>NC_041222.1:8512693-8520479 GCF_002837175.3 Physeter macrocephalus | reverse complement strand
AGCAAAGCTATACAGAGAAAATCACACAAAGAAGCATACACATACACACTCACAAAAAGGAGAAAAAAATATATATATATATAAAAGGAAGAGAGCAACCAAATCACTAAAGAAATCTACCAATGATAATAAGCTCTAAAAACTTAACTAAGATAAACATAAAACCAGAAAGAAATTAGATGCAGGAAGCAAACCCCAAGTGTACAGTTGCTCCCAAAGTCCACCCCCTCAATTTTGGGATGATTCGTTGTCTATTCAGGTATTCCACAGATGCAGGGTACATCAAGTTGATTGTGGAGATTTAATCTGCTGCTCCTGAGGCTGCTGGGAGAGATTTCCCTTTCTCTTCTGTTCACACAGCTCCTGGGGTTCAGCTTTGGATTTGGCCCCGCCTCTGCGTGTAGGTCGCCTGAGGGCGTCTGTTCTTCGCTCAGACAGGACGGGGTTAAAGGAGCAGCTGATCAGGGGGCTCTGGCCACTCAGGCCGGGGGAGGGAGGGGTACGGAGTGCAGGGTGAGCATGCAGCGGCAGAGGCTGTCATGACGTTGCGTCAGCCTGAGGCACGCCATGTGTTCTCCCAGGGAAGTTGTCCCTGGATCATGGGACCCTGGCAGTGGCAGGCTGCACAGGCTCCTGGGAGGGGAGGTGTGGATGGTGACCTGTGCTCGCACACAGGCCTTTTGGTGGCTGCAGCAGCAGCTTTAGCGTCTCATGCCCATCTCTGGGGTCCGCGCTGATAGCCGCGGCTCGCGTCTGTCTATGGAGCTCGTTTAGGCGGTGCCCTGAATCCCCTCTCCTTGCGCACCCCGAAACAAAGGTCTCTTGCCTCTTAGGCAGGTCCAGACTTTTTCCCAGACTCTCTCCCGGCTAGCTGTGGCACACTAGCCCCTTTAGGCTGTGTTCACGCAGCCAACCCCAGTCTTCTCCCTGGGATCTGGACTAGATGTTTTCAAAATATTTGCACAGCTACTTTCCAAAGCAGCAAGGAAAGAGAGATGCAAAATGACCTTAAGATACCCCTCTGCCCCTTGCCACAATGAGAAGCATTAACTACCCACCAACCCTTCCACACACACTTTCCCACATAATCCTCACAACCACCTTTCAAGACAGTTATTACAACCCATTATATATTCACAGATATTTGTGTATGTGTGTGCATATGGATGCGTATATCTGTATATACACACACACATACATACATACACATTTGGGTCAGAGAAACGATGCTAAGCAAAGATCACGGGATTTCAACAGCAGAGGTAGCATTCAGACCCACACAACCTAAGTCCATGGTCCTCACCCTACAGTGTTCATTCCTCTTACTGGCCCTCCTGCAGCTGCATCTACTACCTGAGGTGGCTGGCTAATCTCGATAATATTGGCTATTTAGCAGAGGAAAGCACGGCTGGATGATCCCTGGGAGATAATACAGAGTTAGCAACACTGAGGTTGGAAGAGGTGAAGTGTCTTGGCCAAGGTCACTGTACAATAAATGTCTGGACAGGGACTAGGGCCTGCCCTTCTGACCCCCAGATCAATGCTCTTTTCCGAATGTGCTCTGTGGCAGGCGATGCATTTTCAAGATGAGAAATCCTGACCCTGAGGTCACTAACCCCAAAGCAGGAACAGATATGAGAGAGCTCTCCTCTCCTAGACGAGGGTGAAAGAGCTGCAGGGGAAGTAATCCCTCCATCTCAGAGGCAACAGGATTACCATTTTTTTTTAACAAATGAGCCAACTGAGGTCCATGGAGAGGAAGGGATTGATTTGCCTGAGAAAAAAATGGAGCAGGCGTCTCCAACAAAATCCAGGCTCCTTTCCCATAGAATCTACTCTGACCAGCACTGGAAGCCATTGAGTGTTGACGTTAAAAAGACAACGGGTGGTGACAGTCACACCAGTGGCTTCAGAGGTGTCACTTATACCTCTGAGATCCTTGACCAGAGCAAGCTCCTGGTGTATAACTTGTGAGGTCACACAGGGCTTAGTTAAGCTTAGTTAAGGCTTCGCTGTCACCATCTTGAAAGTGTTAATAATTTGTGAACAAGGTGCCCCATGTTCTTATTTTGGATGTGCCCTGCGATTCCATCCCTGGTCCTGTCTTCGACCCTTTCCCTTTCTGAGCCTCAGTGTCCTCAACTCTGAATGAGTTAGTGATGGTGCTAACTTGGCAGGGTGTGTAGCCAACACCATCTGTGCCTTACCTGCATCCTCCCTGGGACACACCTTCCCTGTACAGGCGATAGCGATTTCCCCTGGAGGTACCTGCACTCCACCCAGGCCCTTCCTAACCCTCGTGAAGAGGCCAGAAATTCCAGGGAGTTTTAATGTCCTCCACCTGTTTCCCCCCATCCCTCAATGTCATAGCCCTTAGCCAATGACAGATGGGAGGTGGGGAATAAATGTCCCAGCTTGGGATGGTCCTTGCCATGTTCTAGACTGTCGCCCAGAGTTCCTCAGTGGGACTGAGTCCCTGATGCCCACAGGAGCCCCCTGCTCAGCTATACACCCTTCACTGGTTCCCTGCCTGGGCCTGCCTCATTTGCCCTATTGGGGCTTACTGGGACCAACTGCCAAATACATTACTTGCACTCATCTCCTTGTCCCAGGGTCTGCTTCTAGAGGAACCTAATTTAAGACAGAGCTGCTGTGAGCTTCATTAAGATAATGCATGTAAAGTGCTTAATAAAGCATCAGGCATAGACATGAGCTCTCAATAAATGGTAGGCTTACCTTCCCCCCACCAAAGAAAAGCTGCTTTATGAGAAGACATGAGGAAGACTACAGAACGTTTATAATTGATTTCTAAATTTATCCTCCTAGTGAAATCATGTCCGCAGACCCTGCTCATGACCAGTCAGGACTGATTTTCAGGGCCCCACTTCCCACCAGAGGCAGATGCCAGTCATTCTGGCTCCTAGGACCCAACCCCAAGTGAAAGCTCAAGGAATCACCATCCACTCCCTTCCTGTACTCAGCAGCAAAAGGGAAGCACAAACCCACACAGAATCTCAGAGCCTAGAAACTGAACATCTTGTCTACCCTTTGTTTTACAGATTCAGAAACTGACAGACAGAAATATGCCCAAATATGCCAAACTAATGCATATAGGGCAAGTTCAAAAGAAGAAATCAGGTGGTCTGCTTAATAAACATCATAATTTATGATTTATTATATCTTTTTAATTGCCCTATGCATACACACATACATACTAGAAAGTAATCTCCACAGCTGCAAGGATTTTTGCCTGTGTTGTTCACTGCTGTGTCCCCCAAGAGCCTAGTGCAGTGCCTGGCACATATTAAGTGCTCATTAGTATGTATTAACTGAGCAAATGCTCTTCTCATGGTACCCATAGTATATCCCTGCTGAAGCTCTTTCTGGCCTTCCTTGGGGAAAACAATTCCAAAGGGCCTCTGAGCTGTCCCCCCATTATGATCAGAATAGCATGGTAAAATGGGGACCTGGAGCCAGACAGCCAAGGTGACCCCTGGGTCCACTGTGAGTTAGCCTCTATGAGACATTGGGCACATTACTGACCCTCAGTCTCCCCACCTTTAAATAGGGCAGTTGACTGTATCTATCAAAGGAAGTAGAGTAGGTAAAACACGAACCCCAGAGTAAGCACTTAGTACAGATTAGCTATCATTAAGGTAACTAGAAAAGCCCTCTTGCCCCTAAGGCTTCTCTCTTGCTGCTAATATATTAGGGGACATTTTCCAAAGTGCAGGGAGATGCACGGATGCTGGTGCAGAGGATGACTGCATGCAGTCCATTTTCATCAAGTTAATGAAGAGAGAATAACAACGTGAGAAAGCTATATCCTCTCCAGAGTCTTTTGGCCCTTCCGCTAACCTCAAGGAGAAAATATCGGTGAGGGGCTACAAGGTCCCTAACAAGCCAGAGAGAGCAGCCCTCAGGCTCAAATCTCCCTGGCTGCTAGCACCAGGGGCTAGAATGTAATAGCACTGCTTTGTTTTCATTGTACTCATTTTTTTTAATTACTTTTATTCAAGTCAATTTGTGTGTGTGTGTGTGTGTGGTACGCGGGCCTCTCACTGTTGTGGCCTCTCCCGTTGCGGAGCACAGGCTCCGGACGCGCAGGCTCAGCGGCCATGGCTCGCCATGGCTCACGGGCCCAGCCGCTCCGCGGCACGTGGGATCTTCCCGGACCGGGGCACGAACCCGTGTCCCCTGCATCGGCAGGCGGATTCTCAACCACTGCGCCACCAGGGAAGCCCAATTGTACTCATTTTTATAGTGGCCTTCTAATTTTCGTAAGTGATGCTAGTTTTCCATTTATCATCATGATATTAAAGTTTCCATTTACAACATATATATTATTTTAAGGAAAAAAAAGAAGTAAAAAATAAAATGCAGATATGGCCAAAATGATGATGATATCCCTGAAATGATGAAGGCTTGGGAGTTCCGGTCTAGACTTGGCTCATAAGTCTCCCTAGAATAGGCACATGGGGTCTGGGGCTCCAGACCCAACCCTGCCATTCACTTAGGTGCTATGACTTTGAACAGACCCATTCCGCTCCAGGAGCCTCCATCCTCCCATCCCTAAAATGAAGGGCTCAGAAGTCCAAGTCTTCTGAACATTTTTGAAATGTGTTAAATCCTTTCAGGATCGCAATAAAAACTGGAACAAACCCGTGGAAAATGCATCAAAGCCATGTGGCCACCGCGCCTATCTTCATGACGTCTCACTGCCCCATGAAAGTTGACAGACTCCAGAGACTGTGGCATCCCTTTGTTTACTAACGTGGTTTCACTTTCTATGTTGCTTCCCCCCTCTCTGCCCAACTCCTAACAAAGGAAATAAAGCAAGCATTAAGACTCCTTGTTTAGAAACCTGACTCATTGCAGCCCCCCTCTGTTGACACACAGCACTGGGTGCCACTTTATCTCCTTCGCCCCTCACTGTCTGCACTGAGGTCCTCTGTGCGGGGTTTTGATGGAAAGGGTCTTGGGGAGGACACATGTGTTGTTATGGCAGACCCTTAGGACACTGCAACCCAGGGCTTTGGTTCTGACCTGGCTCTTCTGTTGGGATTATTTCATATTTACTGAGCTCCAGCTCCAAGGAGCCTGTGAGCATAAGATGGCCAAGAGACAGGGAGGAATCAGACCAGGTCTCCTCCTGCTTCAGTGAGGCCTCAGGTTGGTGGGATAAGCATTCAGCTCATCAACGCACCCGAGTGAGAAATGCAGCTCCAGAATCATGCACACGACAGAGAACTAATGCACAGGAGGCAATGATTAACTTTACCTTAAAGGGCAACCATGGAAAGTTTCCTGGACAGATAGTGTCCCAGTGCAGCCATGAGGAGTGGTCAAGTGTTTGTCAGGTGAAGATGGGAAAAACTGCGCCACCAGGGAAGCCCTGTGCGGGGTTTTGATGGAAAGGGTCTTGGGGAGGACACATGTGTTGTTATGGCAGACCCTTAGGACACTGCAACCCAGGGCTTTGGTTCTGACCTGGCTCTTCTGTTGGGATTATTTCATATTTACTGAGCTCCAGCTCCAAGGAGCCTGTGAGCATAAGATGGCCAAGAGACAGGGAGGAATCAGACCAGGTCTCCTCCTGCTTCAGTGAGGCCTCAGGTTGGTGGGATAAGCATTCAGCTAATCAACGCACCCGAGTGAGAAATGCAGCTCCAGAATCATGCACACGACAGAGAACTAATGCACAGGAGGCAATGATTAACTTTACCTTAAAGGGCAACCATGGAAAGTTTCCTGGACAGATAGTGTCCCAGTGCAGCCATGAGGAGTGGTCAAGTGTTTGTCAGGTGAAGATGGGAAAAGCTTTCTAAAAGCTTTCTGTGCAAGAAAGTGCAAAACCCCGTGCTGAAGATAAACAAGGCCTTGGGCGTCCCTGACTCACGATGTTGGGGCCACTGCCTGCTGGGTGACCTTGCAAAGTCACCAAACCTCTCTGAGACATGAGTCTCCAGCACCAGCCAGTCCCAACAGGTGTCAGACACTGGGGATGATGGGACACGTGAGACATGTGTTCCATCTGTGATCAGATGGCTCAGGGTACAGTCATGGATGCACACTGAAGACCAGGACCTCCGTGTCTCATGGCAATTTGGAAAAGGGTATAGAGGCTTTGAAAGCCAGACCAGACGAGACCTGTCTCAACCTTCTAAGTGTTCTCCTGGAACTTTCTTTTCTTCCTTTGTGCTTTGACACTGATGTCTCTGCTTCCTAAGCGTTCCTTCCACCCCTCTGTTCCTGCAAATCCCCTTCTCCTCAGGAACAAAGCAAAAACTCTACGTATCACTTCCCTAACTAACAGGCAGAGGCTTTTAACAGGTTTCTAATGCACTGCAAGACAATGCCTTAAGGCTTGAATCCTCAAGGACACCTAGCTGAGAAGGAGAGAGAATCTGTAGTTATTGGGGCTTTGGATTTTATTGTTTTCATAAAACACTGCTAAGAACGTGTCTGTTTCACTCACAGGCAGACACACACAGAGTGAGTCTGCCTACCCCCATCCTGAATGTTTAAGTGAAGTGACATATAGATGGAAGCCTAATTTCATTTTGAGCAAAGAGCATCCCAGGACAACCAGGGTCTGCGTTAGCAATGAAGATACAGGGTTCAGAGAACGGGCATCAGTGGCCAAACCTGAAGCTCACTTCCATCTCCCAAAACACCATTCAGATCTCTTTCTCCAAGATCTAAATATCGCTCCCCACTTTATCAATTCCAAGACAGGGCCGTGTGGCCCTACAGTTGTCCTCTTAGCTTCCAGGGTTTTCTGGATCATCCCCTTCCCAGCTCTGACCTGAGTATGATTATTTAAGGACAAATTCTTTCAGATATTTACTGGTCACAAAAACCTGCCCTTGCTGTGTCCTATCCTTTGATATTTTTAAAGGTGAACGCTCAGATTCTTGTGTTTCATAGTGTACCTGAGATTGTTCCGTAAGGCCACCTATGTCAGTAAAGAAAACCCTTGGGAAGTGTTTCCACATAGGAGACACCAAGAATGATCTGAAATTGAGATACTACAGCAGGACCACAAGAGAACTGCTCAGCAGGGTACCTTTGGACTGGCTCCTTCGAAACAAATCCATGACACGAATAACAAATATTTACTCCAATATACTCTGATGTTTTCCATCAAAATCCCCTGAATTTAGAAACCTCTAGCCTTGCCAGAACCATAAGTGATCACACCTTCCTAAATGACCTAGGTACTTCACAATGTTTTATGAACTTTTAAATATTATACAGGGTAGTTTTCTCCCCTTTTTTGTATTTCAAAGAATAAGCACAGCAATATTTCCGAAGTCCTTACAGAATCCTCAGCAGTGAAAGGGTCGAGCCCGTTTTCCAGTTTTCTTTAAGAATAACAATCCAGAGACACTCTATGTACTCAGCTGAGCCGCAAAGACATTGAAGGTCAATTGCTTCACCAGCTTTCCCGCAATTGCCAACCTTGGCCCACAGTTGGGAGACTGACAAGCATGTGTCTCTGAAGCCAGGCTGGATTACAATCCTACCTGGACTTCTTACCAGACATGTGAGCTTAGACAAATCCTTCTAACTCTCTAAAACTCAGATTCCTTATCTAAAAAAATAGGATCATAGCACCTTCCTCACCAGGGCTTCTGTGATCCATCCAACATCTGGCAAACAGAAGTTCTCTGCAAATATTTGTTCCCTCGTTTCTTTGGTGTTTTTTGTTTTTTTTTTTTGCGGTACGCGGGCCTCTCACTGTTGTGGCCTCTCCCGTTGCGGAGCACAGGCTCCGGACGCG
>NC_041222.1:8508182-8512544 GCF_002837175.3 Physeter macrocephalus | reverse complement strand
CACAAACCCGCGTCCCCTGCATCGGCAGGCGGACTCTCAACCACTGCACCACCAGGGAAGCCCTGTTCCCTCGTTTCTTTCTTCAAAACTTTGCAGTTTTTTCTTTGAACACTTGAGCAGCACTTTTCATTGTGTTAAGTTTCAGTTCCCTAAATTCAGTCCAGGATGGAGTGAGCCAGCTTTCCCTAACTCTGACCTCTTAAGATACATCTTTGCTAGAGGATCTTAATTTGAATCTCCCACTCATTGTGGTCAGATGGTAATAATAGGTAATATCAATTGAGGGCTTGCTGTGTGCCCAGAACTTTAAGTGATCTAAATGAACTATTTCATGTCACCTTCACAACAATATTAGGAGGTAGATATTCATACCAATCCTATCATGCAGATGAAAAAAACAAACGACAAACACGAAGTGCTGAGAGATTTGATCACTGATTGCAAACCACACGCTCTCTGGCAATCCGGCCCATGCAATTAACCGCTCCTCTGCGGTGGCTTCCCTGACTGTGCGCTCTGGAATCAGGCAGCATTGTGAAGTGCGTAGGGTCCAACACGGATTACCTGAGTACCTCCAGGTAAGCCAGTTCCTCTCTCTGTGCTAGGGGATCTCATCCATAAACTAGGGGTAATTAAAAAGTAAACATAACTTGCCAAACAGTATTGATAATTCAGTGAAGGGGGGTGGGGGAAGGAGAAGGAAGGAAGTGAGGGAGGGAGGGAAAAAGAAAGGAAGGAAGGAGGTATGGTAGGCTTTCTCTCTATGGCAGCATCTTTACTCTCTCCCTTACAATAGCCTCTTGAGGGGCTGGAGAGAGGAGAGGCACTGAAAGGGATGAAGCTGTTGATTCCTGGGCCATGGTACTCTAAGCGGTCAGGAAGGAGCCCGGAGCCCTGCCTGGAGGGACACATACAGGATGATGCTCTCCCTCTTCACATGCCCTCTGGCTGAGGGCATCACCCCCAAGATTTGCATCCCTGCCCCCAAGAATAGCTGGACTCGGACTCCCTAAAATCTGAATACTGCTGGGCCTTCCACTTTCAGGTTTCCTAGTGGGCGTTGTGAGGAGGAGAACAAACCACAGACCAGTGTGCGGCCGGCAGCTTCCTGACAGACACACAGACAGCTGGTGGGGTCCTGGTGTCATGCGGACTCGAGTCTCGGGATCCGTTTGCCCCTGAGGCCAAGGGAGATGAGAAGCTATGCCAGAATCCATGAAAGATGGAGGGAAGCGGAGTGGAGCTCAGGAGGGTACACTGTGTGGGTCTATCTGGGCCCCAGGAACGTAAAGAGAGAACCCTCTGGCTCTGTTGATTCGTCCATCTTCTCACCTCTTCCCTTTGTTGCCTCCTCCTCCTTTATTTGCTGTTCCTTCCGCTTTCTCCTTTTCCGTCTACTGTCTCTCCTCTATCCGTCACCACACTGTCTCTTCTCTCTCTCCTCCCCTCCTCTCTCTCTCTCATTCACACATGCTCACACACAATCTCTTCTCCCTCAGGACGCAGAAATGAAACAACTTTGGAGCCTTGCACCCCTAGATGAGGTTTCAGAGCCTCAGGAAGCATCTCCGCATCTCTGCCTCATATACGCGTCGACACCCACCCACCATAAGCTCATGGGCCCATCGAATGCCAGGACTGAAAAGGAACCTGGGGCTGGCTTTACTCAGCTGTTATTCACTGCTGAGTCAGGAGAGCCTAAAACATGCCTGGGAAGTAGCAGGCACTCAATACAGATTTGTTGAATGAATAAAGTAATGAAATGTAAGTTCTTGATCCCAGTTTTACAGGTGGGGAAACCAAGGTTCCAAGACAGCTGAGTCTCCTTCCCAGGATCACCCCGTGAGTTAACAGCAGAACCAAGCTTTTGCCTCATATCTCATTTCTTACCCCCCCGCACTATTGGGATTGTCAAACCCAGGCCTTTTATTTAAGGCACTGAAGGTACCCCTGTGATCCTGCAGATCCTCCAGGGAGAAGCAGCACTTCCATCCGTTGCCAGCTATTAACACCGCTGCAGAGACCACCCCCCAGCCTTGGGAGAACTGAAGGGAGGAGTCCCCAGAGAGCTGGGTCCTGGATACAGGAGCAGCCCTCTCGGCTACAGTACTGGCGGGGCTCCGACACTCGGTGAAGGCAGGCCAAGTGCCAGCCCCTAGATGCCCACTCCAGAGAGGGGCCGGGAGCCAGGGCAGAGAGCCAGCAGGACTGGGTGTGTGGAGGGTAGTTGAACCCCTGGTCAGAGATGCTGGCGGCTCAGCAAGGTACCAGATCCAAGGTGGCTCAGAATGTCTCTGCTTTCTTTTGGATTCCTGTTGCAGCCACAGTGGAGTGCAGGCAGCATGGAGCTGTCCTGCCAAGTCACAAGATGCTCACTAGTGAGGCTGTGGCCCAGGGTAAGGGCATGGTCTTGGGGCTCAGCCTGACTGAGTCCAAATCCCTCCTCTGCCACTTGCTGGTCTGTGGGCCTTTCAATAGTTGCTCATGTTCTCTAGGCCTCAGTGTTCCCATCTATAAAATGGGGGTATGATAATGCCTCTATCCCTGAATTTTGTGAGGATTAGATATGTTATAATGTGTAACACGCTTACAACTTTGGCAGGAAAATCTACATTTTATAAATGCTGGCTATTATTATTATCATCGTGCATCTGAATATAATGCGACCACAGCCATCTCACAGTTTGGGTTACTCCAAACTCCCCAGGCCCCTGCTCCAGGCTTGGGTCATCTTAGACTTTCCTTCTTCCTGGCTGAAGGAAGAAGACACTTGGGAGAACCAGCAGACACTGAAGAGCCTCTGGTATAAGGGAAGCCAGGAATCCAAGGTCAGGGCTGATTTAGTGGTGTTGTGCTCTCTGAGGGATGTGTCACCCCCTTCCTGTTGGCCCAGCTTGGGGCTCCAAGTATAAGAGAGCTAACGCAAACGGGGAGCATGACTCTGGAGGGTGTTCAGAATGCACGCACGCAATGCCCTATTTTGTGATGGAAACCCGGGGCCTCCAGTGGAAAAGGTGTGCCCACGGTCACCCAGGAGGTGCCCAAGCTGGATGATAAGCAAGTCCTGCGTCTCAGCCACTGGCTGCCACTTTTCCCACGCAGGGCTGCCCTGAGAAAGGCCTGGGGTTACAGAGGTTACCAGACCTAACTGTTACAAAGCACTTTGTGAACACACCGTGCTCCAGAAGGACCAAACCCGATGCTGGCTCTCCTGCTCTGAGGGGAGGGGACTCAACTAGTCACTGTGAGAGGCAAATTAAGGCACATGTGTTTCCTACAGGGCACCACTTAGAAAACTGCTTCTTCCAAAGGCTCCTGGGAATAATCCCTTCTCTTCCAAGGAGTGAGCCTTTTGCTCTAAAGGAACCATTTGTTCTGATAAGATCAAAGTAATCATTAAGGGTCGTGCTCCTCTCCGAACATGCTTTTTTATTACGTATGTAGTGAGGCCCCATAATGAGTTGCTTCATGCAGATCTATAGTTGCACCTTCATGTGACAGACTAGTACTCAACGCGATTCCACCTATATTTTAATCCAGTGCTTTCTCCCGGCAGCACAGTGAGGCCTCCAGCCCAGCAGGAAAAAAATAAAACCTGGATTCTCTCACTTTATAACTGTAAAACCTCAGACAAGTTACTTCACTGTCCTGTAAAATGGGAATAAGAAATTCATCCCAAAATGGACTTGAGGACATAGGGAGGGGGAAGGGTAAGCTGGGAAGAAGTGAGAGAGTGGCATGGACATATATACACTACCAAACGTAAAATAGATAGCTAGTGGGAAGCAGCCGCATAGCACGGGGAGATCAGCTCGGTGCTTTGTGACCACCTAGAGGGGTGGGATAGGGAGGGTGGGAGGGAGACGCAAGAGGGAGGAGATATGGGGATATATGTATATGTACAGCTGATTCACTTTGTTATACAGCAGAAACTAACACACCATTGTAAAGCAATGATACTCCAATAAAGAGGTTAAAAAAAAAAAGAATAAGTGAGGAGTCTGCGTTCACTCCCTGTCAGTGGTCCCAATTTCACATTAGGAAACTGAGGCCAAGAGAGCTGGACATGGAGGTAAAAATGCCCAAGACCCACAAGACACTTAGTGGGAGAGGCAGGCTGCCCAATTCCCAGCCCCACAATTTCTCTACTATGCCCTGGGTTCGAGTTCATAACATTGGAACTGACACATTGAAAGCTGATGTAAATGTAGGAACTGTTTGTTTTTTTTTTTGTTTTTTTTTTTTGTGGTATGCGGGCCTCCCTCTGTTGTGGCCTCTCCCGTTGCGGAGCACAGGCTCCGGACGCGCAGGCTCAGCGGCCATGGCTCACGGGCCCAGCCGCTCCGCGGCATGTGGGATCCT
>NC_041222.1:8504705-8507965 GCF_002837175.3 Physeter macrocephalus | reverse complement strand
CAGGCGGACGCGCAACCACTGCGCCACCAGGGAAGCCCCAGGAACTGTTTTAAATAAGTCTTTTGGTCCTCTTATCTCATCCACAATATGAAGATAGTGAAAATATCTACTTTACCAGGCAGCAGGGAGAACCAAATAAAGCCACCAAGTGAGCTTGTTTTGCCGGCAGGGGAGAGATGCATTGATTTCAGAGATCACAAAGGTTTGTTTCCCCTGCTTACTTATCCCCAATAAGGATGACTGGGATGCTCCCTGAAATGCATATTCCCAGGGCCCACATTCACTGGACTCATCCAGGAGTGTGGCAGGAACCAAGGCATATGCATTTTCATCAGCTTCTGCCTGGGATGACTTTGTGCCCAAGTTTAAGAATCATCAAACAAGACTGTTCTGCGTGCCTTTCAGAGGAGAAGATGGAAAGACCTTTGCATATAGGACCACATGTACTTCTTAGAATCAACCGATTAAGAAACAGGCCCAGAGAGGATAAGTAATTTGCCCAGGGTCACAGAGCTAGGAAGTGGTAGCTCTGGACTTTGTACTCCACGAAGGTCTATGTTTAAAGCCCATGTTGACCCCATATTGTCACTCTGCCACTCCTTACTGACCAGAACCAGCACCTTCTGCTTCCTTTCAAGGCATGTGGAAGAGCAGAACCTCTGCTGTGTTCTCAGGCTCTGGACAGCTCAGTCAGGTGTACTAATCGCCCCTCTCATAGCTCTTTGCTTTCCTGACCTAGAGCCTAACCAAGAAGTCAGACAGTCCCTCCTCCACCCCAAGCTCCCCATAAGGGCGACCCACTAACACCTCATCATGCAGCACAAAGAACAGCAACCCATTTCCTCTTTGCTTCCCTGCCTGGGACAAGCACAACAGCAAGAATCAAAGAAAGCCTCTGGAATTAAAATGTGAAGCGTGCAGAGGTGGCCCGGGCTGATGGGCAGCCTAATTTTCCAGCTCCTTGTCCGCTAGCACACATTCCTGATGCATAAAAAGGCACATCTCCTCCAGCACTCTGTCAAGCAGGGATGAGTACTACATACTACACTCCATCAAGTTTCTTTCACTTAATGCTGTCAGACACAGACCGAAACCAAAGTCCTAGCCCAGCTGGTGAGAGGGACACAGCCACTTCAATCCACGGGAAGGCGACCTGGCTGTTAAAGGGCACCTTGGATGTGAGTCCTGGTTCTGTGGCCTTTAGCAGTGGCATCCCCTCTCTGGGCCTCAGTTTCCTCATCTGTGAAATGGGGTGGTAATACCCAAACCACGAGGTCCAGCACTTCACAAGGTGTCTGGCATACAGTGGATGCTCAGTGAATACGTATAGACCAAATGGAGGAACTGATGAGTGCCTAAGAAATGATTCAGTGACACACCTAGATCAGTATTGGGTCAAGAGCAGATGATCAACGGAATAGTTGTGATGCTGGGAAAACCACTTATACCTCTCTAGCTACAGAACCCGATGTGGCTTTCCTGGCCCTCCAAGCAACCCAGTTCCAGAACTTTACAGTCCCCATACCCCCCACATCCAAAGCTGTGTTCCCTGCTAAATGACTGAGTAATCTGATGAAATGATTCAGGCTAAGGTGCAAATGGCTGCTAATGGCTATTTCAGATGCATGGAATCAAGTCACAGATCCCAGGGGCATTTCAGTCACTGTCATGAACATTCAGTTCTAAGAGGGGAGTGGTCAGCACGATGACAACATTAGGGGATATTTGGGACAGGGATGGGGGATGAGTCTTTGACTAAAATCAAAGAGGCAACACCTAAGGAACCACCATCTCTACCAGGCCAGGTTCTGATGTTCCAGAGGCGGGTTTCTCCACCTCGGAACTGTGAACATTTGGGGTCAGATAATTCTTTGTCGTGGGGATTCTCCTGTGCTGGCTGGGATACTGGGCAGCATCTCTGGCTTCTATCTACTAAATGCCAGTAGCATCTCTGCCTCCACCAGTTGGGACAAACAAAAATGTCTCCAAACATGGCCAGATGTCCCAACAGGGCAAAATTGCCTCCTGCTGGAACCACTGGTCTAGAGTAAAAAGAATAAAAATGTACTAACCCAGTAATACAGAACTAATCAATCCCAGGGTCTTGAATACACCATGGTATCTCTTACCACCTGCACATTCTGTTCCCTCCGTCTGGAATCTTCTCTCCCTGCCCGTCCCCATCTCGCCACCTGGCAAGCCTCTACTGCTCCCCAACTCCTGGGCCATTTCCTCTGCCACACCTTCCAGGGCCTCCTGAAACTGGGACAGCAGAGAGATGCTTTCCACGTCTACAAGCAAGTTAATGCTCGCTTGGTCACACTGGGGTTATTTCTCTGTACCCTTGAAGGAAACCTTGCATTCTTGGAGGGCAGGGTCCCTGCCTTATTCATGTTTAAATCCCAAGCTCCTAACACTGTGGCCTAGGATTGAGTAAATAAATGCAGGGATGGAACACTAGCCCTTAATGATTGCCTAGGACAGGTCAGGCCCGCCGGCATCCCACGTCCGCATGTCGTCATGCCGACGTCCGTGAGCATCATGGGCGGTTATCACCACGTTTCTAGCGAGTAACGGACTCCCAGAGAGCAGGGAGGACTCACCAGTGTCACACAGGCAGCAAATGGCACAATGGGGCGTGTGCACTTAAGTCTGCGGGCTCCCGCTCTGCCAGCCGGACCTCCTGGCTTTGCACTCATGGGCTCACCTGCCTTGCTTCCTACCATAGCCGGATGGCAGAGCCCTCTGCCTTAGGGCCCTGGGGCTCCAAGGACACCCCACTGCTGCCTCTCGCCAGGGCTCCCGACCCTGCTGGCTCTGGGCAGCGGAGCAGCAGGCAGGGCAGTGTGGATAGTGTCGCTGGTGGTCCTGCCCCCAGCACAGCGCAGGCACAGGTGGGCTCCAGCTCAGCAGTCAGGCTCCTCCCCGGCTCTGCTTCCTAAGCAGAGGATGTGGGCATTCTCAACACACTCTCCTGTCTCTGGTGGTGTTATTACACTCCTTCAACCTACCCAGTAATGGGAACCTTCAGGGGCTAGAGTAGAAACAATGATTTTTTTCCCCCTCTCCTAGAGTCAAGACCAGAATTTAATAAAGGTAAAAAATATATATATATACTAAGGTATTCCAATTTCTCCTCTCTCTGTTTTTTGTTTCTTGTTGTTTTGTTTTTTTCTTTGCGGTACGCGGGCCTCTCACTGTTGTGGCCTCTCCCGCTGCGGAGCACAGGCTCCGGACGCGCAGGCTCAGCGGCCATGGCT
>NC_041222.1:8487872-8504302 GCF_002837175.3 Physeter macrocephalus | reverse complement strand
GGCACGAACCCACGTCCCCTGCATCGGCAGGCGGACTCTCAACCACTGCGCCACCAGGGAAGGCCCTGTTTCTTGTTTTTTTAATTTAGTTTTAGTCGTGATGTTAGATTGACAGTCCTGAGGGCTGAAGTTTATCCATTCCTATAACGGGTTTAGTGCAGACATAGAGTGAGCCATTTTTATGCACACACACACACACACACACACACATGCACACAGCTTGAAAAGAACAACTTCTTTTACAAAAACAAAAAATCAGCTGCAATAAACTGATCTGGGCACAGTCTGTCTGCCCCATCTCTGATTCTTGAAGGCACATTCTCAAACGTAAACTGGCATTCCAGGCAATCAATTAAGACCTTCGTTCTAATTCACTTAGTTATAAAAGCAGAAGCTAACACAGCATTGTAAAGCAATTATACTCCAATAAAGATGTAAATAAATAAATGTATGTCAGTCAGTCAAAAGTTGTAGGTTCTTAAAAAAAAAAAAAAAAAAAAACACAAAACCTTCGCTCTGGCCAAGCACCACACATTTGATCCTACCTGCTTTCACTCAGTGTCTGTAATTGACTTCTTGGTTCTGGCCCTTTCCAGATAGAGTCTCTTTGGGGAACATGAACATTATCTTCCGAAAAGCTTTATGGCTTTGCCAACTAAAGACCTTCCAAAGTCCTGGTGAAAGGCCCCACTCAGGCCCCCACTCTGCAGAATACCATCCCACCCCCTGCTTCATCCTGAATCACCAACACTGTATTCATGAAAAGAAGTTGGGAGAGGGGCTTCCCTGGTGGCGCAGTGGTTAAGAGTCCGCCTGCCAATGCAGGGGACGCGGGTTCGTGCCCCGGTCCGGGAGGATCCCGCATGCCGCAGAGCGCCTGGGCCCGTGAGCCATGACCGCTGAGCCTGCGCGTCTGGAGCCTGTGTTCCACAACGGGAGAGGCCACAGCAGTGAGAGGCCCGCGTACCGCAAAAAAAAAAAAAAAAAAAAAAAAAAAAAAGAAGTTGGGAGGGGTGGGGGAAGATTCCATGACCACAAAGAAACCTTCGGTATTGGAAGTCAACATGCTTTTGGGACATCCCTGGTGGTGCAGTGGTTGAGAATCCACCTGCCAATGCAGGGGACATGGGTTCAATCCCTGATCCAGGAAGATCCCACATGCCGCGGAGCAAGTAAGTCTGTGCACCACAACTACTGAGCCTGCGGTCTAGAGACCACAAGCCACAACTACTGAGCCCACGTGCCACAACTACTGAAGCCCACTCGCCTAGAGCCCGTGCTCTGCAACAAGGGAAGCCACCGCAATAAGAAGCCCGTGCACCCCAACAAAGAGTAGCCCCTGCTCACCTCAACGAGAGAAAGGCTGCACGCGGCAGTGAATACACAACGCAGCCAAAAATAAATTAAATTAAAAAAAAAAAGAGAAGTCAACATCCTTTCAGTATGAACTATGTCCAGGATTGACTCCCATCCCAATATTGTTTATGTCCCTCATATGGAATCATGTAGCAGACATTCTAATTATTTTTCTTTCTTCCTGTACATTTTTGCTTTTCATCTTCATTGTCGGAAGGTAGATATATGACATAACACACTGTAGATGAGGAAATAAAGGCTCAAAGTAAAACTGAGTTGAATCTACTTGTATTTAACTCAATTCATGTAATCAATCAACCAATATTTACTAACTGCCTAACTATCAGCTGGATACCATTCTAGACTCAGGGGACACAAAGAGAAACAAGACAGACATGGCCATGTGCCCTCCTAGCTGGGAAGAAATATGTGCCAATTAGCCATATGGTACCCACAGCCATGTGGAAAGTATTCAGTGAGTTGAGCACAGCGGGGCTATGGGAGTTGAAGGAGGAGACCCAACCCTAGCATGGTCTTATAGGCTCATGGGAAGAGGTAACAACTCCACTGAGAGCTATAGGGTCAGTTGAGTTTTCAGGGAGAACAAGGTGAACAAAAGCATTCCATCCGGAGGAAGCACATGTGAATATACGGAAAAAATGGTGAATACGGATCCTTCAAAAAACTGGAAAAAAATGCAGCATAGCTGATATCTAGATTTGAGGAAGCAGGAACAAGGCCATGGTAATTAATGAGGCTGGAGAGACGGACTGCAGGCTGGATCATGCCAGGCCTTGCAGGCCATGCTCAGGATGTAGAATTTCCCCTGATATCCAAAAGGAGCCTCTACAGAGATTTAAGCACCTTAAAAAGAGATGAGACTGGTAGGCTGGCCCTCCTCCTACCCTACTGCAAAAGGAAGAGATCAGATCTGAAGGCAGTTGGAGGGGGTTAAGAGTGGTGTTGAAGGAAACTTACTGCAGCAGGCAGGGCCTGTCCTGGGTGACCTACAGCTGGAGAAGCAAGGGTGGCTTGGGCATAAGGGGAGATAAGGGGTCGAGCATAGTGCATGTTGTGTTTCAGGAGCAATAAACTTGAGAGGGAGGGAGTGAGATGCTGCTGGAGCAGCTGGTTGGCAAGAGACTGTAGCATCGCCCATGTAACTCATTTAATAATAAAGCAGGCAGACAAGAGACGCCATCTGAAATGGAGATTCTTGGCCCTGGTCCCTGAAGGAGAGGCCGATGACAGGCCAGACTCTTGCAGGTCCAGCACAGACTGGCCTGCCCTTCCAGAAGGCACTAGACTGTTCCGGATTGTCCACAGGAGGGGTCTGGGCCAGAGTGCAGGGGCTCACCTCTCACCTCCTGGCCCTACAACACAGACAGAGACAGCACAGCCCTCCTCCCATCTCTTCTGTCACCGTGGGTTCTCCAGGCACCCTCTCTGATGTCTGTGAGAGCAGCCAGCACGGCCAGTGCCGAGTCTGAGCTAGGCTGACCTAGACTGATAATATGACCAAGAGCTGGGCACTCGGGGCTGGAACCCCACTGTCCTTCCTGGATTCAGAGGCTCCTCTTCCCTTCTCCCTTTCCCACCAGACTCTTTAATGATGAAGAGTGGCTTATCAATTCCCCTCCTAATTACCTGCTGTATATCCTCATGGAGACTGATAAGGAAGTAATTAGGATGGACATGCAGGGATTACAGGAAGGCAAAATATTCCACTGTCAAGATAAGGCCACTTTCCCACCACCCCCTTCCCTGACAAATGACTGGGCAGGATTGGGAGATTTTTAGAGATGGAGAAGCTGGAAGGGGAGTCAGGGAAATGGAATGGAGGAAGGGGGTGGAAATGCACGAAAGGAGCCCTGAACTCTCATCCAATTCAGGAGTCCCAACGTCAAAGCCTTTCAGACACCAGTTAAATGAGGGGCGCAGAATGGATGGGGGAAAATCAGCAGCACATGCATGATGATAAATGACAACTGACACTTGGCCTCAGGGAGTTACGGGGGGTGGGAGGGGGAGGGACGGGGACTTCATATCCCTTTCAGAAGAACCAACACAATGGAGCCCCAGCAGCACATTGCCATGCAGGAAGGAGGCCCAGTTTTGGCAGCTCTTCTAATTTTTCCAGAGAAGCTAGAAATCCAGCTGTTGTGTGAAATTTCTCATGTATTTTTTTTTCATTCTAGAAACCTATCCACTTTTTTTAAAGTAAAATATTTGACAAGCCAAGCAAAATGATATCTGCATGTGAGATGTGGCCTGTGGGCAGCCAGTTTGAGATGGTTATTTTAATCCAACACCTTCTTTACAGACGTGGGGACTACACAGGCATTCAGAGTCAAAGAGGGACTTGCCCACCTTCACAGAGCAAGTCTACGGTCGGCCAAGACGCAAACAAGCTTTCTTGATGTCCCACCCTCCCGCTTTTCACAATACTAAACACTGGAGGCTGATCACAGATCACAGGAATCAAACAGGCATGTAAATACTACTAATGAGTGCGAGCAGAGATATCCAACTGCACAAAGAAAATTCTACAGCGGGAAATGAAGAAATCACTTCCAGTGGTGGCTGTGGAGGAAGGAAAAAGGCTAGACAAAAGGCTTCATATGCAAGAGACTGAACCATGTATTGCTTCCGTATGAGAATCTCGGAGCATCCACTTCTGTATTAGGGGGTTGAGATTGGGGACATGGGCACAATCCCAACCCTTTAAGCAGCTGGTAGACTGGAGCAGGGGGAAGCAGACCCATAAATTGATAGGGGTGATAAAGCGTTGCAAGTGCCAAGAAAGAATCTTCAAAGAAACAGGGCCAAAAAAAAGGGGTGTCTAATCTATGTGGAAATGATGATGACAAGAAGATCCTCAAAAATAAAATGACACTTAAGATGGAGTTTGAAGGATAATTAGTTTACCATGGATAGGGGCAATGATTTGTGTCAAGATGATAGCCTTGAGTGGCAGGGCTGAAGAGGGAAGTCAAGCCCACACCTGACAAGGCCGAGTGTGCCAAGCAAAGAAATATGTATATGTTAGGCAGGAAATGGACAGCTGCTGAAAGTTTGTGAACAAAGACCAGAGGTGGTGACACTATAGGCATTGTGTCTGGGGAAGAGTCATGTATAAAGTGAACTGGAGGGTAAAAATCTGATGCAGAAGCCTCTTGAAAGGTTGCTAAGAACTCAAAAGTCCTCGTTCAATGACTATTTGTTGAACAACTCTCATGTTCCAGGCACTATGCTAAGAGCTGGCGATCCAGTGATGAAGAAAGCAACCATTCAATACATGTCTTGCACACCCAGCATGTACAAAGCACCCTTTGAAAAGAGGGTTTCAGCCTCATTCACTTGACAGCCAAGCACAGAGCCTGACACAGAGTAAGTGCTCAGTGATGGTTTGCTCCATCTAAGTGGACAGGTCCAAAGGATAAATCGAAGGACCAAGTTTGAGTAATTCCAGCAGAGCTCAAAGGCATGGCTGAGAGAGAAGATGCATGGTGGGAGAAAAGATCTCTGATTCTGAGATCAGGATTCTGGATTTCTCTTGAGTCTTTGTAATTGTTACACAACCCTAGATGATTCCCTTTCCCAGCCTGGGGGTCAGTTTCCACTTCTACAAAATTGAGGAGCTTGGGGAAGTTCCAAGCTTCTATGTCCCAAAAGTCATACGTGAAATTGAAATCATGGTAAAATGGGGTAGATTGAGATGGAGGAAGAGAGTATAATATGTGCGAAATCTCTGAGTCTGGAAAAATAGAGTGCCAAGAAGAGGAAGGGGAGGAAAGCCAGATTCGGGAACCTTTGGGGCTATTCAGAGCTGTGGAGCTGGATATCTGCCAACTTCCAGAATCACCTCTCTACCTTGACCTGCCCCTGTAAAGACCTCAGATTGAATGGCCAATGCTGTTTCCCATCACTTGCATTATTATAATTACTGAGTTCATTGGTCTTCTCTAGGTATTCCATACATTGAAGAAAAGCACTTTACTGATGACTGTTAATCCCTCACCACCCCTGGGCATGGTAGAGACTGCGGAGCAGCCTCATTTTTCATCCCAGGGAAATGGGCACAGAAAGGGGCTGAAGGGTCACTCAGTCAGGCTGAGGCTGAGTCGAGACTGGAACCTGGGGTCTTTCTACAGCCATTCATCACCAGCCCCAGTGTTAATGCAGCCAGAGAGACACAAAGTGATTGAGTGAATAAGCAAGAGTCACTGCAAGAAGAAAGTGATGGCGAACCCTTCACAGAGTGGGTGATGAATAGGAGTCTCATGGAGAGAAAAAGAAGAGTGGATGCTCTTTGGAGAGTAAAAGGGAAACTGAAGGCTTGGGTACCATCCCATGGAGTCTGGGCCTATAGGAGATGTCTCCCCAGAGAAAGGTAACCTCTGGTAAGAGGATCATAGCAGGTTCACCTCTAGTTGGGAGGACCAGGGATGGGTAACCTTCTATAGGAGGGCAGGGAAGACTTACAGAAAGAGGAGGTATTTGAGTTGATTGCCCTTAAAGAACTACAGATCAAAAAAAAAAAAAAAAAAAAGAGCAGACATGGGAAGCTACTGTCACAGCTCTGAGCAAGCCACAGCTGCACCACCTTCTTCAGGATAGGCAGTTAATTTGTCCAACTCGCTGCTCCCAAGTCTCTCATTTTTCAACATGCATTCAGGGTCCCTGTCACTGATAGGTGAGGATGAATTAGGATAGGGTTTTAAAGGAACAGAGGGGAGGAGAAGCACCCAGAAAGCGGGAGAGAAAAGAAACCCTGCTGGTTTTAATCAACTAAATGACGAAGGAGGGGAGCACGGAGTGAAGGTGAAAAGAGGGGCCACGTGCACTTACTTCTCCAAGATCACTTGGCAAGAGGTGCAAGCTCTCAGGACTCCATGTAAAGCGGGCTGTGCTCGGTTGCTGCTGAGGTCATAAATGCAGGGCCCAGAAAAGCCAGGAGACTGTAATGCTAATAGCTTCCACTTACTGTTTACTGTGTTCCAGGAATGGAGCTGGACCCTTAAATAATAATGGACATGATGACCGTTTTTAAGCACACACAGTCCTGGGAGCCTGTACTTGGCCCTTCTTGTACACTAGCTCTTTTCATCCTTAACCTGCCCTGTGAAGTATGAACTGTTGTCACTGTTAAATCTAAGCAAAGAAACTGGGACTCAGAGGGGTTATGTAGTTTCCCTAAGGTCACCAGTGACCGGCAGGGCAGGGCCTCAAGCCCAGGACTTCGCAACCCCACAGCCCTTGCTCCTAACCTCTGTGCACCCATTTGAGCACTTACTTGTCTGCACCTACAGCTTCTCCATTACCAGGAAAATAAGATGACGAGGTCAGAGACCCTGAAGGAGAGATCCCCAAGCGAGCCTGGCTGCCCCCATCACACCCTCCCACTAGGTCACTCCAGCCAGTTTCCAAGAGGGAATAAAGGTGGTAAAGAACTCCTAAGGTGGTAAAGAACTCCTTCGCCTTTTTTTTTCTTTACAGCCTCTGCCTAAGCCTGCAGGAAACCCAACTGACATGGTTAAGAATGAGTCCATCTGAGACACAGAGTAAGAAAGCTTAGCCAGATGTTGGGGACGGGTGGAAACACAGAGCAGAGCTTTTCACCCTGAGCCCCTCTCCAAAGCCCCTCTAGGTTGGTTCCTGGAGGACTCCCTGGGGACTGATGCCAATGCAGAGAGTAGAAGGGAAGAGAGAAAGGCGTCACACCTTGGACTCTGGGAATGAAAGCAGCCAATAGCTCACAGCCCCCCACCTGGACCTCACCACTTCAGCTTGACCTTTGGTGCAAGATCCTGCCTCCACCCAAGTAACCTTTTCCCTGTCCCCTCCTCACCACGCCCCTCCTCCGTGTCAGCCTCCAAGAATACAAGTAGGGACACAGAACACAGCAGAGATGGTTCATGCTTCAACCCACACACCGAAAACACAATCTTCCCCTCTCAGCAGGAAGAGAATCCCCCAAGTTTAGCTGGGCAATTTCCACCTTCCCTTGGAGCTGATTGTGACCATACATCTGAGTCCTGGCTACAGGGATGTAAATGGAAATTAGTTGAACTTGACCTAATTAGTTTAACCCTAACCCCGAAATGAAATGAAGAGGACATGCCCTTCTCCTGGACTCTTGTCCTTCACATGGCTAAAATTTGGACACAGTGTATGCTGCTGGGACAACCGTGTTGGTCTAGGAGGTGAATTTGAGAATGCAGGCCACGTGCCACAAAGCAACAAGGTAAAAGGACCTAACACAGTGTCCTACATCAGAAACACCTACGAGAGAGGCAAACATCTGTCTTGTGTAAGCCACTGGAGTGTTGGATTTCCTGTTACTTGTAGCTTAATCAATACTTACACAGAGAGAAGGGATTAGATGGTGAAGGCTATGAATGTCTTGACTGCAGGAGTCACATTTCCTATGTCATGTGTTTATCCCCAAACAGTGGAGGTTAACAGAAAGAACAAAGTCTTGGGAGACAGACTAGAATTTCCAGTAGGTTTCTACCACTTACTAGACAGCTTAACTTACCAAGCCTCAATGCTCTCATCCATTAAATGGGGCTCTGAGGGTTAAATGAGATAAGCTATGCCCCGATGGAGGAAGGGCTGTGTCTGTCTTGATCACTGGCATATCTATCCAGCAATGCTAGCAAAATGTTATTGGTACATGGTGAATGCTGGATAAAGAACTGAAGAATAAATGGGCAGGGTGCACCAAGCACGTGGCCCATCGTGGATGCACTCGGAACATTGTTAATCACCAACACAGTCCTAATATACCTTTCCCATCGGATCTTTTGAAGATAAACCAAAAGACTATCAAACACAGGGGAAAAAAAAAAAAAAAGCTCGGTCTGTGAGTTAAATGTCTGAGTTTTGCGGCAAAAACACTTAGGAAGGGTCTCTTTGCCCTTTTAAAGTTGGAAAGCTGAAGGATAATTACCTTCCTCTCTCTACAACCTTCCAAGAACATTTCTCCTCAACAACTGCTCCATTTATGCTCCATTTAATTTTCACAGATATTCTAAGATGCTACTTTTCTTTCAGACTTCACCAGGCAGGCTCCTCGGCTTCTGCCTGAAAGGGACAGAACCCCCAAATCTAGAAAATATAAGGCCCACTATGGGGGAGTGGGTCAGCTCCCTGCCACCAAGGAGCCTGTAGACTTAACACAAAAAGTAAAGAGAGGAAGAGACAAACTCCTTTTTGTTTTTTGAGAACTTGCTTTGCCTCATAATAAGAGTAAACAACTACTTATCAGACATCTATGCTATGGCAGGCTCTATGCTAGATGTCTTACCATGGGTTCTCTTATAACCCTCACAACAAGCCCACACGTATGCAGGCTCAGCCTATTAAATGGATGAAAAAATGGAGGTTCAGGGAGCTTAAGCTGCTCACCCAAGGCAAGAGCCGATGCCTGACCACACACAGAATGGTGTATGAATATTTACAATCGCATTATTCACAATGGCCAAAAGGCTACCCAAATGCCCATCAACTGATGAATGATCAACTAAATATGCTATATCCATACAATGGAATATTAGATGGTCTTAAAAAGGAATTTACTGACACATGTTACAACATGGATGAACCTTGAAAGCATCATGCTAAGTGAAAGAAGCCAGTCGTAAAATACCACATATTATACCACACATTATATGATTCCATATATACGAAGTGTCCAGGGAGTAGATTCGTGATTCCTTAGGGAGGTATTCACTAAAGGGCATGGGGTTTCTTTTTGAAGGGATGCAATGTTCTAAGACTGGCTAGTGATGGCTGCACTGGTGAATATACTAAAATCCATTGAACTATATATGCTAAATGGGTGAATTATAGTATGTGACATAGCTCAATAAACCTCTTTTTTTTTTTAAGCTGATGCATGAAACCATGTCCGGAAAGCTTCCAATTCCTGTTTATTCCACCTCATCACCTGGCCCTTGGCATGTGCCACCTCACTGAATCTCAGGATGGTTCTGTGAGGTGTGGATGCCTGTTCTCATGCCATAAATGAGGAAATTGAGAGCCAGAGTGGAAAAATAATGTGTTCTCTTTCCAAAGGCAATTTTAATTTACAGAAAAGAAAACTGATTTTCTCAACATCTCCATATAGGAGGTACCCACCTGTGTTCGTTATAAACAGAGAATCTGAGGGCCAGAACAGATCCTAAAATGATCTAATCCAGCGATTTTCAAATGGCCCCGAAGTGTCATCCCCTAAAGATGTCCATGAAGGTCTTCAGGGGGATTGCAGGGGGACTGGGAGGTTCAACAGAGCAGTTTTCAAATTCTATTTCACATGCTGGGCTTCCATATAAGATTTTTATGGAAAATACGGATAAGATAGTTTGGAAGCCACAGATCTTGTCCAATTTGCTAATTTTAAACATAAGATAATTTACACGGGAGAGAAAAAAAGGTCTCTTTTGAGTCACGTGGTGAGTTAGTATTAGGCCTGGGCAGAGGGCTAGTTTTCCTCCCCCTCCAAATCACAGGTTCCTCTTAGCCCACATTAATGGCCTGGAGCAAGAAGACGGGGTTGGAGAACTTGGTTCTATTCACCAACTCATGTTCCAAACCAGAGGTCAGCAAACCTTTCTGTAAAGGGCCAGATGGTAAATATTTTTGGCTTTGCCTGCTGTGGTCTCTTTAGCAATTCACTTGGCCATTGTAGTGGGAAAGCAGCCACAGACAATACATAAAAAGGGGTGTGGCTGTGTTTCAATAAAACAGATAGGGGAGGAGGGCACCGTTTGCTGACTCCTGCCCTGAACAGAGCCCTCACTGTCACTCATGTCTCTCCCCAGGGATGGAAGGGGGAAGTGGCCTCTCCTCAATGCCTTTGTTAGAACTGCCTCAGGTGGCAGTGTGGTTGGGTGGAAAGCCCTGTACCTGGAGTCAGGCAGGTTTTCAGGTCCAGACATCCAGCCCCTTACCTCTGAGATGAGACTAAGTCAGCCACCTCTTCGAGCCCTTTCTTTTATTTGCAACATGGCGACAACAGTGTTCGCCCTAGGGGATATTGCAAGGATTACACGGAAGCGGTAAGTCAGGGCTTCCTTTAACAGTGCGTTGAATAATGATGATCAGCAAAGCCAGCCCCACTTTCCGCCTTCATCTCTCATCATTCTGCTGCTACACAATCGGCTCCCTGTACTCACCCAGCTCCAGCCACAGAGCCTACCTTGCTAAGTTCCTTTTACACAGCCTGCTGCTTTACGCTCACAGGTGCCTCTCCCTGGAATGCCTTCCCCCAGACCTTCCTACAGCTCATTCTTCTCATTTTCCTAATTTCTGCTCAATTGCTACTTCCGGGCAGAGTTTTCCTGATAACACTATCTAAATCAACAACCCCTATTTTACCCTGTACCTCCAGGCACTCTATCACATCACCCTGCTTTATTTTTTTCATAGCCCTTCCCGCTACCTTAAATGCCAACACTTAGGTATTTATTTACTTGTTCATTGTCTGTTTCTCTCTATGCTCCATAAAGATCTTACTGGATCCTTCCGGTTTCCTAGAATCAAAATGGTGGCTGGAACATAGTAGGCACTCAGTAAGTATTTGTTGAAAGAAAAAAAAAAAGGAATAATGATTCCCCCCACACTGCTACAATTTTCTGAATTGACTTCTCCACCTTAAGCTCCTGTGTTTGGGGAGTACTGGGCTTGAATATAATATAAACACCTCCATGTTAGGAAGGTCAATCTAATGATATACCCCTCACTTAGGTACAGATGTACTTGGAACTCAGATATACTGTTTGGAATGATCTAGGTCTCTAATGACATTAATTGCCAAGAGCTGGCATTGCACCCAGATTGCAGAAAGGCCATTTCATTAATCTCCATATTAAATTAGACCTGCAAGCATCTTTGAACTCCCTACCTGATTACATTTTGCTGATAGAGAAACTGAGGCTCAGAAAGGAGAATGGACTTTCTCATAGTCTTGCTCTTCACTGAATGACGAACCACTTAAATCAGTCAAGTCATAAAACTGTAGTGCCATAAGGTCCCTTAAATATCACCCCATCTGATAATACAGACGGAGAAATCAGGGCAAGAGAGAAAAATGGACTCGCCCAAGATCACACAGCATGTCAGTGGCAGAATTAAGACTAGAACCCCTGTCTGTCTGTACCCAGAGTTCCACCCTCCATGCTGCTCTTTGGAGAGAAACAGAAAAGAAAGAAAAGGAAAAGAAATTATTCCAGGCACACATTTAGCAATGCTCATAAATCCTGACAATATTAACGATACATGACAGCTCTGCTGAACAAATTGGCAGCCACTGTAGGCAGCTGAAGGAGGCAAGAGGTCTGGGGAAAAAAAGAAAAAAAAAAAAAGCCCAGAAGGCACACAGAAATCTTCCCATTCTGATCTTTTCTAAGTCTGTCTATAAAACAAGGGCTCAAACCAGAGACACTGGGGTATGATGAGAGTCTGAAAGAGCTGCATACATGACGTGTGTGTGTGTGTGTGTGTGTGTGTGTGTGTGTGCACGCATGCTCACACAGCTCCCAAGAGACTGCATGGGTAATAATCCATTCGTAAGATGTCACTCATCTGCTATACAAATTAACCTCCACCCCCCTCATGCCGGGATTAATTTGCTCTTTGTTTCCTTGACATTCAGCTGGGGAGATCAGAGGCGAATTAAAGAAAGTTCTTCAAGAGGTGAAAAGGGGAAGTCAGGGCTTCGGGGCCCTAGAAGCCTGGGCAATTAGCATCTGCTGCCCTGCTTCCCCACGGGGACAAAGACGAAGCTTGCCTTCGTCCTTATTTGCTCCATCCTGTCTCCAGATCCCGGTAAGTAATAACACTATCTCATATCTACTCTGTGCCTCGTGTGTGTTGACTGATTTGCAAGCACCTTACCCACTCCCACCAGCTGACTGCTACACCGTCCAGCCAGCTCAGTCTTCTACAGTGTCCCCGACCTCACTGAGGAAGTTTGATTATCCACCTTCCAGCCAAGTGGCTTCCTGTAGTAAAGGACCATCCCCGTCACTCCTCCGACTTCCCAAATGGTTTCTCATTCCTTTGTTCTGTACTCAGAAGTTCCAGGTCCCCGTGTGTCTGTGCCCTCATGGGGCCATATCATGTCAATTTCCCCCAACTGGAAGCCTGAGCTGCTGTGACAAGTTCTGCTATAAAGGGTGAATTTAAAAAGAAATGCAGACCTTCAAGATGGCAGAAGAATAAGAAGTGGAGATCACCTTACTCCCCACAAGTACATCAGAAATACAACTACATGTGGAACAACTCCTACAGAACACCAACTGAACGCTGGCAGAAGACATCAGACCAGCCAAATGGCAAGAAAGTCCCCACGTACCTGGGTAGGGCAAAAGAAAAAAGAAAAACCAGAGACAAAAGAATAGGGACGGGACCTGCACCTTGGGGAGGGAGCTGTGAAGGAGGAAAGGTTCCCACACACTAGAAGCCCCTTCGCGGGCGGAGACTGCGGGTGGCGGAGGGGGGAAGCTTCGGAGCCAAGGAGGAGAGCACAGCCTCAGGGGTGCGGAGGGCAAAGCGGAGAGATTCCCGCACAGAGGATCTGTGCCGACCAGCACTCACCAGCCCGAGAGGCTTGTCTGCTCACCTGCCGGGACGGGCGGAGGCTGGGAGCTGAGGCTCGGGCTTCGGAAGTCGGATCCCGGGGAGAGGACTGGGGTTGGCGGCGTGAACACAGACTGAAGGGGTTGGTGCGCCACGGCTAGCCGGGAGGGAGTCCGGGACAAAGTCTGGACCTGCCTAAGAGGCAAGAGACCATTGTTTCGGGGTGCGCAAGCAGCTTCCCCGGGAGAACACATGGCGCGCCTCAGGCTGGTGCAACGTCATGCCGGCCTCTGTCACCGCAGAGTCGCCCCACACTCCGTACCTCTCCCTCCCCCCGGCCTGACTGAGCCAGAACCCCCAAATCAGCTGCCCCTTTAACCCCGTCCTGTCTGAGCAAAGAACAGACGCCCTCAGGCGACCTACACACAGAGGCAGGGCCAAATCCAAAGCTGAACCCAAGGAGCTGTGCAAATAAAGAAGAGAAAGGGAAATCTCTCCCAGCAGCCTCAGGAGCAATGGATTAAATCTCCATGATCAACTTGATGTACCCTGCGTCTGTGGAATACCTGAATACACAACGAACCATCCCAAAATTGAGGAGGTGGACGTTGCGAGCAACGATATATATATTTTTTTCCATTTTATTTTTTGTGTGAGTGTGTATGCTTCTGTGTGAGATTTGGTCTGTAGAGCTCTGCTTTTACCATTTGTCCTAAGGTTCTGTCTGTCCGTTTTTTTGTTTGTTTGTTTTTTTAGTATAGTTTTTAGCACTTGTTATCATTGGTGGATTTGTTTTTTGCTTTGGTTGCTCTCTTCTTTCTTTATTTTTTTTAATACTTAAAAAATTTTTTTTAATAATTATTTTTTATTTTTAATTTAATTTAATTTTAATTTATTTTATCTTCTTTCTTTCTTTCTTTCTGTTTTTTTCTCCCTTTTACTCTGAGCCATGTGGATGACAGGCTCTTGGTGCTCCAGCCAGGCATCAGGGCTGTGCCTCTGAGGTGGGAGAGCCATATTCAGGACACTGGTCCACAAGACACCTTTCTGCTCCACATAATATCAAACTGTGAAAATCTCCCAGAGATCTCCATCTCAATGCCAAGACCCAGCTCCAATCAACAACCAGCAAGCTACAGTGCTGGACACCCTATGCCAAACAACTTGCAAGACAGGAACACAACCCCACTCATTCGCAGAGAGGCTGCCTAAAATCATAATAAGGCCACAGACACCCCAAAACACACCACCAGACGTGGTCCTGCCCACCAGAAAGACAAGATCCAGCCTCATCCACCAGCACACAGGCACGAGTCCTGTCCACTAGGAAGCCTACACAAACCAAAAGAAATAGGCAGTCTAACTGAAAAAGAATTCAGAAAAATGATAGTAAAGTGATCCAAAATCTTGGAAATAGAATGGAGAAAATACAAGAAATGTTTAACAAGGACCTAGAAGAACTAGAGAGCAAACAGTGATGAACAACACAATAGAGTCCTGTCCACTAGGAAGCCTACACAAACCACTGAAACAACCTTAGCCACTGGGGGCAGACACCAAAAACAATGGGAACTACAAACCTGCAGAACAGTGATGAACAACACAATAAATGAAATTAAAACTTCTCTATAAGGGACCAACAGCAGAATAACTGGGGCAGAAGAACGGATAAGTGACCTGGAATATAAAATAGTGGAAATAAATACTGCAGAGCAGAATAAAGAAAAAAGAATGAAAAGAATTGAGGACAGTCTCAGAGACCTATGGGACAACATTAAATGCATCAACATTCGAACTATAGGGGTCCCAGAAGAAGAATAGAAAAAGAAAGGGACTGAGAAAATATTTGAAGAGATTATAGTTGAACACTTCCCTAATATGGGAAAGGAAATAGTTAATCAAGTCCAAGAAGCAGAGAGAGTCCCATATAGAAAAAATCCAAGGAGAAACACGCCAAGACACATATTAATCAAACCATCAAAAACTAAATACAAAGAAAAAATATTAAAAGCGCCAAGGGAAAAACAACAAACAACAGACAAGGGAATCCACACAAGATTAACGGCTTATCTTTCAGCAGAAACTTTGCAAGCCAGAAGGGAGTGGCAGGACATATTTAAAGTGATGAAGGTGAAAAACCTACAACCAAGATTACTCTACCCAGCAAGGATCTCATTCAGATTTGATGGAGAAATTAAAATTTTACAGACAAGCAAAAGCTAAGAAAATTCAGCACCACCAAACCAGCTTTACAAGAAATGCTAAAGGAACTCCTCTAGGCAGGAAACACAAGAGAAAGAAAAGACCTACAATAACAAACCCAAAACAATTAAGAAAATGGTAATAGGAATATACATATTGATAATTGCCTTAAATGTAAATGGATTAAATGCTCCAACCAAAAGACACAGACTCCATGGATGGATACAAAAACAAGACCCGTATATATGCTGGGTACAGGAGACCCACTTCAGACCTACAGACACATACAGACTGAAAGTGAGGGGATAGAAAAAGATATTCCATGCAAATGGAAATCAAAAGAAAGCTGGAATAGCAATTCTCTTATCAGACAAAATATACTTTAAAACAAAGACTGTTACAAGAGACAAAGAAGTACACTACATAAGGATCTAGGGATCAATTCAAGAAGAAGAAATAACAATTGTAAATATTTATGCACCCAACATAGAAGCCCCTCAATACATCAGGCAAATACTAACAGCCATAAAAGGGGAAATCAACAGTAACACAATCATAATACGGGACTTTAACACCCCACTTTCACCAATGGACAGATCATCCAAAATGAAAATAAATAAGGAAACACAAGCTTTAAATGATACATTAAACAAGATAGACTTAATTGATATTTATAGGACAGTCCATCCAAAAACAACAGAATACACTTTCTTCTGACAGGAAAAAATCTGTAAAAAATACAAACACATGGAGGCTAAACAATAAACTACTAAATAACCAAGAGATCACTGAAGAAATCAAAGAGGAAATCAAAAAATACCTAGAAACCAATGACAATGAAAACACAATAACCCTAAACCTATGGGATCCAACAAAAGTAGCTCTAAGAGGGAAGTTTATAGCAATACAGTCCTACCTCAAGAAAAAAGAAACATCTCAAATAAACAACCTAACCTTACACTTAAAGCAATTAGAGAAAGAAAAACAAAAAAAAAACCCTACAGTTAACAGAAGGAAGGAAATCATAAAGATTAGATCAGAAATAACTGAAAAAGAAATGAAGGAAACGATAGCAAAGATCAAAACTAAAAGCTGGTTCTTTGAGAAGATAAACAAAATTGATAAACCATTAGCCAGATTCATCAAGAAAAAAAGGGAGAAGCCTCAAATCAACAGAATTAGAAACAAAAAAGGAAAAGTAACAACTGACACTGCAGAAACACATAGGATCATGAGAGATTACTACAAGCAACTGTATGCCAATAAAATGGACAACCTGGAAGAAA
>NC_041222.1:8485859-8487713 GCF_002837175.3 Physeter macrocephalus | reverse complement strand
AAGATGTCACAAAGAAAGAAAACTACAGGCCAATATCACTGATGAACATAGATGCAAAAATCCTCAACAAAATACTGGCAAACAGAATCCATCAGCACATTAAAGGGATCATACACCATGATCAAGTAGGGTTTATCCCAGGAATGCAAGGATTCTTCAATATATGCAAATCAATCAATGTGATACACCATATTAACAAATTGAAGGAGAAAAAACATATGATCATCTCAATAGATGCAGAGAAAGCTTTTGGCAAAATTCAACAGCCATTTATGATACAACCCCTCCAGAAAGTAGGCAGAGAGGGAACTTACTTCAACATAATAAAGGGCATATATGACAAACCCACAGCCAACGTCATCCTCAATGGTGAAAAACTGAAACCATTTCCACTAAGATCAGAAACAAGACAAGTTTTTCCACTCTCACCACTATTCTTCAAATTAGTTTTGGAAGTTTTAGCCACAGCAATCAGAGAATAAAAAGAAATAAAAGGAATTCAAATCGGAAAAGAAGAAGTAACGCTGTGACTGTTTGCAGATGACATGATACTATACATAGAGAATCCTAAGGATGAAACCAGAAAACTACTCGAGCTAATCAATGAATTTGGTAAAGTAGCAGGATACAAAATTAATGCCCAGAAATCTCTTGCATTCCTATACACTAATGATGAAAAATATTAAAGTGAAATTAAGAAAACACTCCCATTTACCACTGCAACAAAAAGAATAAAATATCTAGGAATAAACCTACTTAAGGAGACAAAAGACCTGTATGCAGAAAATTATAAGACACTGATGAAAGAAATTAAAGATGATACAAATAGATGGAGAGATATACCATGTTCTTGGATTGGAAGAATCAACATTGTGAAAATGACTCTACTACCCAAAGCAATCTACAGATTCAATGCAATCCCTATCAAACTACCACTGGCATTTTTTACAGAACGAGAACAAAAAATTTCACAATTTGTATGGAAACACAAAAGACCCCGAATAGCCAAAGCAATCTTGAGAAAAAAAAAAATGGAGCTGGAGGAATAGGGCTCCCTGACTTCAGACTATACTACAAGGCTACAGCAATCAAGAGAGTATGGTACTGGCACAAAAACAGAAATATAGATCAATGGAACAGGATAGAAAATCCAGAGATAAATCCATGCACCTATGGTCAACTAATCTATGACAAAGGAGGCAAGGATATACAATGGAGAAAAGACAGTCCCTTTAGTAAGTGGTGCTGGGAAAAGTGAACAGCTACATGTAAAAGAATGAAATTAGAACACTCCCTAACACCACACACAAGAATAAACTCAAAATGGGTTAAAGACCTAAATGTAAGGCCAGACACTATCAAACTCTTAGAGGAAAACATAGGCAGAACACTCTATGACATAAATCACAGCAAGATCCTTTTTGACCCATCTCCTAGAGAAATGGAAATAAAAACAAAAATAAACAAATGGGACCTAATGAAACTTAAAAGCTTTTGCACAGCAAAGGAAACCATAAACAAGACCAAAAGACAACCCTCAGAATGGGAGAAAATATTTGCAAACGAAGCAACTGACAAAGGACTAATATCCAAAATTTATAAGCAACTCATGCAGCTCAATAACAAAAAAACAAACAACCCAATCCAAAAATGGGCAGAAGAACTAAATAGACATTTCTCCAAAGAAGATATACAGATCGCCAACAAACACATGAAAGAATGCTCAACATCATTAATCATTAGAGAAATGCAAATCAAAACGACAATGAGATATCATCTCACACCGGTCAGATTGGCCATCATCAAAAACTCTAGAAACAATAAATGCTGGAGAGGGTGTGGAGAAAAGGGAAC
>NC_041222.1:8481150-8485784 GCF_002837175.3 Physeter macrocephalus | reverse complement strand
TGTCCATCGACAGATGAATGGATAAAGAAGGTGTGGCACATATATACAATGGAATATTACTCAGCCATAAAAAGAAACAAAATTGAGTTAGTTGTAGTGAGGTGGATGAACCCAGAGTCTGTCATACAGAGTGAAGTAAGTCAGAAAGAGAAAAACAAATACCGTATGCTAACACATAAATATGGAATCTAAGGGAAAAAAAAAAAAAAGGTCATGAAGAACCTAGCGGCAAGATGGGAATAAAGACGCAGACCTACTAGAGAATGGACTTGAGGACATGGGGAGAGGGGGAAGGGTAAGCTGGGGCAAAGTGAGAGATTGGCATGGACATATATACACTACCTAATGTAAAATAGATAGCTAGTGGGAAGCAGCCACATAGCACAGGGAGATCAGCTCACTGCTTTGTGACCACCTAGAGGGGTGGGATAGGGAGGGTGGGAGGGAGGGAGATGGAAGAGGGAGGAGATATGGGGACGTATGTATACGTTTAACTGATTCACTTTGTTATAAAGCAGAAACTAACACACCACTGTAAAGCAATTATACTCCAATAAAGATGTTTAAAAAAAAAAAGAAAGAAATGCAAAACAACACTAGGTCCATACTCAAAAGTGTAGACCTTCCATTTTCCCCCTTAGCTGTGTATCTGTTTGTTGCCACTATTTGTATGAATAAATACGCCATGTAACATTATTTTTGGAAAGAGGAGCAATATAGATAAATACATACATAAGAAGAAAGAGTGCTAACGTTGAATGAATGAGGATGGATCTTAAAAATACCATATGCAAATCACACTTCATGTGAGGCGTCCAAGGAATCATACACATCCCTCCTGCACCTCTGCCCCATGCAACAAATTACCGTGAATTCCTACATGAGTTCCTATTGTACAGATGGGTCCACAGAGCGCAATGGGAGAAAGGCAGCCAGAAGTTAAATGGCTTCTTCAAGGAATTTAAATTGTTTAGTTGCAGGGCAATGACCTGTGACTTCTGGGTTCCAGAGATCAAAATCCTTGCACATTTGTCCAAGCTAACAATCCTAGAGAAGTTATAACAGAGAGCAATGAAAAGAGAGGTCATTTTCATGTGTTTATTATGCACCATATGTTGCCCAAGACCATGTGAACAATCATGCCTGGCACTAGACAGAGTGGTTTGCAAGCATTACTATAGTTCATTCCATTATCTTAAAAACACCATGAAGTAAAAGTAGTACAGTACACCCATTTTTCAGATGAGGATATTGAGAGGGAGAAAGTGACTTTCTGGAGACAGAACAGCTTTTAAACCTAGTCAGTACATATGTCTAACTCCAACCCTTGTAGTTTTCACTGTTGAGATTCCCTCTTAATGAAGCAGATTTCAGGTAATGAGGCATCACAACGGGGGGAAAAGTGGAGAATTCTCCGCAAATAACCAACGAGTAGAGACTCTATTTTAAGTGAAAACGCTGTGTAGGGCACGCTGAGTAAGCTCAGAATCAAGGGGAGAAGCAGAAGCACACACAACTAACCTAATATCCAAGGAGGATCAAGGGCAATGGGCTGACCAGTGCTCATGACCTTGGGCAAGCCGATCTAGTGGAAATAGTAAGTCAGCTCATTTTCCCTCATGCAGCTGAAGTGTTGCCAAATATCCATCTGAATCTAATTCTGTTCTTATTCATATGAAAAATAAAACAAATACGGAACCACTGACTATCATTTATCTATCTATAATTTTACAATGTGTAATACTTTCTAATCATCCTTTCATCTTCACAGACTACCTGGAGAGAACAGGAGGGTTAGGAAAGATTCCCATTCTGCAAATAAGAAAGTGAAGCTACCAGTACTCTGTGTAATAGCTGACTTTTTAAAAAAATTATTATTTTCTACTCACATTAGCCTTTAGGACATCTAATATCCTGAGTCACATTGAACATAATCTTAACAGATGTGTCTCTCTCCCCAATCTTTTAGTTCCCCAAATAAAACATGCCTACTTACTCCTTCTAGATCTACACCTAAAGACTCCCTTCTTTAAGCAGACAAGCACTCAAGCCCAAGCTCTTCTCCATTTATCTGTTCATCCATCCATCCATCCATCCATCCAACCAGGCATCTGAAAATCTGTCCGAAAACTTTTTCAGATGGAATACCTTGTGATGGGCACTCATAAGATAGGGTCCTTGCCCTAAAGGGCTTAGAAGCTGATTGTAAATATAGATGATATTTGTAACATACTCTGAGACATAGAAGAAAGTGATAAATGCACTAGGGTAAGAAAGACGAAGATCTGTCTCTGCGCAAATGCAGGTGAAGGAGAGGGGGAGAGCAGGACAGACCTCACCGCAGAGGGGCGCTCTCACTTACTATGCACCCAATATGTGTCAGGCATCACACTAGGCACATTTCATTTATCGCCTTACTTTCTTTTAAAAATAAGATAAATCACTTATATAAGATAAATATAAAGGGAGGAGTGTCTTCTCTCCCCCACCCCCATCACAACCACTAATCTCCCAAGCTTTAGCTCTTAAATGGATTGGTGAGACCTATGAAAATGTGTGGGTCACCTTCACTTTCAGGCTGGGTCACTGAAATCAAACAGCACATCCTTCCCTTTTCTACCTCTCCTGACCCCACAGACGGGTGGATAAATTCATGGATAAATTCAATCACCCAGCTTTGATGGCTCTCTCTCATCAACCATGAGAGCTCATGCAGCCATCCAGAGATATTTAGACCTCAGTCTAGACTGGCTGAGAGGTGATGATGGAGGACATGTAGACCCTATTTTGGGCTGCTGTTAAGCTGCTGGTTTCATCCCAGCCTTCCCTCAAGCATTGCAAAGTATCCCTCCAGGCGCTCTTGGATCCCTCAGGAGAAGAAGAGGTGATAGGCATGGCAGGATCCAGGCATCGCTGCGTTCCTGGCTACAATACTGTCAATCCCCCCATTTTGCTCTTAGCAACTGGTGTTAGTACTTCCCATTTTGCCAATGAGGAAACCAGGGCTCCGAGTGTTCCAGGTCACAGAACTTTCAAGGAATAGGGTCAGGATAGGAATGTAAATGAGTCTAACTCCACAATGACTGATATTTCTACCACATTGGGGCTGAGATTTGAAAGGTACAGATGATCCTTGTATCGCAGAGGCAAGAGGAGGCATGGTAACAGACTCCCAATCCCAAAGGTCCACTGAGATATATCTCTCTCTCACACTCACACACGCACATAATCTGTTGCTGCCACGTCTCCAATGTCATCAGGCCAGCAGAGAAACACCATGTTTTCTCCTGGAGAAACTTTTTTTTCTGTTAAGAAGCAAGAACCCAACAGCTTCCCTGAGACCCATTTTTCATACAATTAATGTCAGGCCTCCCATGTTTCCTAATGAAACCTGACACTAATGGAGAAAAATGGATACATTAATATTGAGTTCATTAGTAAATAGATTACCCAAATGTTTGGGGTGAGGGGAGGAAGAGGGTGAAGGAAGAAAGAGAAAGGGGGAGAGAGGCACTCATACCCACTCAGCTATTCTGACAAGAGCCTCTCTGAGGACCACATGCTGATCAAATATTTATGGATTTTAATGCACTGATCTGTTAAGTCTGGAAATATTCACTCTTACCAAAAAGTAATTTTATTGAAGAAAGACAAAGAAGACTCATCTTGATGCTGAAGCACTGTTGAGATGGGAACTGAGGCTTGTTGAGGAAAAGGTAGGGCCCAAAGAGAAACCTCTGTTCCCTGCATGGGAAGGACAGATGTCTCTTCTCCTAAGACAGCATACCCCCTCCCTCACCCACACCCCTCCAGGCCAACAGAAAGATACATGGAAAAGAGGGAAGGTGTGACCATGTGGGGAGGGATATTAGCCTGGCACAAGAGAGGCTGTAAAAGAAAAATGCCTGTGTGCCCTGCTAAATACCCATACCCAAAGAATCAGTCCGTTGCCTCATGGCTGCCAGTCTCTTCCATGCTAAGCCCTTTGGGGGAGTGAAGCCAAAACAGAAGCAGAAATGTGTGGTCCCAACCCACAGAGCGGAAGAATCTGGTTCTGCCCCTTTCTTGACTGCTACCTTGGACAGCTCTCCTCACTTCCTGCCTCTGTAAAAAGGAGATGCTAATGGCAGTCTTAGCCTATCTCATAGAATCGCTGTCTCCATGGTCAAATGAGGTTACTGACAGGGAACCCTTAATATAAACTGTAAAGTATCACAAAAGGCATGACAATGTTGTTTTTGGAAGAGTCCTCATCCCTTTATGTCTATATGATGAGTTGGAAAGTAAAAGCAAAGGGAGCCAGGCCAGCAGTCCCAGCTCTGCCAGCTATTACGTGTGACCTTGAGCAGCTATCACATGTGACCTTCATCCCTCCGGGCCTCAGCTTGGCCATCAGCAACACAGCCAGGCTGGACCACTGCTAGATAACCCCTCAGGACCTTTGCACAGCCTCATGCCTATGACAACCCAGAGGAGACTTCAGGAGGAAGCTGGCCATGGTGCTGGCTTCTCTACAGACCCAAGACTGCCCCTGGTTAAGGTTGGAGTGGAAAGAGAGAGAGAGAGAGAGAGAGAGAGAGAGAGAGAGAGAGAGAGAGAGAGAGAGAGAGAGAGAGCGAGAGAGAGAGAGAGAG
>NC_041222.1:8447041-8481117 GCF_002837175.3 Physeter macrocephalus | reverse complement strand
GAGAGAGAGAGAGAGAGAGAGAGAGAGAGAGAGAGAGAGAGAGAGAGAATTGTCTTTCAGAACTACTGTCGCTCTCACATTTTGTGAGATGGGACATTTTGTGTCTCTTAAAGTCCTTGGGCAAGGAAATCTCATGTCATGCTCTGAGGAGAAAACAACTTAATAAAAGTGAGGACAGAAAGAAACAAGGAAATAGTCCAGGTAGAAATGGACCCCAGAGAGAGTATATGTTCATGAATCAAATAGTTTCTTTTCTGGTCTCTGCCTTTTGCTCTGTTACAGGCACTTTATTCACTGAGATAGGCATGATCTGCCAAAACATTTTTACACACAAGAGACAGAGATACACAGACAGATGGTGAGAGACAGAGGCAGACACAGCCTCCAAGCTAGAGGCAGTAACTTTCCTCATCTTCGTGAGCCGGAGGTTAAGAAAACAAAATGAGGAAGAAAAGGAAAGAAAAAAATGTAAAGCAGCAAACAATCATTGAAAAAGACAATGCCATGTTCAGAGCAAGGTCTCTGTATTCCAAACAGCAGTGACATTTCTTTTTTTTTTTTTTTTTTTTTTGCAGTACGCGGGCCTCTCACTGTTGTGGCCCCTCCCGCCGCGGAGCACAGGCTCCGGACGCGCAGGCTCAGCGGCCATGGCTCACGGGCCCAGCCGCTCCGCGGCACGCGGGATCCTCCCGGACCGGGGCACGAACCCGCGCCCCCCGCATCAGCAGGCGGACTGCCAACCACTGCGCCACCAGGGAAGCCCGTGACATTTCTTTAAACAGCAAGATGAATCCTATTATATAGGCCTTTTTCATATGGGTCTCTTGCCACCCAATTTATTAGCAGAAAGAGAAATGCATGGGAAAGAAGGCACAGAGAGTGTAGGGGAGGATACAAAGCAGGAACCAAAAATGCATTTTGTTCCCCAAATCTCCTAATGTGACTCACTAGCTCTATTGTGGCAAAGTGAGAGGTCTCTGAGGAGTTCATTTCACGTCTCATCCATCCTGAGAGTAATGGGAAAATCCCGCCTTGTTTCTGCAAAATATCAGCACACACTGTGCGCCACAGACACTCAATTCCATTAGACATAATGGAACAAGATTGTCCCAGAAGTTGTTTTCAATTGCTTGAGTGCATCCTTTATTTAGGGAAACAAGAATATATGAGCTGTTTGACTCAAGTGGAAGTGTGGACCCGAGTTTGCAGTGATAGCCATGGCTATTTTCTGGTATGGTTGGCTAGGTGGACACCTGGTCAAACATCACCTCTCCCCATGGCTGAAGAGGTAATCTTTAACATCTCCATTTCATGGTATCTATTACAAAGCAGCACAGAGCTATTCATTAACTGTCGTTAACCAAACACAGATCCCTGAAAGGTCCACACCCACCAAGCCATCTCCATTCTGTGAAAGGCACAGTCAGGTTCAGAGTTGCAAGAACGCATAAGCTGAAGTGCCAGAGGGTCAGGAGTTTGAATCCCCCATCCTGCCACTTCTAGCTGCTTGACTCTTGGCAAGTCACTTAGTCCTGCTGCAACTCAGTATTATCAGGTGAAAACTAGAACAAAAAGATATGTGCTTGGCGAGATAATTCGACTTAACGTAGCAAGGACGGCAGAAAGTCTGTGGGAAGCACAGAGAATTTGGGAAAGGCTAGTGTGCAGGGAATTGGAGCTTCCCAAACTGAGTGCTATCTCTGGATCCCCCTCCACTATGTGGACTTAGAGTTGGATTTTCAGTGCCAGGAAGAGGAGCTCAGGGACCTCCTGTTTAACTCCTTAGGCTGTCACTGATTCACCAGGAACATTTGGTCACTTGTCTCCCCTGGTTGAGTCCCTGTTTCTTCACATATAAAGTGAGGGGGGTGGCCTTGACATGTAATTTAGCAATTTCCAAACTGTGTTTTTAGAACAGAACCATTTCTTCAAACACAGCTTTATAGAGAAGTACAAGTAGAACATGCCTAGCAAATGAGAGTGGACATTTTCGTGGGCATGGGGGCCACGAGTCCCACTTATACCCCTGCCCCTGCCCCTGCCTACCTTCAGTAGCATCTCCTCTGGAGACTCCCAGGCCACTGTGGAATACAATGAGAAAAAACAGTGTCTCAATGACTCTGCGGTCCTAAGGACATTCTGTGAGACCACAGAGGAGAGGTGCTGTGGGAATTTCAGGAGCTTGGTTTGCTGGACAGCTCTTTCCTGACTTCAGCTTCCAAAGCTGGCTTCTGATCAGGATGGCTACTGGTCATGCTTGCTCTTTCACCCTCACCCTCACCACCAAAAAAAAAAAAACAAGACAGGGAGCGCTGATAAGAGAAGCAAAGCTTTAGGAAAGAAGAGGCAACCAAAAGGAATCCTGTCCACTGCCATTTCATTCCCACACAGGGGCAGCATATCTACTAAGAGGCCATCCCTGTGCTGGGCTGGAAACACACGCAAATATCATTATTGTTTGAATTTGTTTCCTCTGACAGCTGTAACACATTACCACAAATTTGATGGCTTAAGCCAACGGGAATTTATTCTCTCACATTTCCGGAGGCCAAAAAATCCAACATCAGTTTAACTGGGCCAGAAAGCAAGGTGTCGGGAGGGCTGTGCACCCTCTGGAAGCTCTAGGGGAGAATCTGTTCCTCGTGTCTTCCAGCTTCTGGTGGCTGCTGGCATTCCTTGGCTTATGGCCGCGTCACTCCAATCTCTGCCTTCTCCACTTCTGTCTAAAGTCAAATCTCCTCCTGCCTCCCTCTTATCAGGATGTTTGTGATTACTTTTAGGTCCCACTTGGATAATACAGTATAATCTCTCCATCTCAAGAGCACCAACTTAATCACATCTGCAAAGACCTTTCTTCCTTATAAGGTGATATTCACAGGTTCCAGGGATTAGGATGTGATTTTTTTTTTTTTTTGGTGGTGGGGCATTATTCAGCCCACCATATTGTTGTTCTTTATTCATAGTCACAATGCAGACTTTAAGAATGCAAACAAGTACACCCGATAACTCACCTTGGAAGATTTTTAAACTCTGCAAAGAGAAAATCTCCAGGGCCCCTTTGTCACTTTGCTCATCTGTTCCTTTTGTGAGAACTACACTCAGCTCTCACCTCAAATACAAATACACTTGTACATAGTCTACTCACCCTTAAGAATTGATATGAAAATAACGCATCCAAGACGATTTCTCAGATCACGCCAGTGCCTGAACTCACTTTTCCTGGGAGAGACTCACAGAAAACATTAGCTGAACTGTCATGATGTCATTGAAAAGTGGTATCGGCAGATGATGTTTGTGTAGCACTAAAACTCAGGCACAGGGCTGATGCTTCAATGAATAACATCACTGCATCCTCACAAATACCCTGTGAGGTAGATCTTCTTGTTTCCATCCCCATTTACAGAGATGGGAAGACTTAGACTTGGAGAGGTTAAGTAACTTAACTTGCCCAAGATGGATTAACCAACCAGGGATGGAAAGAGATTCCAGCCCCACCCACGTTTATGGTTCCAGGATCCCAGCTCTCAACACAATCTATACTGTCTACTCCCTGCTCACTGACCATCTCCCAAGCCCATTCTAACCCTCATTAATTAGTTCTCTACCAACTTTCTCTTTCCTCCTAAAATGTGCCTTTCTTAAAGGCTGAGCTAGCACTTTCTGCAGATTTATACCCCTCCTGCCACTGGCCTAATCCTTGGTGCCATGAATAAATGAATAAGGGAAAAATAAATAAAAAGAGAAAATTAAGGAAGAAGAGATCAAGGAAGGTACGGAGAATAGGAGAAAGTAGAAAACAGGAGAAGAGAAAAGGGAAGGAGGAGGGGTGAAGGGCTAGAACTACTCAGAAAGTATCACCCGGAGAGTCTGCCACTTAGATGTTACTCCAAAAATTCCTGAAGCAGGAGAAGCAAATTCCCAAGGTGGCCCCACCATTAGCTCTAGTAGAGAGACATACGGAAAGAGGGGGGAAGGGAGGAAGAGGAGGGGGAGAGAGAGAGAAAGAGAGAGGAGACAGAGCTCCAGCATAGCACGACTGAGAAAAGAAGCCAGAGAAACTACACAACCGTCTACACAAACACGTGGAGGGAAAACCCATCCCCAAAAGCAACATTAACAAGAGAAAATTAAACCCTACACCATGGCACAGCTAATAAGACTTCAAAGCCCTCTGCATATGGAAATGAATCCTTCAGGCAGGTTGGGAGCTAGGTCGCCTTGTGCTGAGGGTGATGAAAGCAGAGGCAGAGTGGAGATGCCGAAGGCTTAATGAGCCCCGAACCCCAGAGACCCTGTCCCTCCCCAGCTTCGTTCACCCCCAGCACCCCGGGAGTCCCAAAAGGAAAAGGGCCATGTTAACTTTGAGCACCACGGACATCTGGGGAAGCTATCTGGATTCTGGAGGACAGCAGTGCCCAGGGGTGGCCATATTAATTTGTGTGAACACACACCCCAGGCTCACACACCCCGCAGAGTGACACAGACACACAGGTAACACCTCTCCCTGCTTCGAAGCCCTGTTTCCTTCTTGCAGTTCCCCCTATTTCTTGATGATTTATTTTGTTTTCATGTCTTCACCCCACCCCCAGCCTGAAGCTAAGGGAAGAGGAAAGAATGAACATGGGTTTCAACTGTGCACCTAAGAGTAATGAAGAGCGTGAGGCAGGAGTGGCGGGGAGGGGAACAGCCGGCGGAAGTATCGTGACCAATACTAATGCCAGCGCTGCCCTCCCATCGCTCATTTCTCCTAAGGGCCCCAGTGCATTTTTCATCCAAACATAAATTAGTTTTACTTATTTATTTTTTCTCCAGAATGTGGGAAAGCAATGCTGACACATGCAGCCTGCACAAGAGTGGAGGACATCCCCCATCACCTCCCCTCCCAGGGCACGGACAGGTTGCGGCTGAACGAAGAGACCCAGGATTCTAAGGGAGCCAGGGTGACAGGTGGGAGGGTCCATCAGAATAAAAGAAGCCACCCCAATGTTCTGCTTTGGAACGGTGTTTGCCGCAGCACAAAGGAGCCCAGGAAGGGAGTGCCTGGAGCCACGCCTGTGTCTGGTGAACCCTCCAGCCTGCCCTTAATGCTCACTCTTTTATCTTTATTTTTTTTTTAGTTATTATTATATTTTACATTCATTTTAGTCACGCAACCAGTATATGTTGAGTACCTAATATGTGTCAGACATAGACTAGGTTCTGGGTGTTCAGTGGAGAAGAAACAGACAAAACCCTTGCCCTTACGGATGTATGTGGAACATAACCAGGTGTGAATCACAGCCACAGCTGCTTTGTGAGAGCTCTCCACGTACCTCGCACAGTTCTAAGTGCTTAAGACATAGTAAATCATTTCATCCTTACCAAATCCCTGGATGGGAGATGAGGAAACTGTGACTCACAGACTATGGACTTGCCTAAGGTCGCACAGCTGGGACGTGGCAGAGCTGGGTTTTCAAACCCAAGCAGTCTGGCCTGTATCCAAAAATCACAACAAAACAAAACAAGGACCTACTGTACAACACCTGGAACTATATTCAATATCTTGTAATAAGCCATAATGAAAAAGAATCTGAAAAAGTATATACATATATATATATGTATATATGTATAACTGAATCACTTTGCTGTAAACGTGAAATATTGTAAATCAACTATACTTCAATAAAAATTTTTTAAAAACTTTTGTAAGTGCATGGTTACAATCGGTGTTAAGTGCCAGAGGAAATGAACAGCCTGCAGCAATAGAGAATAACTGAGGCAGAGACTTTTTTAGACAGGACAGTCAGGGAGGGCTTCTCAGAGGAGGTGACACTGAAACCGAAGGAGGTGACAGATGAGAAGAAACTGGCCATGAGGAAAGCAGGAAAGAAGCTGATTTCAAGAAAACATGCACCCTTCCTTAACCCATTCTCTTTTATCTCTTCTTCTCTCTTCTACCCTATCCCTGTACTCTGGCTCCTCCATTACTAACATTCTCCATTCTATAGTTTTCTCTCTCCCCTCTAACACCTTCCTAGTCCCATTAATTAGTTCCCTGAACCCACTATGCAGGTCTTCTTGTGGCTCCCACTCTGGCCTATATTTTAATCTTCACTTCGCAGTTAGGCAAACTGATGGGTAGAGAAAGGAAAGGAGGAGAGGGCATGATGACACCAGGCATCTTCTAGATTTTATCTTGTCTAATCCCCTGTGGAGACGCAGGGGCATTATGACATTTGCCCAAAGCTACATGGCCCGTGGGTGTTAGTCAAGACTAAACTTGTATGCACTGATTCTCTGTCCAGTACAGTACGCTATTCCACCAGCGTTCTGGTTACTTTTCAAAAGCATCTGCAGATATCAAATCAAGGCAAAGCATAGAAAACTAGGAAACTGAGTATGACCAATATAGCATTTATTAGTTTCTCAGGTAGAACCCAAAACTGCACATCCTACCAAGCTCTGAACTTGACCGCCTATTTACACAGCATTTATCCACCAAGCAACCAAACTAACACGTTCACCTGCGCTTACCCTCTAGAATCCTATTATCTTAGCGCAGGAAGGGTTGCCCAATTCTCTCATCTTGCAGACACAGAAACTGAAACCAAGCCAAGAACAGAAGCTAAGTTTACTGATAAATCATTCAGCAGAAATAAACAATTAAATTGCCCTCATATGTTAAGGAGGAATATAAGTGCCTTAGATTTTCTCCTCCGTCTCTTTCTCTTGCTAGTGATGTGAATGAATCTGCCCGAAGCCATCTCTGTATTCTCAAGGGGATGTACATACTACATCAGTATTGAAATCACACAGATTTGGGTTCAAACTCTATCACTGCCAACTCTGACCAATTTACTTAATTTCTCTGAGCTTAACTTTCATTGTCTGTAAAATGGGGACACTCACACCTACATATTTAAGGTTGGGATGAGGATTAAATGGGGAGTCATGAGAAGAACTGGACATGATGGTGACAAATAATCTGTGCTCAATACAGATGCACTCCCTTTAACATTTGGGGAAAATGAAATGCAAGGTAACTGACCAGAGTCAGAGATGCAGCTAAGTACCGTCAAACTGGTCGGCGCTTACTAGTCTACCACCAACCTACAACCTGAAGGGTATCCTGCTGCTTCAGTGGTGTGTGTTACCTGAGGCAGGGTGACCTGGTATATCTGGTACCTATGGACATCCAAGGAGCAGATTTTGGAGTGGAAATTGTGGAATATTTAATGGAGGTGCGGTCAAGGAGAAAAGGCACATGCAACATGGCTCCAAAATCATTAAGGGGCTCCTAGTTAGGAAGCACTCTCTATAATGACTAACAGACTTCAGGAAGAGGTGAATTTTTTGAGTGTGACACTTTAGAAATTACTACCTAAACACATTATACTGAGAGCTCACTTGTAAATGGCTCTCAGTAATCAGAGAGGCACTTCCTAGTTCAGCATCTCATTTGCTCTCACCACCACCCTGGGAGGTTGTCCCTGTTATCCAAGAATGTATCAATGAGAAAACCATGGTTCAGAGAGGTTAACAATTTGCTCAGAATAACACAGCTATTTAGTAAGGTCTTCTGCTTTGTCTAGTGCAATTCCCTTTTTCCACTACACTCAATGCTCTGTCCTTTATATATACATATGTCTTTCTGGAAATAAAAAAAAATAGGTAATAAACAAAAAGTGAGAAGATGATGGCTATAACCACACAAAGACAGAAGCAGGTTCTCAAGGGCAGAGAAGGTGTGAATTACTAAAAGGGAACAAAAAGGGGCATCTGACCTCACGCCTCTTGAGCAAAGCACTCAGCACCAGATGACAAGGGCAGAGAAGGCCCAGGGACCTGGGTGCTACATATCCAGCTTTCTGAAAACTAAACTGTCATAGTCATTTAGATTCCAAAGCCCTGTGTGAACTGCTTAGCTGGAATCTAGAGGAAATGAAAAAATGCTAATCAGAGAGTCTATTACCAGATCAGAAGATTACACTTAACCTACATTCTCATTATTTTTAATGTTTCTAACCAACACTGCACCAAGCTTAAAATCAGAAAGGAGCACAATCTATTTATAAGTAAGTAGGTAAGTAATTGGGGGGACCTGCTCAGCCTGGGCCTGAGAGTTCAGGTCAACCCTGCTCCCAGGATGGGGAAGATTGAGCAATTTGGCCAAAGGAAAAATGAAGCAGGGATTCAAGGCAATTTTCCAGCCACTTCAATCTAAAATGTCTCACTGACTGAAAAGGCAACACAACTGAGCACAAAAAATATTGGTGACTTGCTGTATCTCCCTTTTAACTCTACACATTCTTATTTCAATTCACCACTCTTCTGCGTCCATGTGATCCAGGAGGTGCTGGGCGATGTCAGTTACATTCTTGTTTCTCAAAATGTGTTCTGTGGAACCCTACATTTGTTAGACATTAATAGGAAATAGAGTCTTCTATGGTCGAATAAACTTAGGAAATACTGAGACAAGCAAAGAGAAATGCATCTATTGCCTGTAAAGCTGCTCAGAGCAGACTTCCTTGACACACTGATGTGTACTATGAATCTCTAATGTGTCTGTATATGTGTGTGTTTGGGTGCAGAGAGCCATTTGTCCACACTTATTCTAGACCAGAGCTTGAAAATTCTGGTTTTGATTGTACCAGCTGTATTCTACTGTGGAAAAAAGAGAGGCAAGGAAAGAACTCTAAGCTTTTATGTTACAAGTGCCAGACACTTTGTGTAAAGCCAAGGGCTTCATTGCTATGATATCAGGTTGGAGTATTTCATTAATAACTGATTTCTTAATTCATGTTTTATGATCCTGTCAGCATATAGAGGCATCTGTCTCTGCCAAAAAAGAAAGTGTGTGTAGCTTCTAATCGTTTGCCTCCCCTCTCTCTGCCCCATTAACTTGCAAAAGAAGAATCAGTGGAAGAGGTGGACGAAAGTCAAAACAATTGAGTTGTCTCTTTATGGATTTATCGAGTGACAACTGGTGCCACAGAGAGCTAGGCGGGGGCAGTGAAGCCTGTCGGGAAGGCCACCGATCATCAGGCACATGGGTCAAAAAGGATTTTATCTTCTGTCCTCAAATCTAAATGGCAAGCTCAAACACAGATGCAGCAGACAGGGGCCAAGGGCACTGGTAGAGACTCCGTCGCCCCCTCGCTAGCCCCTCCCATGAAGAGGTCTCCAAGGTCACAGCAGAGTAAAAGCACCCAATTTGGGAGAAGTTAAGTTGGGGTCATATTTATTGCTGAGCATCTACCATGGACTAAATTCTGAGGAGACAGACAAATGAGACATGACCTCTGGCTTCAGCAGTCCACTGCTTAATGGGGGGTGGGGGGAAGGATGGCAGACAAGTGAATGCCAATGGATCAGAAGAAGTACTGAAAGGAAATAGCTCCCTGGTTCTTAAGGGGCTAGGAAGGCTCAAAAAAGGAAATGGTTGTGCCCCGCTACAGGAGGTAGAGCTTGATTCCCCTCTCCCTCAATGGAGACTGCACTTAATGACTTGCTTCTAAGGAACAGAATAAAGAATATGAAAAATAGTAACTTTGCAGTGGAGAAACCCGGTGGATACCACCTTAACCAGGTGATCAGGGTAACATCAGGTTGAGATCATATACTCTCTGGTATGATACGATGACCTCTGCAGTGTGCTTCTCCATACCCATATGACCTCTGTCTGATCATGAAAAAACATACCAAACCCAAAATGCGGGACATTCTATAAAATACTTGACCAGTTTCTTTAACAACTGTTAAGATAATTAAAAAAAAAAAAAAGAAGAAGAAAGAATGAAAGAATGGAAAGAAGGAAGGAAGGAAGAGGAGGAGAGAGGGAGGAAGGAAGGGAGGAAGACAGGGAGGGATCAAGGAAAGAAGGAAGGAAGGGAGGGAGGGAAAACTAAGAAACTATCACTTATCAGAGGACACCAAGGAGACACAATGATTAAAAGCAACACGGAAACATGAATTGGGTCGTGGGAGTGAAAAAAGGACATTAGTGGAAATCACGTGAAATCTGAATAATGTCTGTAAGTTTAGTTAATGCTAACGTACAAGGGTTGATTTCTTAGTTTTTCTTTTATTTTTTTTGAGACGTATTTTTTTAATTAGTTATCTATTATATACATATTAGTGTATACATGTCAATCCCAATCTCTCAATTCATCCCACCCCCACCCCACACCCCACTCTCCCCCCTTGCTGTCCATACGTTTGTTCTCTACATCTGTGTCTCTATTTCTGCCCTGCAAACCGGTTCATCTGTACCGTTTTTCTAGATTCCACATATATGCATTAACATACGATATTTGTTTTTCTCTTTCTGACTTACTTCACTCTGTATGACAGTCCCTAGGTCCATCCACATCTCTACAAATGACCCAATTTTGTTCCTTTTTATGACTGAGTAATATAACATTGTATATATGTACCACATCTTCTTTATCCATTTGTCTGTCAATGGGCATTTAGGTTGCTTCCATGACCTGGCTATTGTACATAGTACTGCAATGAACATTGGGGTGCATATGTCTCTTTGAATTATGGTTTTCTCTGGGTATATGCCCAGTAGCGGAATTGCTGGGTCATATAGTAATTCTATCTTTAGCTTTTTAAGGAACCTCCATACTGTTCTCCATAGTGCCTGCATCAATTTACATTCCCACCAACAGTGCAAGAGGGTTCCCTTTTCTCCACACCCTCTCAGGCAGTTGTTCTTTGTAGATTTTCTGATGATGCCCATTCTGACCAGTGTGAGGTGATACCTCATTGTACTTTTGATTTGCATTTCTCTAATAATTAGTGATGTTGAGCAGCTTTTCATGTGCCTCTTGCCATCTGTATGTCTTCTTTGGAGAAATGTGTATTTAGGTGTTCTGTCCATTTTTGGATTGGGTTGTTTATTTTTTTAATATTGAGCTGCATGAGCTGTTCATATATTTTGGATTTTAATCCTTTGTCCGTTGATTCGTTTGCAAATATTTTCTCCCATTCTGAGGGTTGCCTTTTCGTCGTAGTATAGTTTCCTCTGCTGTGCAAAAGCTTTTAAGTTTCATTAGGTCCCATTTGTTTATTTTTGTTTTTATTTCCGTTACTCTAGGAGGTGGGTCAAAAAAGATCTTGCTGTGATTTATGTCAAAGAGTGTTCTTCCTCGGTTTTCCTCTAAGAGTTTTATAGTGTCTGGTCTTACATTTAGGGTTCAATCCATTTTGAGTTTATTTTTGTGTATGGTGTTAGGGAATGTTCTAATTTCAACCTTTACATGTAGCTGTCCAGTTTTCCCAGCACCATTTATTGAAGAGACTGGTCTTTTATCCATTGTATGTCCTTGGCTCCTTTGTCATAGATTAGTTGACCATAGGTGCATGGGTTTCTCTCTGGGCTTTCTATCCTGTTCCACTGTTCTATATTTCTGCTTTTGTGCCAGTACCACATTGTCTTGATTACTGTAGCTCTGTAGTATAGCCTGAAGTCAGGGACTCTGATTCTTCCAGCTCTGTTTTTTTTTTTTTTTTTTTCTCAAGATTGCTCAGGCTATTCAGGGACTTTTGCGGCTTCATACAAATTTTAAGATTTTTTGTTCTAGTTCTATAAAAAAATGCCATTGGTAACTTGATAGGGATTGCACTGAATCTGTAGATCGCTTTGGGTAGTATAGTCATTTTCACAATATTGATTCTTACAATCCAAGAACATGGTATATCTATCCACCTCTTTGTGTCATCTTTGATTTCTTTCATCTTATAGTTTTCTGAGTACAGGTTTTTTACCTCCTGAGGTAGGTTTATTCTTAGGTATTTTATTCTTTTTGTTGCAATGATGAATGGGATTGTTTCCTTAATTTCTCTTTCTGATCTTTTATTGTTAGTGTATAGGAATGCAAGATATTTCTGTGCATTAATTTTGTATCCTGCAAATTTCCCAAATTCATTGATTAGTTATAGTAGTTTTCTGGTGGCATCTTTAGGATTATCTATGTACAGTATCATGTCATCTGCAAACAAGGACAGTTTTACTTCTTCTTTTCCAATTCTTCCAGCTCTGTTTTTTTTTTTTTTTTTTTCTCAAGATTGCTCAGGCTATTCAGGGACTTTTGCGGCTGCATACAAATTTTAAGATTTTTTGTTCTAGTTCTATAAAAAAATGCCATTGGTAACTTGATAGGGATTGCACTGAATCTGTAGATCGCTTTGGGTAGTATAGTCATTTTCACAATATTGATTCTTACAATCCAAGAACATGGTATATCTATCCACCTCTTTGTGTCATCTTTGATTTCTTTCATCTTATAGTTTTCTGAGTACAGGTTTTTTACCTCCTGAGGTAGGTTTATTCTTAGGTATTTTATTCTTTTTGTTGCCAAACAAGGACAGTTTTACTTCTTCTTTTCCAGTTTGTTCTCCTTTATTTCTTTTTCTTCTCTGATTGCATTGGCTTGGACTTCCAAAACTATGTTGAATAATAGTAGCAAGAGTGGACATGCTTGCCTTGTTCCTCATCTTAGAGGAAATGTTTTCAGTTTTTCATCATTGGGAATGATGTTTGCTGTGGGTTTGTCGTATATGGCCTTTATTATATTGAGGTACGTTCCCTCTATGCCCACTTTCTGGTGAGCTTTTATCATAAAGGGGTGTTGAATTTTGTCAAAAGCTTTTTCTCCATCTATTGAGATGATCATATGGTTTTTATTCTTCAATATGTTAATATGGTGTATCACATTGATTGATTTGCCTATACTGAAGAAGCCTTGCAGGCCTGGATTTGCTAGTATTTTGTGGAGGATTTTTGCATCTATATTCATCAGTGATATTGGTGTGTAATGTTCTTTTTTTGTAGTATCTTTGTCTGGTTTTGGTATCAGGGTGATGGTGGTCTCATAGAATGAGTTTGGGAGTGTTCCTCCCTCCGCAATTTTTTGGAAGAGTTTGAGAAAGACGGGTGTTAGCTCTTCTCTAGATGTTTGATAAAATTCACCTGTGAAGCCATCTGGTCCTGGACTTTTGTTTGTTGGAAGATTTTTAATCACAGTTTCAATTTCATTACTTATGATTGGTCTGTTCATATTTTCTATTTCTTCCTGTCTCCGTCTTGGAAGGTTATACCTTTCTAAGAATTTGTCCATTTATTCCAGGTTGTCCATTTTATTGGCATAGAGTTGCTTGCAGTAGTCTCTTACGATGCTTTGTATTTCTGTGGTGTCCGCTGTAACTTCTCCTTTTTCATTTCTAATTTTATTGATTTGAGTCATCTCCCTCATTTTCTTGATTAGTCTAGCTAAAGGTTTATCAATTTTGTTTATCTTCTCAAAGAACCAGCTTTTAGTTTTATTGATCTTTGCTATTGTTTTCTTTGTTTCTATTCCATTTATTTCTGCTCTATCTTTACGATTTCTTTCCTTCCACTAACTTTGGGTTGTTTGTTCTTCTTTCTCTAGTTCCTTTAGGTGTAAGGTTAGATTGTTTATTTAAGATTTTTCTTGTTTCTTGAGGTAGGATTGTATTGCTATTAACTTCCCCTTTAGAACTGCTTTTGCTGCATCCCATAGGTTTTGGATTGTCGTGTTTTCATTGTCATTCATCTCTAGGTATTTTTTGATTTCCCCTTTGATTTCTTCAGTGATCTCTTGGTTACTTAGCAACGTATTGTTTAGCCTCCATGTGTTTGTGTTTGTGTTTTTTACGTTTTTTTTTCCCTGTAACTGATTTCTAATCTCATAGCACTGTAGTTAGAAAGATGTTTGGTATGATTTCAATTTTCTTAAGTTTACCAAGGCTTGATTTGTGACCCAAGATGTGATCTACTCTGGAGAATATTCCGTGTGCACTTGAGAAGATAGTGTAATCTGCTGTTTTCAGATGGAATGTCTTATAAATATCAATTAAATCTATCTGGCCTATCGTGTCATTTAAAGCTTGTGTTTCTTTATTAATTTTCTGTCTGGATGATCTGTCCATTGGTGTAAGTGAGGTGTTAAAGTTCCCCACTATTACTGTGTTACTGTCAATTTCCTCTTTCATAGCTGTTAGCATTTGCCTTATGTATTGAGGTGCTCCTATGTTGGATGAACATATATATTTATAACTGTTATACCTTGGATCAATCTTGGATTGATCCCTTGATCATTGGGTAGTGTCCTTCCTTGTCTCTTGCAACATTCTTTATTTTAAAGTCTATTTTATCTGATATGAGTATTGAAACTCCAGCTTTCTTTTGATTTCCTTTTGCATGGAATATCTTTTTCCATCCCCTCACTTTCAGTCTGAATGTCTCCCTAGGTCTAAAGTGGGTCTCCTGTAGACAGCATACATATGGGTCTTGTTTTTGTATCCATTCAGCGAGCCTGTATCTTTTTGGTTGGAGCATTTAATCCATTCACGTTTAAGGTAACTAACAGTGTGTATGTTCCTATGACCATTTTCTTAATTGTTTTGGGTTTGTTTTTGTAGGTCCTTTTCTTCTCTTGTGTTTCCCACTTAGAGAAGTTCCTTTAGCATTTGTTGTAGAGCTGGTTTGGTGGTGCTGAATTCTCTTAGCATTTGCTTGTCTGTAAAGCTTTTTATTTCTACATCAAATCTGAATGACATCCTTGCCAAGTAGAGTAATCTTGGTTGCAGGTTCTTCCCTTTCATCACTTTAAATATATCATGCCACTCCCGTTTGGCTTGTAGAGTTTCTGCCGAGAAATCAGCTGTTAGTTAACATTATGGGAGTTCCCTTGTATGTTATTTGTCGTTTTTCCCTTGTTGCTTTTAATAATTTTTCTTTGTCTTTAATTTTTGTTACTTTGATTACTATGTGTCTTGGCGTGTTTCTCCTTGGGTTTATCCTGCCTGGGACTCTCTGCACTTCCTGGGCCTGCTTGACTATTTCCTTTCCCATATTAAGGAAGTTTTCGACTATAATCTCTTCAAATATTTTCTCAGACCCTTCCTTTTTCTCTTCTTCTTCTGGGACCCCTATAATGTGAATGTTGGTGCATTTAACGTTGTCTCTTAGGATGTCTTCATTTTCAGTATCATTATTCTGAATTCTATTTCTGGAAGGTCTCCTATCTCCACTTCATTTAGTTATTTTTCTGCTGTTTCATCTTGTTCCTTCATCTGGTACATAGTTCTCTGCCTTTTCATTTTGTCTATCTTTCTGTGAATGTGGTTTTCATTCCACAGGCTGCAGGATTGTAGTTCTTTTTGCTTCTTCTGTCTGCCCTCTGGTGGATGAGGCTATCTAAGAGGCCTGTGCAAGTTTCCTGATAGGAGGAACTGGTGGTGGGTAGAGCTGGCTGTTGCTCTGGTGGGCAGAGCTCACTAAAACTTTAGTTGCTTGTCTGCTGATGGGTAGGGCTGAGTTCCCTCTCTTTGGTTGTTTGGCCTGAGTCAACCCAGCACTGGAGCCTAGAGGCTCTTTGGTGGGGCTAATGGCAGACTCCTGGAGGGCTCACGCCAGGGAGTACTTCCCAGAACTTCTGCTGTCAGTGTCCTTGTTCCTGCAGTAAGCCACAGCCACACCCCCGCCTCTGCAGGAGACCCTCCAACACTAGCAGGTAGGTCTGGTTCAGTCTCCTATGGGGTCACTGCTCCTTTCCCTGGGTCCTGGTGTGTGCCCTCCAAGAGTGGAGTCTCTGTTTCCCCCATTCCTGTCAAAGTCCTGCAATCAAATCCCACTAGCCTTCAAAGTCTGATTCTCTGGGAATTCCTCCTCCCGTTGCCAGACCCCTAGGTTGGGAAGCCTGACATGGGGCTCAGAACCTTCACTCCAGTGGGTGGACTTCTGTGATATAATTGTTCTCCAGTTTGTGAGTCACCCACCCAGTGGTTATGGGACTTCATTTTATTGTGATTGTGCCCCTACCACCATCTCACTGGTAGGAGGCTTCTCCTTTGTCTTTGGACGTGGGCTATCTTTTTTGGTGAGTTCCAGTATCTTCCTGTCGATGACTGTTCAGCAGTTAGTTGCGATTCCGGTGCCCTTGCAAGAGGGAGCCTTGATTTCTTATTTTGACAAATATACCAACGGTTGACATCTTACATTTGTACATGTACAAATGTAAGATGTCAACTTTAGGGGAAGCTGGGTAAAGGGCATATGGAACATCTCTGTGCTGTCTGTGGCCATTTTCTATATATTTAGAAAACTATTCCAAAATTTTAAAAAAAAATCTAAGAAGATAAAAAGATATGGTGCTTAAGAAGGGTTTTGAGAGATTAATTACTCCTGTAAAGCAGTCTGGGAGAGGGAGAAATAAAAACCATAGGAAGACACTGTCGTCAGAGGGAAACGTGTACAGCATGATGATGGGTTCAGAGCACTTTGTGTACCTGCTACGGCAGGAGGGCTTGCTGTGCAGAGGGAAAGAGACTGAGTATCAGAGACAACAGCACAAAGAATCTACTAATTTAGGTGAAGGATGTTAGTGAGTCGATGAATGGTTTAGAGCAGAGAAAGCCTGTCACATAGGAACAAAGTGTCTAGAAGTCAGAAGAGTTGGCAAAGACAACCAGCAAGTCCTGTTTAATATGGAAGCAGCAAAATGGGTAAACAGCCAGTATAATAAAATCACAATGAAGCCATCCTATGTGGGCCCTGCTCTGATGTGACTTCTATGTTGAGTGGCAGATGGGAGAAAGTGAAATGTTTTTCATGCTTTTGACTTGAAAGCATAAAGACCACGAACGTGGAAGCCTGTTTGTTCTGCTTGCAACACCCGTGTCTACACTGCTACTCAGAGAATCGGGGGAAGGATATGGGTAACTGGATACAACTGAGAAATGGAGTCACAAACATTAAGATAAAGTCATGATGGAAAATCTATCACTAGATAATGAAGAAGTAGTAGGCTTTGGGGAAACTGATCATGGCAAACCCAACTCAAAAACCTTAATAGCTACCTAATGTTTCCAGAGTAAAGTCCAAACACCTAAGCCTGGCATTCAACACCTATTTTATGTGCAATAAACTACATTTATATCTCACTTTCTTCCTTGTTGCTCTACTACAGATATTTCAACTCTACATCTTATAAAAATAAAAACTTGAATTTCCAATTCTTGTGCCTTTGTGTAAGTTGTTCTCTCAGCCTGAGCTGCCTTGACTTGAGCCCAGATCTAATACTTCATGCACATGTCACTGCGTCCATGAAGGCTTCCCTGACCACAGAGACAGTATAAACTGTTCCCCTCCCTTCAATTTTCTACATCCTAGCTTTCTTATGTATCTGTTTTAGGATGTATTCCATTTACTATGGTTTTGGTTTGCTGGGAGTATGCATGTCCATACCTTATCAGTATCTGTATTTCCATTGCACCTTGCACACAGGTGTTTAGGTAAATAGTGTTGGTTGGCTACCCAGTGCTCAATTCCTAGCCACGTCTTCTCTCTATAAAGAATGGAAAAGATCACTTTCCCAGACTTCACTGCAAATAGAGGTGGCCATGTGACTCACTTTTGGCTAATGAACCATAAGGTGAAACCTTTGAAGGCACTTCTGGAAAAGGCTTTTCTTCTAATAAAGGAAAAAGCTCACAGGGAAAGCTGCTTTCTGCCTGACCTGCCTTCATCCCTGCGTTAGATTATATGTTAGTTCATGAATCTTGGGGCTCTAAAACCACCTGGGAACTGGGAACCCCAAGGAGAAGGCTACAACAACCAGAGAGATTCCAAACCTGGGTACTGCAGTCTTCAGCTGCAAAGTCACCAATCTACAAACTTTTTGTCACATGAGATGATTAAATGTCCTCACTGTCTAAGCCTCTGGGATACAGGTACAAGTATCCTAAGTAAGACACTGACTAATATCTTTTTAATTGAACTGAATGTGAGAATTCCCTATCATTTGAGTCCCTTTAAGAGGAAAACCCTGACTTCTCAATGTACCTCCTTCAGAGAGAAACAGTCCCTTGCGACTCAGAATCTATGCCTCCAGCCCTGGAAGGAGAGAACACAGAGTATGACCCCAGAAAACAATTACTCTCTCATGTGAATTTCTAATCTGGCCCAAGATGTTCTACCCAAGGCCAAGTCATAATCTCCTTATGACTTCATCTACTTTTAAATGTCAAGTGCTGATTTTCGCCATACTTCCCCTGAGAGGAATTATTAGTTTAATGAGAAACACAGGCCATCATCTGCATCCTAGGAGTTGAGACACTTGAGAGGCATTATCTCCACCGACCTGGAACCTCCCACACATTAAACAGGCAGAGGTCAAATAAAATATTCTGCTCACATTCCACAGCCCAAGAATCAGAGCTGAGCTAATGGGCCCAGAGAGAATCAACAACTGGCAAACAGTTGCTGAGCTTCTAATGCACAAGGAACCGGGCACCGAGAGGGTGGTTGACAGAGATGAAGGAAAAGGGGCAAGAAAATTAACACTGCCGAACAGGAAACCTTATCCCAAGTGCTTTATCTTTGGTGAGTCTTCTAAACCTCAGCACAACCCTAGGATTTAAGTATTAATATACCCATTTTATTGAAATGAAGCTCAGAAATTAAGTAGATTATTCAAAATCGCATCACTGAACCAAAAGGTGGAAACAATACAAATGTCCATCAGTAGATGAGTGGGTAAACAAAACATGGTATATCCATAAAATGGAATAACCATTCAGCCATAAAGGTATTAAGTTCTCATACATGCTACAACTTGGATGAAGTTTAAAGACATTATGCTACATTAAAGAAACCAGACATGAAAGGTCCGATATTGAATGGTTCTACTTCTATTAAATATCCAGAATAGGCAAATTCATAGAGACAGAAAGTGGATTGAGAATAGAAGGGGTTGGGCGGGGCGGGGTGGTGGTTGTGAGAGAGAGGGAGAGATGGGGAGTTACTGCTTAGTGGTTGCAGAGTGTCTGGGGTGATGAAAAGATTTTGGAAACAGATAGTGGTGATGGTTGCATAACAATGTGAATGCAATTAATGCCACTTAATTAACTGTACACTGAAAAAATGGTTAAAATGGCAAATTTTATGTTATATATGTACATATACATACGCGCTGATTTAAAAAACTACATCACTACTAAATGTTTTGACAACTCAAAACCTATCTATGACTCTGACGTCTGTAATCTTTCCAGAAAACCATAAAGAGGTCCTCAAAGATTTAATCCACTGCTGTTTTAATCCATTTAATCCAGCACTTTCTTCCACAATGAAATGTTCTACATCTGCTCTATCTAATATGGTACTCCCTAACCACATATGGTTACTGAGTACTTGGAATGTGGCTAATATGCCTGAGCAACTAAAAACTTAATTTAATTTAATTAATTTAAATAATAGCCACTTAAGCTCCAAAGATAACCAGCACAGCCTCCAACCTGTCTCCTTGATTTTGGTTCACCTCTACCTCCAATCCATCAGGAAAAGCAGCCTTAATAATAGCAGACCTGATCGTGTCATCTGCTTTCTAAAATCTCCACTAAATAGGAAACTTCAACACATATACTAAGTGAAAGAAGCCAATCTGAAAAGGCTACATACTGTATGATTCCAACGACATGACATTCTGGAAAAGGCAAAACTATGGAGACAGTAAAACGATCAGTGGTTGCCAGGGGTTCAGGCAAGGAGGGGTGAATAGGTAGAACACAGAGGACTTTTAGGGCAGTAAAATTACTCTGTACGAATAATAATGGTGGATATATGTTTTGTCAAAACCCACAGAACTTACAAGACCAAGAGTGAATCTTAATGTACACTATGGACATTGGGTGATAATGGTGTGTCAGTGTAGGTTCCTCAGTTGCAATTGTACTGCTCTCGTGGGGGATGTTGATAGTGGGAGATCCTGGGAGTGGGGGCAGGGGGTCAATGGAACTCTGTACTTTCTGCTCACTTTTGCTAAGAACCTAAAACTACTCTAAAAAGTAAAGTCGATTAAGAAAAAAAACCACTGAAAGGTAAAATACCGTTAAAATTCACTCATCATCTGGCTCCTGCCTCTCCTCCAGTCCCTTTCTCATTGTTCTGGAGATTCACACCATGTGCCAGTTCCCTAAACGCACCAGCGACTTCTCCCATAGACCATGTTCGCACATGCTATTCCCTCAGAGTTGAATGCTCCTCATCTCTCTACTGGAGCTGCTTGGTAGACTCCCTCATATCTTTTAAAAACCAGAATCCCCCTCTTTGAATACTTTGTTGAGCCATGAAAACTGAGGTAACACCCCCTTCCTCTGCCGTTCACGCACTGAATAAATATCACAGTTTTTATCCTTGTTTTGTTACTGATATTCTCGTTTAACAACCTCTCAGTTGCTCCAGGGTAGGTCTTATTCCTCCCCACCAGATCTTGCATGACCTGGCCCCAGGCGATCTCTTACGGCCCCATCGCGCCTCCCTCCCTCCAGCCAAGCACTGGCCTTCTCACCATCCCAGAACACACCAGAACTCCTCTGGCTGCTGGCTCTCTTGCCTCTGCTGGAACCCACTCCCCAGCTAAACCTCAGCAAACTGGCCTCAGACTCCACCTCTTGGGGAAGCCTTCCCTGATTTCCCAGCCTAAAATAAACAACCCAGTTATACATTCTCAAAATATTCAATGCTTTCTCCTTCAAGGCATTTACTAAAAATGTATCTCAATAATTACTTATAAAAATATTTGTTTAATTCTTATCTCCTTCTTCAGGCTTTAAGCTCCTTCCCTGTTCTCCTTTTTTTTCTTCCCCCAACAGATGTACCCATGGTTTGTGCCATATCAGATGTTACCAGTATATATGTGAATAAATGGATTAATTTCTCTATCCTCCAGAGACCCCTCTAGGGTCAGGGTGGGTGATAGTTATTATTTGTAAAATGACTGTATTTCTTTTATCTCCAGGGTCTAGGACAGTCTCTGACACAGAATGAGTGGTCAGCAAATTCAGTATTTGTTGCATGAACGAATGAATGAGAAGTTCAGAAATCCTTGCATAAATGAATTATTCCATTCCTTCGTGGTAGAAACTATTCAACACCATGCACATTTCTGACTGAAGACGCCACTGCAAGTGTATGCAAAGATAATGCTCTGAGTATGATGACAACAGTTCTTTTCATTTACCAAATATTTTTCAAGCATGCTCTCTCACCTTATTCTTTCAGTAATGTCGGTGTTGGGTGATAGAAACCCACATCTAGAAATGGGTAATGGAGTTCACAGAGAGAACCTGACCTGCCACGTATAGCGTAGTGAGTGAGGCGCCAACCAGATGCCAGGCTGCTGGCTCCCGGGGTGAGAACAGAGGCTGAGAAGCTGCCAGGACAGAGAAGCAAATGAGCCCTCTTGATTCCTGGGGACCAGAGCCAGATGGGGAGAGACAGAATGGACCCTGATTATAATCTGAGGGGGGTTCTTCTCTGAAAGAGAGTTGATTGGATTGTGCTGTAATGCCAGAGTCCGTGGGCAGATCAAACACCCTCTGAGCAGCTGGAGTTGGAAATCTGGAGGCAGAGGCTGGCCTGCTGCTGGGGGACAGGCTGGGCGACACAGGAGCACCTCAGCTTCAGGCTACAGCTAAAGTGGTGGATGACAGATTTACCCATTCAAAGCACTGCTAATAAAAAATGCTTCCCCCAAGAACCCAGAGAAGGGGAGCAGCTTGTCCTGGGGGTCAGGGGACAGAGGAGTAATGGAAACAACCCCTTACAACTGCAGAGTGGGCAATAGGTTCCAAAGTGTTATAACTTCTAGTCTCATTAGATCGTCCCCCAAACCCTACTGAAATCTGTGTTATAATGCCCATTTTATAGATGCACACACCTTGACTGGTAGAGGGGAAATGTCATGCTCAAAGTTATAGGGTATAAAGGTAAGGCTGAGACAAGAGTTACAAGTCTGCCCTAGTCTGTCTCCAAGTACCCTGTAATCAATCCAAAGCAAGAGTCTCCAACGTAAAGTCAAAATTTTTAAATACTGAGAGGGGTTAGATTTTCCCAGGAAGATGATCATGGATCTGATTCTTCTTGTATACCTACTATGTGCCAGCAGGCACTCCATATGGGCCATCACTTACAACCTGTGCGGATGAGACTATTATTTCATATTTGATATGATGAAACTGAGTGAGGTTCTGAGTGAGGCGAAGTCATTTACTGCAAGAGGCAGGGCCAACAGTTAAAACACACCAAGGTCTTTAGATTTCACTCTGAGCATATGAGAAGCAACAGCAATGCAGGAAGCCAGCTCCCTTACCTTTTCTCAAGAAATATGCCGGGACTGGCTCTACAGTACAATGAAATGGTGGTACCATGTCTGTTCAATCTGATTTCCCATTTTTATGGGCTTCATGTAAGTATGGTTGCTTAAAAAATAAAACAAAGTTGAAGTATGTCAAGAGTGGTTAGGAAAGGGGCATTTAGAGAAAAGATGAAAGAAGGTAAAAATTCACAAACTTGCGGACCACCAGCCTCCTGTGGCGCTGACAAGGAGTGTGGAAATTATCATGTAATTTACAACAGGAAGTGCCTGAAAGTGACTTTTCAGCATCTGCTCTCTAGTAGCCCCAAGAGCAGGGCAATGAAGAAAGCTCTCGGGGCTGCTGGAGAAACGTAATCTCCTCCAGTTGCATCCAACACTTCAACAGCCTCCCCCCAAATTCCTCAAACAGATCTCTTTCCTCTGCTTCCCTCATCCTGTCATGCCTCTCTCAATACCTGCTGTTGAAGTTCTACCCATCCTTCAAAACTTCCCTTCATAAATCCCACTTTTCTCCAAGAACCCGCCTACCCCAACTCACCTCCCACTCCTCCGCTCCTGACATGTCAATTTCCACTACCTGTGAACTGGGAGGGGAGTGGGGAGTTAAGCATGGTTTGAGTCCAACCCAAACACAGTTACTCTATGAGTAAACCCTGGTTGGTCCCTGATGTCGTTCAGAGACCTTTTTTCCACGTAACGCAAGGCACAGATTCAATGATAAACACTGGCTACTGTAAGAGGATCAATCTTATATTCTGGACCCCTTGGTTATTGCTCCGGTTCTGCCCCTTCCTAATGCTGTGCCCTTGGTCAAGCCCCTTCCTGCTACTGAGCCTCAGATTCTCCATCTGTAAAATGGGAAGAAAGTGCTTAAACCTTGATGGGTTGTTTTGAAAAGAAAGCAAAATATGATTGCAGGCAATGATAATGCAATATAAATGCCAGGAATGATTATTACTACCACTCCAAAAGGAACAACCGGTGTGTTAAAGAAAGTAACAAAGCCGACATTCCTCCCTTTTCTGTGACTCAAGAAAGGCAAACGTAGGGCTTCCCTGGTGGCGCAGTGGTTGAGAGTCCGCCTGCCGATGCAGGGGACGCGGGTTCGTGCCCTGGTCCGGGAAGATTCCACATGCCGCGGAGCGGCTGGGCCCGTGTGCCACGGCCGCTGAGCCTGCGCGCCCGGAGCCTGTGCTCCGCAACGGGAGAGGCCACAACAGTGAGAGGCCCGCGTACGGCAAAAAAAAAAAAAAAAAAAAGGCAAACGCTGTTTTCGAGTTTTACCTATTATATGCTGAGATAAGGGTTTAGTCATTCAACTATGAGTTAAGAGATAACCATTAAATACCTATACACCCATTAAGGTTCCAGAGTTAGAATGCCATCAAAACTCCATACAAAGAATTGGCCTATACGCCTTAACACTGTTGAATCATATGGTTCTTAAAAGCTATGGGTCCCTGTCTGGAGAGTGGGAGTCTTTTGGTTAATACCCAGCACAGTGTCCGTGTGTAGTCAGCATTTGTGAAATTACTGCATGAATATTTAACAAAACTTCAGTACTGCAGTACAGATTTGGGCCAGGTTCTCTGATGAGAGCAATATAAGTTGAAAAAGGAAGACAGGAACTTAGACCTAAACTATCAGAGGCAGGAGAGAGAGTGAACTCAGGGATTACAGACTCAATTCTGACCTGGCCTCTCTGTCTTGATATGAGCCTGTATAAGTAACTTTACTTCTCTGAGCCTCAGTTTCCCTGAAAGTCAGGAGGGAAGGATGCAATGACTATATAAACCAAGGACAACTTGATGAAGAACAAAATATAGAAGCAGGAGTTAGGAAGTCAAATAAGGGTGGACAGCAGCTTTTCTCAGCAGGGATAAACCAGGGAAAAAGAGAAAGTGGATGCAAACCCATTGGCTCCTACTGATTGCTAAACATGAAGTAGTAGAAATTGATGAGTGTCTTTATGACTCATTGAGTCTCAGGACATGTGGGTAGTTGTCCAGCACTCGGAGATCCTTGGATTACACTCTGAGGTTAAGACCTCTTAATTTCATCCTTCATGTATCTGTCAAACATTTATGGAGTATGTCTGGCTGGCCCTGTGCTAAGCATACTTACTGAAATAAATACGAGTAAATAATCCCTGCTCTCACAAAGCTTCTGGTCTAGTGGGTAAGAGAATTAAACAGGTAATGAAAATGAAGCATAATGTAGAAATCAGGAAAAGAGTCCAGGGAATATGGGAACATACAACAGGGGGCATCTAACCTAGCCAGGAGTCAGAGAGCATTTCCCATTTGAAGTACTGTGCAAGTTAGAATTGAAGGATGAATCAAAGGTAGTCAGTTAAAGAAGAGTGGAAACTATACCAGAGAAAGGAAATGGCAAGTGTGCTGGAGACACACAGTTAAGTAAGATGTGATTCCTGCCCTCGCGGCACTGCCAGTCTAGTGGATAGAGTGTAGTCTGAGCTGTACAAACAACCGGAATCACACGAAGTTCCTTCCCACTTCATGACTCTGCATCCACGGTGGGCAGGGTAAAATGCAGTGGACACTGAGACCAAGCAGCCAACCTGATTTCAAGGCTTGGCTTTATTAGTAGCCTTTGTGTGACCATGAACAAAGCACTCCCCTCTCGGGCCACACTCACCCCATCTGTAAAAGAGGAGACTATTCCAGACCATCATCTATACCTTTCTACACTGAAAAGTCTATGCTCCAGAATGACTTAGCGATTTTTCGGATTTGTTCTTTACTTCTCATAGAATCACAGTTGTTTTTTTTCTTCTACTTCTTCTTCTACATTAGGCCCCTTTATGTGGAATGGGTGACATTATTCATTTCTCATATCCTCAGGACTTAAATCCCTGAATTATTCTAAATCTTGCCCAGGCCTGCCATCATAAATAAATTCTCAATCCCAGGGGCATGGAGATAAACGGGGGCTGCCACTCCTGTGACCTCTATCAGGGATCTGGCCCCTCCACCACGGAACCCAAGGAAAATGTTGTACCAAGTCAGGCTGGAGGGAAGCAGGACACTTAACAAAAAAAAAAAAAAGGAAAGGGGCTTCCCTGGTGGCGGAAAGACACGTAAAGTAGGGCATTTATAAACAGACAAAAGAAACAGCTTCCCTCTGGATACATCTCAAAGACCCCCAGCATATTGAGGGAACTGAATTTTGGATCTTTGTTTCTCGTTCTCAAAAGGAAGGAGCCAGCAAAGCCAGGCAGAGCAGGAATTCCCCAAACCTGGGGCCATGCAGAGCTAACTTGGAGCCCTACCCCATTCAAATCTGTGTGATTTCAGGCCAGTGATTTCATTTGCTCTGAGACTTGGTTTCCCCTGCTGGAAAGTGAAGCCACTATCATTTTCTCAAGGAATCACTGTAAGGGTAAAACAAAGCTGCATAATGAAGAGTAGCTGAAGCTAAAGCAAGGTGGAGCTCTGTGGAAAGCTGGCAGGAAGTGTCTGTGGCTCCCAGCTCTCTGGTGCCAGACACCTCACGTGGGGACTCCTCCAGCGCCCAAGAAGAGGAGGGACAGCACAGTCCAGTGTAAAGCATACCGGCAATGGAGTTACACGGTGTTGGGTGTAAATTTTAGCCCCACCCATCTTTAAGACTCTAACCCCTCTGAGCCTCAGATTTCTCATCTGTGAAAAGTAGTACCTACTTAAGGTTGTTGTGAGGATTAAAAACAATCCTGCACATCAAGTATGACACCTGGCACGTGAAGCGTGCGTAGTAAATGGTGGCTAGCAAAGATTCAGAATCTCACTGGTTTCTATTTGATCCCTATCTGCTGGGTACCCTCCATGTGCTCTGCCCCATCCCCAAACCATTTTCTGTGATGCCCTTAACCCCAGGATGCTGACTGACCTCTCCAGACCATGTCACCCGGGTTCTCTTGCCTTCTGCTTCCAGGTGGGCTCTGCTCAGGAGACGCACTGGCGGGAGATCGGTGAGCAGCAGGTCAGAGTATTAATCACCTTCACTCCCTCCCTGTTGAACTGTGTTCTCAACACAGTGAGTGCGGATCCCATGTGGCCAGTCCCTGTAAGCGGGGTCCCTCTTCCTGGCATCACTGTTTCCTCTCCTGGCTCCTTTGGGGGTGGCAGGATCTTTCCCCTTGAAATGAGCAGTCTGGCTCCTATTTTTGATGTTTGACCACAGACAGTTTTTAAGCCTCACCTTTCCGTCTCGCCTCTGTGCTTTATATCTGAACAAGCTCATAAGAATGCCTGAATGCTCCCTCCTTTTGGCACTGGCTGGAGATTCAAACTCTGCAAGCCTCTGCCCATGCATGGGATCTCTCAACCCAGCCCCACCCTTGAACCACAGTCAGAACTGAGGCCAGTCCCTTTTGCTGGCTCTCAAGCCATTTGGACCTGTTGAGAGGCCTACCAGGTTTACCACAAGGACTTCAATTATGTGAATAATCAACCTTTTCATACTCTGTGTGTGTGTCTGTGTGTGTGTCTGTGTGTGTGTGTGTGTGTGTGATCATCGGACTCAAAACCTAAACCAGATTTGGGTGGGAATCCCTCCTGCTTTTGCCAGGAGACCGAGGCACCCCACATGCTAACCTAGAATGCCTCATGACCCTGGGTCAGTCCCCTTACCCGTGCCACACCCTCCATTAAACTCTCTACCCTCTTCTGAGTGTGTTCAGAAGGGAACTGTCTGTTTCCTTCCTGGGCCCTGACTGCTGTTAACACTGAAGGTCCAGGGAATTCCCTGGTGGTCCAGTGGTAAAGAATCCACCTTCCAATGCAGGGGACACGGGTTCGATCCCTGGTCGGGAAACTAAGATCCCACATGCTGCGGGGCAAACTAAGTCCACGTGCCACAACTACTGAGCTTGCGCGCAAACTACAGAGCCCAGGTGCTCTGGAGCCTGCACGCCACAACTAGAGAGAAGCCCGCGGGCCGCAAGGAAAGATCCCGCATGCCTCAACGAAGATTCTGCGTGCCGCAACTAAGACCTGATGCAGCAAAAATAAATAAAATAAATAAATAACACTGAAGGGCCAGGAGCACGTTCATTCATCAAGCCTCTGTTCATCACCTACTTGTACAAGTTACACTGGGTCTGAGGGGCAGATGGCCTTACAGCAGCCACTGTGGAAAACAGTATGGAGATTTCTCGAAGAACTAAAACTTGAGTTACCATATATATTGGTCCAGAAGTGGACCAGCGATTCCACTTCTTGGTATATATCCAAAAAAAACAAAAGCACTCGTTTTAAAAAAACATGCACCCCAGTGTTCACTGCAGCATTATTTATAATTGCCTAAATGACCATCAATAGCTGAATGGATAAAGAGGAGGTGGTATAGATATAGATAGACATATGTAGATATACACACATACACAATGGAATACTACTCAGTCATTAAAAAAGAATCAAATTTTGCCATTTGCAGCAACACGAATGGACTTGGAGGGCAGTATGCTAAGTGAAATAAGTCACACAGAGAAGGACAAATACTGTATGATATCACTTACATGTGGAATCTAAAAGAATACAGCAAACTAATGAATAAAACAAAAAAGAAGCCGACTTCCATATATAGAGAACAAACTAGAGTTTCCCAGTGAGGAGAGGGAAGGGAGGAGGGGCAATACAGGGATAAGGGAGAAAAAGGGTTATCACAGGGTTATATGAAATCATGTGTGTGAAACTTTTGAAAATTGTAAAGCACTATAGAATTTAAAGACTCTTTCATGCAATAATTATATATATATATATAATTTAAAAATAAATTAATCAATAAAAAATATATGACCACAACCACCAAAAATTCACCCCCAAGGGCTTGTGTTGCAGGCCACAGGGCACAGTTTGCTGACTCCCATCTGCTATCACACATGGGAGGTTAAACCAAGAAACAGAGCAGGTGGGTCTTTCTTCCTGTGAGCAGAGGAAAACACGAGCCTTATAAACTTGTCTGAATTCTCTGACAAGTTTAATCAAGTGCGGAATAAAAGGCAGGATGATTTACTTAGTTTTTCCAAACGCTGTTGATGAGGTACCTCCTAAAAGACTACAGAAGATAAACAGCCAGGGGATGGGGTGTAAAATATGGTTGCAGAACAGGAGGCAGTGAAGCCTCAGGGAAGGAAGTTCTGGCAGCTTCGAAGAAGAAAAAAACGCAAGTTGAGGAAGCACAAGAAAATCACCCTAGACTAACAGATGTGGCCGGGCTCAAACTTGGATTACAAGGCGCATCAGGAACTCTGAGTCCCCACGCCGCAGCATCAAGGACCCCGTGAAGAGTCTGAATAAATAAGAAACCCGGCACCACTGGACTCTGCCCACCTCCGTCATGACGTTGCTCCTATACCAGTTAACATTAGCTACAGCCTGTTTCAGGAACGACTCCCAAACCTCAGGGGCTTAGAGGATCACGGTGGATGTTCTACTCATGCTATACTATACGTCCATCCCATGTCAACAGGGGACCTCCACTCACTAGTCTCTCAATGACCCAGGCGGAGGGGGCAGCCACCAGGTCAGATGTCGCCAATCTCCACAGGAGAAGGAAAGGGAGTTCTGGAGGGCCTTCCCCTGGCAGGTACAATGCTCTGGCCTGTAAGTGGCACCGATCACTTCTACTCACAATGTAGTTATTGGAGACTGGCCAAGAATAGTAAGCCAGGAGGACAGGCAAGCCTAGCATGAACTCAGAAAGGAGAAGCATCAGAAAGACTTGACAAAACAGTACTCAGAGTCTGGCCAACAGAACCTCCCAGGAAGCCTGCCACGTCCTGATGGTATGGGAGGCTGCGCAAGCCTCTGAGCTTTCTAGCAAAGGGAGAAGGCAGCTTGAATCCGTGGCGGAAGGCACCAGCCTGGGAGTTGGTAGGTATCCCTTCCCTGCTGCGCGTGTGTGATGCTCTCTGAGCCCCTTCTCAGCGCTCTCCCGGCACAGGGTCACCTCGGTGGGATGTGACAGGTTAACACAGCATTCTGTTTGCTCTGTGCTCCTGATGCGTTACATAACTTAGCCCTGCTCTGCAGTTATCCCAGGCCTCTGCTCATTTCCCCTTGTAAACTCCTTGAGGGCAGAGGCCTTGTCTGGCTCATCTTGCAAAACCTAGCATACGTCTTTACATACTGGAGGCACTCACTGCATGTTTGTTTGATAAATGAACAGATTAAAATTTCCAAAAAACAATGACTTCCAGGACTCAGCCCAGCCAACTCTGTGGATGTCCCAATGAATGCATACAATGATAATAGGGACGATGTCAGCGATCAGCTAACAATATTAATGATAAACATTAAGAAGAAAATAACATGTATGGAGCTCTTTCCAATTTACAGATCCTTTTCACCTTTATTCTCTCTTTTGACGTTTTCATTAACCCTGTGCGGAAAGCAGAGCAGAAACTGTCATCAGCATCTTAAAGATGAGGAAACTGAGGTTCCCAAGAGGGAATGGGACTTTCCCCAAGGTCATCTAGCTAGTTAAGCTAGAGCTGGGCACTTTGTGCCCATGATCTTTCTGTAAGAATTTTTCTCCTCTCCCTAACTCCTCCCATAACAAGGGAATAAGCCCTTACTGTAATAAGTGGCCTCAGTCTTTCCCTGCATCGTGCAGATTAGACACCTGAGCCATCCTTATGACCTTGGCCTTGATCTTGGTGTGTGAACTCCACGTCCCCACCACAGCCACCCGCTTTGCCTTCCTGCTCCAGCAACCCCCGCCTTCTGGGAACACCTGCTCTGAACTACAAATAGCATCAGCTACACCTTCTTCCGGGAGTGCTGTAATTAGTGGGGACATTATCAGAGCAGAATGGAGGCTCGGGCTTACACAGACCTCACTACCTCTCCATTTTGTGTGTTTCAGAGCAACAGTGATAAACACAAACCAACTACAATAAAAACAAGTCATATTACTGTACAGGCTTCTCTGGACCATCTCCTGTAAGAGTGCTTTCGATGAAGCAGGGCCACGCATTTCATCGATGAAGAGCATGAGGTTTGCAGAGATTAAGCAATGGGAAAGGCGGTCTGGTGACAATTTGTGAGCCTGAGGCCTACGAGTCAGCTCGATCTGGTTCTAGATCTGGCTCTGCCACTTACGAGCCCTGTGACCTTCAGCTCCTTGCTGACACCTCTAAGTCTCAAATTCCTTCTCTGCAAAAGGAGGGGCATTCTCCCCATCCTCTTCGGGTTGTTGTAAAGACAAACGAGAGGATGCTTATGAAGCTCTTGCAGAGGCCCTGCTCACGATAAACAGTGAGTGCATGAATCATTTCCTCACGTCTGCCTTCCCTCTAGATGGGAAGTTCCTAAAGGCTGAAGTCCTCTCTGCTTGTTCACAGCCGATTCCCCAGAATGTAACACAGTGCCTGGGTTATGGTCACTGCTTATCAACTCTTGAAATTATTATGGGACTTGATTGAGTGCACATAGATATTCATCTATCAAGTCACTGATACTCTTGCTTCTCAGACACATAGAACTTGGCTAGCTTTCACCTAATGTTATTTTTAGGTTCAGTTAGAATCACAGAAACCTTGAGGAAGAAAGGACTCTAAGCCAGCCCCATCCACTTGCAAAAGTCAGCTCTGCAATGCCGTCTTATTTCCATACGATGAGCTCTGTACAGTATCCCGCTACACAGCGTGCAGTATGTGCTCTTTTGACAAACAACTTCCACTTGTAATTTTTCAGTTTCTCACTTGTAAAACAGATAGCAACCTGACCACAAGAAAAATGAATCAAAAATGGCTTTCCTGTAGCTAACAATCTGGGAGTGGACATGGCTTAAGCAGAAACTAAGGGTCAGGAATTCACACAAGTAGTGTAATATTTATGTAGTAACTCTTCATTGACTTTGGAAAAGTAAAGAATTGACAAAAATAAATCTGAGAGATTTAGAATTCTTATTAGGGGTTTGGGGAAATATACCATGAGCATATGCACACACCAACACACACGCATTCACAGTTATGAATATCACACCCAATACAAACTAAAGAAGCCATCCATTGAAACAAAAACAAAACAAGAGTCATAGGAGTTTTTTTTTTTTTTTAAACCTGCTAAAAGTAGCCAACATACTAAATAATGACCTCTTTTCACCCGGTGGTGAGAACTGCCAAAGGCGATTCTCATACATGGTTTCCATTATGGAGGCTGCACCTCATTCCAGAGGGTTTAGACTAAACTAATCCCACGTATTTTGGAAGGGAAAGTATATGATTATACCTTCCATCTCCCTTATTAATCTTCCCAATGTATGTAATAGATAAGGTTTTCAAATGATGACTGGGTTAAGGGCACAAGTGGGTGGGAGACAGTATCCTAACCCTCTATTGAAAAGGAAAGTAAACAGCTCTCTTTTGCCTACACTAATCCATAGAACTGTTTGGTTCCCCAGGGACCATAATGATTGTCATGTGCTGTTTAAGAGTTCTGATCTGAAAAACTTGTACATAAAAATAACCCACGTTTTTAACATGTTGGTTTATAAATATAAAATCCCATTATCACAAAGCCACAGTCAGCCAAGTCTCCAAGGATTACTGTGCATTTAGCACGGGAGGAAGCATAATCAGTTGTAGGCTTAAAGAAATGCCCCAAACCTTGATGGCAGGTGTAGGCACGGAATAGTCCTGGCTGAACTTAGGTCAAGTAAAATGGGGCAAATCTATATAAACCATCGTTTACTTAGGGGAAACTAAAGCGCTGCTCATGAAGACAGAAAATCTTACAACACACACAGGATAATACTTGCCAACAAAAGTAGAGGCCAGCTGGGATTAATGAATTCTCTAAGTGTTCTTGCCTGCCACGGCTATTTGTTAAAACTGGAAGAGCGCTATTCAAACGTAAAGCATTCTTCTTCTTGTTAATAATATTATTTTATTTTTCTAGGCACCAGTGATCCTGATTGCTCTTGGAATCTCTTGGGAAATGAGTCTCTATGTAACGTGATTATAATGATTCATTGTATTTGTGTACAGTTTTGCAGCTTGGAAAGCACTTTCCCATCCATTATTAGTATTATCATTACTAATAATAATAGCTACCATTTACTGTGAGCGTTTTAGGGTCCAGGCACTGTTCAGTGAACAGTAAACACAATATCTCTAATCTTTACAATAACCCTACAAGGAGGTTGTAACACTAGTTCTATATGGGAGGAAACCAAGGCCCTTAGAGGTCAAATAACCAGCCTAAGATGTCACAGCTCATAGGTGGTTGAGATGGGACTGAAACTCCTGCCTGCCTGACCCCAAGATCCAGGCCATTTTCACTCTAAATATGGCATTTCATGTGACCTTCAAGTTACTTGTTAACTATCTATCATCTGTCATCGTTTTAGACTAAACACTCTTGGAAGGCAGGAAATGTATCTTATTCAGAGTCCTAACATCATTACCTAGCACAGAGCTTGGAACGCTGTAGGCACTTGACGAATATTTGCTAAAAGAATGAATGAACACATGAGCAAATTCTTATATCTCTTCCGAGGCAAGGAGATTACTTGATATGTTCTCTGTTAATCAACAGGGATGCTGAAACTCTTAAGAGGTGAAGCGACTTCCCCAAGGGCACAGAGCTGTTAAGTGCTTGGTGCCAGGACCCCACCCTCAACCCTCTGACTCTTGGTGTGACTGGCCATCCGCAGGGCCAGTCTGCCACCTGATAGCATCAAAAACATGTCTATTTGCTGTGTCATGACACATTGGTTGACAGCAGTAGGCAGGAGCTGCAGGCCAGCCATAAGCCCAGGTATACTGCCCACCTCCCTCCACAACCCCATCTCTCCCAGCCAAGGCTGGAAGCCCACGAGTGACTGTGGATATACCCACGTGGAGGCTCCTGCTTGGGGGTGGATGAGGATGCGGAGGGTAGTAGATGGAGAGCTGACAGTTTAGGCAGCCAAATTCAATTTGAGGGAATTTGGTTCAGTGCTTTCCATTAAAAACACTCTAAGAAAAATAGAATTCCCAGGACTAAAGAAGAAAGGAGAAGGAAAAAAACAACAACAAACAAAACTTTTCAGCCTGCGCAGTCAATGCAAAGCAAATCAATCACACTCTTTTCTCCCGGGCCCCAGCAATGCCTCGGTGAACACCAAAGGCCCAGGGCCCCTGAGCTGCAGGCCAGTCCTCAGGGTGGCAGCAGTGGGAGAGAGAAGGATCAGGATGAGAAACAGACCCACAAAAGATTATCCGCGGTCCGGGCCATGTTCAACCATCCGAAGGAACCTCTACAGTTTAGAAACCATTTTAACTACATTCGGTCATTTGATTCTCACAAACACCTTTGGAAGTAGGTGCTACTAGAACTCCTACTTTATAAATAAGAAATGGAACGGGAATAATTAAGTCATGTGCTCAATATCAACAACCACCAAGTGGCTGGGATATGAACCCAGGTCCCTTGAACCCCGTAGGCCAAACTCTTAAACTCCACATTAGCAAATGGCCCTCATGACCCAAGGGACAGCCAAGACTAAATCCAGCTGGAAGTGCCACATCCCCAACTGGGGGTATTCTATTTATTCCAATGCAAGCTCATCCCAGCAGAGGAACTAAAAGGGCCTATGTATATTTTAATATGGTAATATCACTCCCTGCCTTGCCTGCCCCATCCAAGCAAAACTTGAACAAAAATAGCAATGCTTTAAATTCCCTTAGTACTGTTCCCGTAAAAGTGTCCTGTCACCTGCAGACAGGGAGGTGGGGAGCCATGTTTCCAAGGAAGACTGACTGAAAGGCAGCAAGGCACAGTGGTTAAAAATGCAAACTCAGGGCCTCCCTGGTAGCGCAGTGGTTGGGAGTCCGCCTGCCGATGCAGGGGACGCGGGTTCGTGCTCCGGTCCGGGAAGATCCCACATGCCGCGGAGCGGCTGGGCCCGTGAGCCATG
>NC_041222.1:8421432-8447031 GCF_002837175.3 Physeter macrocephalus | reverse complement strand
GAGCCTGTGCTCCGCAACGGGAGAGGACACAGCAGTGAGAGGCCCGCGTGACGCAAAAAAAAAAAAAAAGCAAACTCAGTAGCCAGATGATGTGAATTCGAATCCCAGTTCACCCTGAATAGCTGTATGACCTTGAGCAAGACCTGTGACCTCCTTGTGCCCCAGTTTCTTGATCCGGAAAGCCAGCATCACAGTGCACCTCAGCCCACAGAGTTGTTGTAAGGATTAATGAGATAATACCTGAAGCACTTAGACAGTGTCTGGAAGATGGAAAGCATTTCATAAAATTTTGTTATTATCATCGCTAGATGTCAAAGTGCTGATGGATCATAGGATGCAAAGTCGGGGAGGCCCTTGAAGAGTCATCTAGTCTAATTTTCTTATTCTGCAGAGGAGAAAACTGAGGTTTGGAGAGAGGAAGCCCCTCCTCCCACCTCGGCACCAGAACACTCAGAGAACCAGTGATGGCTTCCTGTGCCCAGATGGGGGTCTTTTGCTGCAAATGCACACTTTTCTCAGTCTCCTATTCCCACAGGACTGCTCGCCTGCAAAGAGCTTCCCTCTCTTGCTTGTGAGAAGTGGTGGGCTGGCCTTGGCTGAGTAGAGTTTGCAGGGAATCCTTAATGCTGCTTGGCAAAGCATCTACTGATATTTCCAACGTCTTGTTGAACACCCTCGATCCAAGAGCTGCACGAGGCCAGACTGCAGTCCCCAGGGCCAGTGTGGGCACATTAACTTCCAGCCAATGCAATGACTCGAAGGCTGATTATGTCCCTGGTGGATTAGCCATGTGCCTGGCTTTTCCTCTCTCTTTCAGATGCCCCTTAGTCATTTCATGGCTCATTGACTCTGTCTGCCTAGGGGGTGAGGAGGGGAGGGGAGAGCTTCTGAGTGGCTGATCAAACACTGGAACTAGTTAGCAACCCTCAGCAAGGCTTCTATTACAATGGCTGTAACAGGAACCCCATTCATACGGACATTTGAGAGTTGAGGGGTGTTTCCACAGTCGACTGCAAGCTAGGATCCTGGATTTGGAGGGTGCAAGTCCTTAGTGCTGCCACTTGTTAGCCATGGAATGTAGGCAACTCACTTTATCTCACTAAGCCTCAGTCTTTCCATCTGAAAACTTGGAAGAACAGTAGTACCTACTTCAAAACACTGCAAGAATTACATGAGATGATAAATGCAAAACACACAGCACAATTCCTGACATACAGTAGGTACTGAATAAGTTTTATCTGTTATTAAAAATATTTTTTAAAAATACATTCTGGCTAATGTATGCTCGGAATCCCAAGGTTTTGCAGCTCACCACCCCTTCCCTGCTAACTCCTGGCTGATGTTGGCTGTCTGGAGGAATACTTTGCAAATTCATCCGGCAGGTTCCTGTCTGCAAGCACATTGGAAGGCAGAAGCATAAAGTGAAAATTTGAATGTGGAGACAGATTTCCACTCAGTTCCCATGGTTCTAACACTTCTAAGTTGTAGCATTATGCCTGGTAAGTCACTGAATTTCTCTGAGACTCAGTTTCCTCATCTCTCCACTGGGGATGATGGCATTTGCTGATCTGCCACCATAAAATGAGTGTGGGAAAAGGTGATATACACATTTTTGTTGCTGTCACTAGCATTGTTATTATTGTTGTTATTATTATTAGTGAAGGAGCCTATTCATAATTATCGAATGCTAAGCAAAAGCCATGCATTTAAAAATTTACCCGGGGGGCTTCCCTGGTGGCGCAGTGGTTGAGAGTCCGCCTGCCGATGCAGGGGACACGAGTTCGTGCCCCGGTCCGGGAAGATGCCACATGCCGCGGAGCGGCTGGGCCCGTGAGCCGTGGCCGCTGAGCCTGCGCGTCCAGAGCCTGTGCTCCGCAACGGGAGAGGCCACAACAGTCATGAGGCCCGCGTACCAAAAATAATAATAATAATAAATAAAAAATAAATAAATAAAAAATAAAAATTTACCCGGTTTTATGTGCAAACTGAACAGTTAGTGTTAATCATTCCATTTTATAGATGCAGAAATTTACATCTTATAAAATACCTGGTTAAAATCTCACCTCTGAAGTCTTCTCTGATGTCCACTTACTCAAACTGTCAGTCTGCCTTGCATTCCCTTAGCTGCTAATGCGATCTTTAACATTTTACTGTTTGTTATTTGAGCGTGTGTTTATCTACACGAGGTGCTCAAACCAAGGACAGAGCTATCTTCACTCCTGCCTCCCTGGTATCTCACATGGTGCCTTGTATTTAACAGACATGAGTAAATTATGGTCCATTGCAGTGAAAAACCATCAGGTCAAAGGAGGGGATGCAGACCAGTGAAATGTGCTGGTACAGTGTGAGAAGCATCTGCTCACAAAGGTCTCTTTTGAAGGGGAAGTGTGATTTCAGAGAGGCTGAGATTATCAAGAGTTCTTAGAAGGAATCCAGGTGGGAAATCGGAGAGCGAACTGGAACATATTCATGCCTTCATAATGAGGAAGAAAGGAAATTAACGATGACTCTAAGGTGGCAAAGATCCTGAACCCATCTTTGATAATCTGTCTTTTGCCAGAAAAAGAAAAAAAAAGGAAAGAGAAGAAATGTGACAGTCGACTGCAAGCTAGGATCCTGGATTTGGAGGGTGCAAGTCCTTAGTGCTGCCACTTGTTAGCCATGGAATGTAGGCAACTCACTTTATCTCACTAAGCCTCAGTCTTTCCATCTGAAAACTTGGAAGAACAGTAGTACCTACTTCAAAACACTGCAAGAATTACATGAGATGATAAATGCAAAACACACAGCACAATTCCTGACATACAGTAGGTACTGAATAAGTTTTATCTGTTATTAAAAATATTTTTTAAAAATACATTCTGGCTAATGTATGCTCGGAATCCCAAGGTTTTGCAGCTCACCACCCCTTCCCTGCTAACTCCTGGCTGATGTTGGCTGTCTGGAGGAATACTTTGCAAATTCATCCGGCAGGTTCCTGTCTGCAAGCACATTGGAAGGCAGAAGCATAAAGTGAAAATTTGAATGTGGAGACAGATTTCCACTCAGTTCCCATGGTTCTAACACTTCTAAGTTGTAGCATTATGCCTGGTAAGTCACTGAATTTCTCTGAGACTCAGTTTCCTCATCTCTCCACTGGGGATGATGGCATTTGCTGATCTGCCACCATAAAATGAGTGTGGGAAAAGGTGATATACACATTTTTGTTGCTGTCACTAGCATTGTTATTATTGTTGTTATTATTATTAGTGAAGGAGCATATTCATAATTATCGAATGCTAAGCAAAAGCCATGCATTTAAAAATTTACCCGGGGGGCTTCCCTGGTGGCGCAGTGGTTGAGAGTCCGCCTGCCGATGCAGGGGACACGAGTTCGTGCCCCGGTCCGGGAAGATGCCACATGCCGCGGAGCGGCTGGGCCCGTGAGCCGTGGCCGCTGAGCCTGCGCGTCCAGAGCCTGTGCTCCGCAACGGGAGAGGCCACAACAGTCATGAGGCCCGCGTACCAAAAATAATAATAATAATAAATAAAAAATAAATAAATAAAAAATAAAAATTTACCCGGTTTTATGTGCAAACTGAACAGTTAGTGTTAATCATTCCATTTTATAGATGCAGAAATTTACATCTTATAAAATACCTGGTTAAAATCTCACCTCTGAAGTCTTCTCTGATGTCCACTTACTCAAACTGTCAGTCTGCCTTGCATTCCCTTAGCTGCTAATGCGATCTTTAACATTTTACTGTTTGTTATTTGAGCGTGTGTTTATCTACACGAGGTGCTCAAACCAAGGACAGAGCTATCTTCACTCCTGCCTCCCTGGTATCTCACATGGTGCCTTGTATTTAACAGACATGAGTAAATTATGGTCCATTGCAGTGAAAAACCATCAGGTCAAAGGAGGGGATGCAGACCAGTGAAATGTGCTGGTACAGTGTGAGAAGCATCTGCTCACAAAGGTCTCTTCTGAAGGGGAAGTGTGATTTCAGAGAGGCTGAGATTATCAAGAGTTCTTAGAAGGAATCCAGGTGGGAAATCGGAGAGCGAACTGGAACATATTCATGCCTTCATAATGAGGAAGAAAGGAAATTAACGATGACTCTAAGGTGGCAAAGATCCTGAACCCATCTTTGATAATCTGTCTTTTGCCAGAAAAAGAAAAAAAAAAGGAAAGAGAAGAAATGTGGACAATTAGGAAGTAATTAAGTTCTCACAGAAACAGCTATGACAGAAAGCAGTTAAGGGGATACTTAGCGATTTGGGGGAAAACACAAATCAGCAGGTTGGACAGCATGTATCCTAAGGTGTTCCAGAGAAGAGCTAATATAGTTAGTGAAGCACTTAACAATTACTTCTGAAAAGTCACTCTAGAAGAGCAACGGAACATATACTTAAATTTTTTAAAACATCAAATATCATGTTGCTCTTTTAGGCATAAGGGAAAAATACATGAAGTAGGAGCTTTAAGAACTAAGAGAGGAGGGAAATACCTCCAGCTGGTATGTGACAGGCATTGTCAGACAGAGCATCTCATTCAATCATCCACTTGCAGGCCAGGCTTGGGGTCTTCCCATCTTCCAGACCAGGAAACCAGACCTCAAGAGGCGGAAGCAAATTGCCCAAGGACAGCCGCTCGTCCCTGCCTGAGCTGGAATTCCACCCGAGTCTTTGCCTTGCTCTGGCAGGGCCCATGTCTTACCATTTTTATTGCCCTTCTACACCAAGGATTAACAAATTGGACACAGCCCAGGGAAACAAAGGAATTATGAGACTGCATAAGGCCGGGGTTATAAAAAAAAAAAAAGCACTGATCACAGCCCATAAACATGATAGCTTTTCAACAGAATTACAAAGACAGTGGATGAAAAGATCACAAAATGACTTAATCTGGACCGCAATAACTCAAAAACGTGTCTCGCAAAATTAATTCAAATGGACTGGGAGAGGCTATAGAACTGCAAGACTCAAAAATTAGCTCAAAGGCGGTAAACAAAGGATAATGGTGGAAGTAATTCAAATACAGGGGAACGCACTAAGTCAGGGGAGCTCAGAGTCCCCCACAATGTCATTTTATGAATCTTCCTGTCTGGTTAGTAATGCACAGCAGGACTGGGTGAAGGAATCTTGTTGAACGAAGCCTCATTTGAGGCCTGGGGTTAATAGAAGTAAGGTCCAGATAAGGACGTTTCCTTTCTCACCATTAGCACCTCCAAAAGAGGAGCTGTGGGCATGGCATAAAGAAGGAATTAGGTGGGACAGAATATCTGTCCCGCCTAATATAATAATATAATATAATATAATATAATATATATATATATTCAGATATAATAATATCTGAATATCTGGATGTACCAAATACCATCAACCCAGAATTGGAGGCCCATTATGTCAGGTCCTGCTTAACCACTGTTGTCCCCACCCTGTCCTTTCCAGTTGACCAGCAGGCTGATCTTTAGAACCAATTCTTCCTGCTGATGGATCTCCCTGAGCTCTAGTCCTTACCTAGACTCATCTGTAAGGTGTGGGAGTCACTCTGATCATACTAAACCAAACTCCCTCCTATCACAGTTCAGTTTATGCAACAAGAATCTCCATGAACAATTTTGTGACCTACACTGCATTCGATCATAAAGATAGAGAAATGGACAAGGCAGGAGTCTTTGCCTCGCCTTCCAGAAACTCAAGCTAGACGAGGATGTTTGAGCTAGGGTTTGCACAGTGTATTCATTTAACCTTGCTTGAATTTATGTTGAGAAGATTAATCGTCCTTCATAGAGGTTTAGGCATATTGTCCAAGATCACAGAGTTGGCAAGTACTAGAGCTGGCATTCAAATCTCTTTGGCGCAAAAGCCCAGGTATTCTCCACTCTACTACACAGCTCACCACAATCATCCACCACCGATATCTGTACCACCAGTTCATGGCTATAGGTCAAGGAAATTAATTTTCATGATTGAGCATCTGTTTTGTGCCAGGCATATTGCTTAGCACATGGTCTTATGCAAATTTCACAAATCCTACTGAAGAGTCATCACTAACCTCAACTGCACGTGAGGAAAGGGAGGCTCCGAGATGCATAAAGTCACCCACAGCTTGTAAGTATAGAAGTGAGAGATTCAAGCTCCATTTTGTCTTGTCTGCCTTATAGACTGTAAGAAGCCCACCATTTAGTGAGGATATGTATCAGTTTCCTATTACTGCTGTTACAAATTACTACAAACTTAGTGATATAAATCAACACAAATTTATGATTTTACAGTTCTGGAGGTCAGAAGTCCAAAATAGGTTTCACTGGGCCAAAATCAAGGTGTTGGCAGGGGTGCCTTCCTCTCTGGAGGCTCTAGGAAAAATGCCACTTGCTTGCCTTTCCCAGCTCCTACAGCTGCATTCCTTGGCTCCTGGCCCCTTCCTCCCCCCGTAAAAGTCTCTCTCTCTGCCTCTCTCTCCACATCTCCTTCTCAGACTCTCAGGCTAGTGCTTCACTCTTAAAAGGATTATATTGGGCCCATCTAGATAATCCAGGATGCTCTTCCCATCCCAAGGTTCTTGAGTTAATCAATCTAATATAAAGTCCCTTTTGCCATATGCCATACCACACTCATAGGTCAGGAGATTCAGATGTAGACATCTTGGGAGGGGGAGTTATTCAGCACACCACAGGACAGCAGACGCACACATAACTATAGTAGAAACTATAAATAGTAAGTCCATTGTCCTAAAGAAGATACCGAAGTTCACAGAGGTAAAGCGAGGCTTTTGGGACGTGCGCGCGAGTGGCAAAGGTAAAGGAAGTCTGAACCCAAATCGGTCTAACTTCAAAGTCCATTCTTTCCCCCTTCCCATGACACAGCCTCCAGGAAAATGTCAAAGCTAGATAAACCATTTGGCACAGTCAAATAGATAAGCAGCCAAATCCAAATGAATAATCATCAGGGAAGGTTTCAAGACAGACTGAGTGATTCTCTGGGTTGGCAGGAAATGGCTGTGGAGGATCTGATGCTTTGCATCTTTGGAAATACCAAGAAATACATGTTTGGGGGTTAGTTGAATGCTGATGCATGTAGCTAAAGGTAACAAAATAAATAAAATAAAACAAACTAAAATAAATATTTTTTTTAAGTCCTCCTTCTCAGCAGTCACACACAGTGGGGGGAAAAAAACCTGGGCTAGGCAGCCAGACAGCTGTAGATTCAAGTCCCAGCTCCTGACTGCAGCTATAAGTAGGTTATGTCATGGCTCTGGGCTCAGTTTCCTCGTTTGAAAATAAGGACAACAAGGTCTTCTTGGGAAGAGCTGATGACGTGCCTCCCCAATGTTATATCCAACACAGAGTAGGAGTTGAATAAATGTGAGCATTTTAATTTTCTTTCTCTGTCCTGACTCAGGCTTCAGAGTAAGAAACAAAGACAAGTGGGCTTTGTTTGAAGAAAGACCGCTAGCTGTGCAAGTAATCTTTAAAAAAACAGCCACTCCTTCTTCTTGCCTGAGCTCCAGGCGTGGATGAAGGCTTAAGAGACACAAGGCAGACAAAGGAGGAAAAGCAGGCAGGTGGAGGGAAGAATGCAGCCATCCACCTGACCAAGAGAGGATGAACACAATGCATTATTCAGGGCGTTGGGTGGTGGGCCTTTGTCAGGAAGGGGCGAGGGAGCTGGAGAGGTCCTTTGAACTCCTCGGGACCTGGCCGATCTCTGAGCGAGGCCAGATGCCGCAGCCCCTATTAGTCAGCTGTTTGCCAGCCCTTGGCGATCCACTGGGACCTTCTCAGGAAACGCAGGGCGCTGAGCTGGGCAGGAGGTTAATCAAGCCACCTCCCCATTCTGGAAAGCCTTTTCTAAAACCCTGTTTGGAAGCCATGCAAGCGCTGAATTGCAGGAAACCAGACGCAGAAGGCGCTCGGGGCAGGACCCACCTGACCTATAAACGGAATCACTAATGGCTTGCAGAGGGTGTTTTGAAAGGTGATGGACAGCATCCTGGACCCACAAAAATGCCCTTAAAATTCCACTTCGACAATTTGAGTGTGAACTGGTACAGCTATTTTGGAGGGCAATTCAACAGTATCTATTCAAATTGAAAATGCTCATATTCTTTGACCTAGCAATACTAGTCCTAGGCATCTAACCTACAGAAATACTCACACACAGTAGAAAGCTTTCTATACAAAAAGTTCACTGTAGCATGCTTTTGATAGTGAAAGATTAGAAACAACATAAATGTCCATCAATAGGAAAATGCATTGGATAAATTATAGTATATCCATACTACCAAATGAGGTCATTAGAAATAATGAGGTAGATCCAAATGTTCCGACATTGAAAAATTTCCAATTATCTCTAAGTGAAAATCACATACAGGCAAGTCTCAGAAAAAAAGAGCCATAATCCTGCATATGGGTAAAAGCACAGATATATACTTGAACTTACACACACATGTGGATGTAAATAAAAAGAAAAGTAATTGGGATGGATATATACCAAACAAACGGTGATTATCTCTAGGTAGGAAGGGAGATGGGGGATGCCAAGGGCAGACTGTTACTTTTTACTTTGTGTGATTTTGTTTATATTTTTACAAAAAGAATGGCTTTATATATTATTTATGTAATTTAGAAAAGTGTAAATTTTAAAAATGAAGCCCATTTCAACAGCTGATGAGAGTGGGAAGAGGCTCGACAGGTGGATTCAGGTCCTGCATTTCTTGGATGGGGAGAGTAGACAGAGACTGAGGGAGTGATCTGTCCAAGGTCACTTGGTGGGTTCAGAGAGTAGACCCAGGCCTCCTGGACCCCAATCCAGAGCTGTTCCCACCACCTTCAAGGTCTGGATTCCTTGGGTATCCGTGTTATGAAGGAACATTCCCACTAGATAGCAGGAGAACTTTAATTATCATGAGACTCCCGGGGAACGCGTGCTGTAAGTGGCCTGAATCAGGATGTTATCTCTGCCACTGATGGGGATAGAAGAGGAGAGTTATACAGGTATCTGTAGAAGTCCCAGTAGGGGATTACAGATAGAGAGGGAAACCTAGGAAACTTTGGGAGACCACTGTAAGTTAATGATCGCTCAAGAAAGCTACTGGAACATAGTGGAACGAAGCAGCCTTGCTTAACTATAAAGCCATAAATAAAAGCACGACACATGCCCCAGTTCATTAGGTGAAAGAAAAATGTTACCACCCTTCTACTGATTTGAATAAGCGCTGTGACAGTCCTAGTTTGACCTCATAGGATCAGACACTCTCCTGCCTGATACGAAGCAGGAGCTAATGATGTAAGCCTGATGTCTACTGGAAGAAGGCGGTCTTTTCCCCTCCCCCACTTTCCTTTGATTACAAAATTGTAGCCCACTTAATCCTCGGGGCAGAGCCTACTCGCCTGCCCACTTACAACTCTCACAAGTGTCCTATATTAATAAATCTACTTCTTGCCTATCACTTCGCCTCTCGCTGAATTCCTTCTGCGCTGAGACACAAAGAACCTGAGCCTCAGTAAGTCCAGACACCAGATGAGTGATTCTAATTAAAAGACTGTGGGTTCTGGGGCTTCCCTGGTGGCGCAGTGGTTGAGAATCCGCCTGCCGATGTAGGGGACACGGGTTCGTGCCCCGGTCTGGGAGGATCCCACATGCCACGGAGCAGCTGGGCCCGTGAGCCATGGCCGCTGAGCCTGCGTGTCCAGAGCCTGTGCTCCGCGACGGGAGAGGCCGCAACAGTGAGAGGCCCGCGTACTGCAAAAAAAAAAAAAAACAAAAAAGACTGTGGGTTCAAGTCCCAATCTAGGTTTAAGCTGGGTTGGAGTCGCAATCTAAGGTGCACAGTTTCACTCATCCCCTCCCCTTGTTTTATCAGAGAGATATCTCTCCTGGAAAAGGTCAGGGACAATTAGGTTGAGTGCATCTCAAAACTGAGGGTTTGAATTTCTGCTCCACCCTAGACCCATCTGGTAGCATCTGAGAAAGTCTAAAAACTTCTCCTTCTTTTTTTTTTTTTTAAACATCTTTATTGGAGTATAATTGCTCTACAACGGTGTGTTATTTTCTGCTTTATAACAAAGTGAATCAGCTATACATATATATACATATACCCATATCCCCTCCCACCCTCCCTATCCCTCCCCTCTAGGTGGTCACAAAGCACTGAGCTGATCTCCCTGTGCTATGCGGCTGCTTCCCACTAGCTATCTATTTTACATTTGGTAGTGTATATATGTCCATACCACTCTCTCAGTTTGTCACAGCTTACACTTCCCCCTCCCCATATCTCGTCTCAGCTTACCCTTCCCCCTCCCCATGTCTTCAAGTCCATTCTCTAAGTCTACGTGTTTACTCCTGTCCTGCCCCTAGATTCTTCAGAACCATTGTTTTTGGTTTTTTTTTTAGATTCCATATACATGTGTTAGCATACGGTTTTTGTTTTTCTCCTTCTGACTTACTTCACTCTGTATGACAGACTCCAGGTCCATCCACCTCACTACAAATAACTCAATTTCATTTCTTTTTATGGCTGGAATATTCCATTGTATATATGTGCCACACCTTCTTTATCCATTCATCTGTCGATGGACACTTAGGCTGCTTCCATGTCCTGGCTACTGTAAATAGAGCTGCAATGAACATTGTGGTACATGACCCTTTTTGAATTATGGTTTTCTCAGGGTATATGCCCAGTAGTGGGATTGCTGGGTCGTATGGTAGTTCTATTTTTAGTTTTTTGAGTTTTCTATTTTTTAGTTTTTTGAGTATTTTTAGTTTTTTAGTTTTTTGAGGAACCTCCATACTGTTCTCCATAGTGGCTGTATCAATTTACACTCCCACCCACAGTGCAAGAGGGTTCCCTTTTCTCCAGCATTAAAACATTCTCTATATTTTAGTGTGCATCCCTATCTCTACCCCCTACCCCACAATTCTCTAAATGCCTTTGGATCCTTCCTACTTATCAGGAGGAAAAAATAAATACGTCTTTGGGTCAAAATGCTGTCATCAGGAACAAAGGGTTCCATGTGCTTCTCCATCTCTGGGGTCTGGAGCCAGAGGGTCTGCACAGGAAGGGGCATGTGAGGCTAGACGCCCCTTGGAGGAAAAAAAAGGCACCCAGCGTTCTGCAGCTTGCAAGGAGAGTCACTAACCTGACTCAGGGAGAACTAGCTTCAAGTTCATGTAAAGACGTGGCCTTGACAACATGAGGTGGTGGTGATTGGCTGGCTCCAAAAATATCTCCCCAACCAGCCTGCGTTAGACGCCTGGAATTCCATCATTAATCCTTCCAGTTAAATCTTCCAAGGCCTTTGTTATCATGTAAATGTTTCTCTTGGGAGGAATAATAAAATTTAATCCAAGTGAACAAGCATTTACTGACAGTTCCTTTAAACCAGGCACTTTGTGAGACATAGTGGGACGTCCAAAGATGAATAGGATACTTTCCTGTCTTCCAGGAGCTTATAGCTCATTAGAGCAGTAAGATGTGTGCCAACCAAACTTAAAACAAGGGAGAAAACTCAAAAATAAGGTAAAAAAGAAAGAAAGTTCCATAACTGCCCTTTCTTCTGTATATTTCATCAAGAGCTCAACTATAGTACATATCACCTTGGGGGGCTTTCATCAAAATGGCTCAACATTTTGTACTTTATTTGAAACATAATAGGTAGCCATGGATATTTTCCAAGTGGCATGATTTTTTAAAGTATTTTACGAAGATCAATCTGACAGTTCTGTGGATGATGGGTAAAAATGGCAAGGCTAGGGGCCAAAAAAAAGATGAGAAGTTAATGTGAAAGATTTTAGAAAACAAGAAACCACAGGTCATGAGAGTATACAGTAGAAGATGAAGGAATCGATTCATGTTTTTATTCAACAGATCTTTTTGGGGGTAGGGCACTTACTACATGTAAGGCAGTGTGCCGGACCCTCAAAATACAACAGATGAGTTCTACCCTCCTTGAGCTCAGGGTTGACGGTGGGGGTCACAGAATAATCCAACATCATAAAAATACGTATACAATTCAAAAAGCATGATAAGGATTCTGGAGGAAAAGGTCACGGGAAGCTATGAAAGAACAGTAAGACCTGTTCTAGTTAGGGGTGATGCCATTGGGGGAAGTCTTCCTTAAGGGGTTGATATTTTATTTGGATCTAAAGGATAAGGAAGAAAAAACTAGGTGAATAAAATACCACCTTCATCCCACTAGGATGGCTATAATCAAAAAGACAAACAATAAGAAGTTTGGGGGGCTTCCCTGGTGGCGCAGTGGTTAAGAATCCGCCTGCCAACGCAGCGGACACAGGTTTGAGCCCTGGTCCGGGAAGATCCCACATGCCGCGGAGCAACTAAGCCTGTGCGCCCCAACTACTGAGCCTACACTCCAGAGACGGCGAGCTGCGACTACTGAAGCCCGCACGCCTAGAGCCCGTGCTCCGCAACAAGAGAAGCCCATGCACTGTAGCGAAGAATAGCCCCCACTCGCCGCAACTAGAGAAAGCCCGTGCGCAGCAACAAAGACACAACTCAGCCAAAAATTAATTAATTAATTAATTAATTAATTTTTAAAAAGTTTTGTTAAGACTGTGGAGAAATCAGAACCCTCATGACTGCTGATAGGATTGTAAAATGGTGCAGCTGCTTTGAACTTTTAGAACATTTCATCACCCCAAATGATGGGAGTGATTATCATTCCCAAGAGAGGGGAGAAAATATATTGATCACTGTGGGAGGGGAGATGTGGTCCTGTGGTTCACAGGAGAACTGAGGTCAAGGTCAATGTGGCTGGCTGTTGGGAGCAAGGGAGAGTGATGGTACCTAAGACTAGAAATGTAGGCAGGGGTTGGCCATGGGTACTTTTAGGCCACTTTAAATAGCTTAGTCTTTATCCTTAGAATAATGGGATATTGGTGGGGAGCTGTATGTGTGTCATACATTCACTTTGCCTGTATTAGGCAGCATAAATTGGAGGGAGTCACAGGGAGGGTGTAGAGGGTGACCAGTTGCACAGGTCAAAGCAAGAGAAGGTGTCAGGTCAAGAGAGGGTGATGGGGGTGGGCGTGTGTACATGGAGGGAAGAGGCTATGAGTCTGATGTTTTGGGAGCGGATGACGGGGAGGATTCTGAGTTCACCAACCAGGAGGAATAGCAGGTTTGGGCAAGTAGAACAAGTCTGTTCTACAGAGACATTTAGTTAGCATCTACTATGTGTCAGAACTGAACAAGGCATTTTATATCTGTACTTCTTTTAATGTTTGCAAGAAACCAATGAGATTGGTTTCATTATTCTCCCACTGTTTAGGGAGGAAAGCTGAGGCTCAGAGAGGCTAAGTAAGTTGCCCAAATACAAAGAAGTGGTAAGTGGCGGCACAGGAATTCAAATCCAGTTCTGTCTGATGCCAAAGTTCTTTGCATCTTTGCTCAACATTATAATGCTCCTAGAGCAGGATGGCAAATGACCTTCAACACATACTCAACTCTGATCTTCTCGCAGTGACTGCCTGGGGCACTGGCTTGAGATGAATTCCGATCCCAAATTCAGGCCAGCAGGAAAGCAGACCATGATTGATCAGGAATCGAAGCCGTGGGCACAGAAAGAGGTGAAAGCACACCGGATTTGCCGTTACTGCTCTGGGAGTTCAAAGAATAAGACACAACGTTCTAGCTAAACGAATTAGAAATAGCCACTGGTAAAGCACCCTTATACACAACGATAGATGAATCTCAAAAACAGTAACTTGAGCAAAGGTGTCAGAAAGAAGAGTGTATAATAGGTCAAGGAGAAACTTTTTGAGTGAAGGGTCAGATAATCAACAGGTTAGGCCTTGGCCAGATAATCTGTCACAACCACTCAACCCTGCCATTGCAGCCTGAAAGCAGCTACAGACAATACACAAACCAACGGGCATGGCTGGTGCTGATAAGACTATATATGAACACTGAAATTGGAATTGTGTATATTTTTTATGTATTATTAAATATCATTCTTCTTTTGATTTTCTTGCCAACTATTTAAAAATGTAAAAACCATTCTTATAGGGAACTAGATTTAATATCCTGTGATAAACCATAGTGGAAAAGAATATGAAAAAGAATGTAGTGATATATATATATGTATAACAGAGTTACTTTGCTGTACTGCAGTAATTAACACAACATTGTAATTCAACCATACTTCAATAAAAAATAAATTTTTAAAAAAGATTTTAAAAAAGAAGAAATAAATTTGGACACAGATACACAGAGAAGGAAGACGGAGGCAGAGTCTGGAGTGATGTGTCTACAAGCCAAGGAGCACCAAGGATTGCCAGCAACCACCAGAAGCTAGGAGAGTCACAAAACAGATTCTTCTTCAGAGCCTCCAGAAGAAATCAGCCCTGCGGACTCTTTGATTTTAACTTCTGGACTCCAGAACTGTGAGAGAATACATTTGTGTTGTTTTAAATCACCTAGTTTGTGATATTTCCTAGCATCCCTAGGAAATTATCACAGTGTAGCTCCTTCCATTTATCTGTGCTCTTGCAAAACACAAATTGCTTCCTATGACTAACTTTAATTTAAATAAATTATATTGTGCTGTGGGCCAAAAAAAAAAGAGATAGAGTTTATTATATTCCCTAAAAAAAAAAAATTCACTCATAAGTCATACAAAAATAAGTGATGGCCTATATTTGGCCCATAGGCCATAGTGTTCTGTTCCCTGTATTATATGTATCCATTTATAAGAGATCAAGAACAGACAAAATTAATTAATAATGATACGTATTAGCCCAGTAGTTGCCTATGGGTGGATGAAGGCTGACTGGAAGGGATCACAAGGGAACTTTCTAGAATGATGGAAATGTTCTTTATTTTTATTTTTTTTAATTTTATTGGAATATCATTGCTTTACAATGTTGTGTTAGTGTCTGCTGGACCACAAAGTGAGTAAGCTGTACATATAAATAATGTCCCCTCTTTTTTGCATTTCCTCCCCATTTAGGTCGCCACAAAGCATTGAGTAGAGTTCCCTGTGCTATACAGTATGTTCTCATGAGTTGTCTATTTTACACATAGTAGTGTACATATGTCAATCCCAATGGAAATGTTCTTAGTTACATGGATGTAGACCTTTGTCAAAACTCATTGAAATGTACACAGAGAGCTCGGCATTTCACTGTATGTAAATTTAGCTTCAATTTAACACTATTGCTTTAAACTGAAACACTGGGGCGGGGCGGGGTGGTGGTGGTGGGGGGGGCCGGTAGGAAACGGCTGCATGGAAGAGGTGCCATTTGAATGAGTCTTGAAGAATGCATTCAGCTTCCAAGGTGGGGAAGAAAATGTTGAAGGGGAGTAGGGATAAGATTCAATCAGGGCTCAAACACTAACCAAAAAATGGGGTGAAAAATTCTATTTGGCGAGAAGCAATGAGAGTATACCCCCATCCACATGCCTTAAGCTCCAGCTCAGAAATAACTGCCCTGCACAATAATTAGGGGATGCAGTCTGGAAGCTGATACAAGTGGAGCCAGGTGCAATTTGGGGAGATTTGTTACGCTCAGATCCCTTCTATCAATTCCAGCGGCTCAGATGTTTCTGACCTGTTGCTTGGCATATTATGGAAACAGCTCTTATTTACTGCACTTCCATTTAAAGATGAAATCCACAAACAGGGGCTCACAGGCCAGAAAATCACCTTTTACGTCTCCACTTACCTCCCGTTGACAGCCAAGAACCTTGTCTCCTGGGCGCCTGGGACCTGGCTTCAGCTGCCAGCTTCAGGGAAGCCTGGGAATATCTGGAGAGGAGTTCACATCTGGGTAGTAAAATTGGGCCACCAGGCAGGGCTGGACTGGGTAAAAATGCTGTTCCTTGCAAGGTAAGCAGACAGCGTGGTCACACAGGACAAGGCTGGGTTGCATGAAAAGGGATGGATTGCAGAGTCTAGTTTTACCTAGAACTCAAGGTGTCTTGGGAGGTCTGGGGATAGAGTGGTGTGGTTCACTGGAGAAAGTACTGAAGTGGACTGGTGATTCAAACACAAAAGTGAATCCCAATATAACCTTCACCTAAGCAAATCACTGGGGCTTTCTCAGCATAACACACAACTGAGCCTAACCACGTCAAGAGATTTCTGCTCAAATGTCAGTTTTGCTGCCAGATGAATGGTACTAGTAATGTGGTACCAGTCCCTTCCCACCTCTGAGCCTTGTTTTCCCCATCTGTGAGAAGGGAAGAGCAAAGTCAGCAATCTATTTCAGCTCTACAGTTCTTTCCATCCAACCTTGGTTCTCCAACTTGACAGGTGATGCTGAGCAAGTCACTTCCTCTGAACCCTGGGCACCACATTATACACTGAGAGGGCTGAAGGTGACAAATCTCTAAAGACCCTCCCAGACTTGGAGTCTCCTGCTCTCGCCTGCTCAGAAGACTCAGGGCATTTATGTCATTGCTCTCATTAGACTGCACCTTGGATTACAGTTGAGCATACATTATCCCTCCTACCCCAACCTCTCCTGCCCTGAAAGTTCCCTAAGGATACTAATCCCATAATTCTTAGCACAGAGAATGGATGGGTGGATGGGTAGATGGCCGATGGATTAATCAGTGGTATGATGACAAGCTGGATAAATGGATGACAGGCAACTGGGGAATATTGGAGAACAGAGAAATGGGAAGAAAGACATCCACAGACAATATCTCAGCACCTCCTTTACTACCATAGCTCAGTCCCAGTACACGGAGTACCCACTGTGATAAATCCCATTATATAAATTCTCGTAATTTCCAAAGCTTTCTGAAGCCCCTTCTTCAGGAAACAGACCATAACATTCCTTTTGTTTCACAGTAAGCACACGAATTATAAGCACACATGGTGCCTATTAATACGCTAACTGTGAAAAGAATATAAGGGAGTATGTGAGCCCTTCAGCTATGGGAAAGCATAACTCAGATCCAGAAAACCACGTCGTGCAAAGAATAAAAGAATTAATTTTTTAAAACAAACTGTTTCTAGATTATGTGGTCCAGATGATAAGCATTAAATAAGGAGTTTTAGGCAGAGAGAAATATGTGTGAATGTGGAGTGCAGGTAACTAGATGTCCCAGGAAAGCTTTGGAAGATGGAAAGCAGTTGTGCGGTGGATGAGCACAGAGCAGACTGGGGAGACGCAAGGGTGAGAGGATGGGAATATTGACAACTGCTTGATCAAGACCATGGGGGCAGGAGTGTCCTGGAGGGTCGGGAGGAGCTCAGCAAGGGAAGTGCCAACCGAGAGGGCATAAATCTCTAGTCTTCTGCCTGCCCTAGGAAACATAGGGAATTCCCTGCATCCAGGAGTTTTAATCCTCGATTGAAAAAGGACAAGGATGAGGCTGAATTTCCTGCGGCAGCAGAGAGGCAGCAGAGAATGGCCAGGCAGCTTTGGAGCCAGCTCTGGCGGGGAAGGTCTGGAGTTCGCTAATGCCTGCAGGGAGCAATCGTGCCTCGCCCAGAGCGCCCAGTGCTTGGGCAAGTGGGGCACCTGGAACCCTGTCTCTCTCTCCACTGCCAGCTCTGAGTTGCTAAGGTTACCTTCTCAACCGCCTAATTAGAGAAGCTGTCACTCTTTGACAAAGATCAAGAGGGAAGGGGGAAAAAAATGAAAGCAGACATTTCATACACTTAGACAAGAAGAAAATAATACAACTAGCTCCACAATCATAGAAACTCTGCCTGCAGTCAAAGAAGACTCTGCCTTCGCCAGGACCACCCTCTGTCACCAGCTTAGAGAGAGCTGGGAATGAGCAGCTATTTCCAATTAATAGGGAGCTGCTGACAGCCTCCAGCAAGGTTAAGTGGGGTGTCAGAGAGGTGAGGCGAGAAGAAGGGGGGTTTGTACCCATCTTGCTGCCGTGATCTGGTGAGTCCCAATGACCCAGAAACACGGTGCTCTTTTTAACCAGCAGGGCTAAAATGAACTGATGCAGCCTTTGTACCACATCAGGACCCACTGTTTTGGGGACAACACTACTGGGACCGTGAGGGAAGCGTGAGCTGCTTTCAGAGTACATTTCTGGAGGAGAGAGCTGAGAAAGAGGTGGGAAGGGAGGGACCTGGGATGCAAAGGAGAAGGCAAGCTCCCTGAGGTCACAGAATGAACGTCTCTCTCTCTGTCTGACAGCAGAGGGCATGGCACTCTAAGCTGCCAGCTCAATACCTCAGCTGCCTTGGGTTCCACGGGGAGCATCTGGACTGCAGAAACCCACGTGTGCTGCTGCACCCTCCTTTGCTAAGCCCCTGCCCTTATTTCCTCTTTCTGCACCCACACACCTCATCCTTGTCTAGCCAAGACTACACTCTCCCTGGGAGAAAGCACTTTCGGTTGTGTGCTAAGAAGTCCATTTCCGAATTATGGTTTTCTCCAGATGTATGACCAGGAGTGGGACTGCTGGATCATATGGTAGTTCTATTTTTAGTTTTTTAAGGAACATCTATACTGCTCTTCATAGTGGTTGTACCAACTTTCATTCCCTCCAACAGTGCAGGAAGGTTCCCTTTTCTCCACACCCTCTCCAGCATTTATTGTTTGGAGACTTTTTGATGACCATAATTCAAAAAGATACATGCACCCCAATGTTCACTGAAGCACTATTTACAATAGCCAAGACATGGAAGCAACCTAAATGTCTACTGACAGAGGTATGGATAAAGAAGATGTGGTACATATATACAATGGAATATTACTCAGCCATAAAAAAGAATGAATTAATGCCATTTTCAGCAACATGCATGGGCCTAGAGATTATCATACTAAGTGAAGTAAGTCAGACAAAGACAAATATCGTATGACATCACTTATATGTGGAATCTAAAAAAAATGATACAAATGAACTTATTTACAAAACAGAAACAGACTCACAGACTTTGAAAACTTATGGTTACCAAAGGGGAAATATGGCGGGGAGGGATAAATTAGACATTTGGGATTAACATACACACTACTATATATAAAATAGATAATCAACAAGGACCTCCTAAAGAGTGGATCTATGTACGTGTATAACTGACTCCGTTTGCTGTACACCTGAAACTGACACAACATTGTGAATCAACTATACTCCAATAAAATTTTTTTTAAAAAAGAAAAAACAAAAACAAAACCCACGGGCTTCCCTGGTGGCGCAGTGGTTGCGCGTCCGCCTGCCGATGCAGGGGCACCGGGTTCGCGCCCCGGTCCGGGAAGATCCCACATGCCGCGGAGCGGCTGGGCCCGTGAGCCGTGGCCGCTGAGCCTGCGCGTCCGGAGCCTGTGCTCCGCAACGGGAGAGGCCGCAGCAGAGGGAGGCCCGCGTACCACAAAAAAAAAAAACCCAAAAACAAAAAAACCAAGGACCTACTGTATAGCACAGGGAACTCTACTCAATATTTTGTAATAACCTACATGGGAAAAGAACCTGAAAAAGAATGGATATATGCATTTGTATAACTGAACCACTTAGCTGTTCACCTGAAACACAACACTGTAAATCAACTATACTTCAATATAAAATTAAATTAAATTTTAAAAAGTCCATTTCCACTAATTACATTATTCTCCATAAAAATGGGAGAAACAGAGAAAGCACCAGACCAGGAGTCAGGAAGTTCAGGCTTCAATCCTGGCATAGCCACCAACTCACTGTGTGACACTGGTCAGGTCACTTGACCCCTCTGGGCCTTACAGTCTATACCTCTTGACCTCCTGGGGGTAGGCTGCGGATTAAATGAGAAACAGCAAAATTTTCCTGACCAAGAAAGTAAGCAACTCAGGGGTTGGATCTATGTCTTTATTTAGAGATCCATTCCAGCACCTAGGAGAGGACCTGGTATACAGAAGGTGTTCAGTTCAGTAAATACTGAACTGAATCAACACTTTGAAAATCGTATGATGCTCTATATTTATTTCTTCATTCCCCATACATCTTTTGGTATCTAAGAAGGTTTGATTCCTGCCTTTACTGAGCTTATAGCTTAGTAGAAAAGATAAACATCAAAAAGAAATAAATGTATAATTAAAATCTGTGACTAAGTGCTACCAATAACAGAGGCTTATATATAAAACAGGGAGACCAGCTCTAACCTGAGAAGTCAGAAGCGCTTCTCTGAAGGAGTGATATTAATTGAGGATCTGAAAAATTGGTAGGAGTCAGACAGACAAAAGAAGCAATGGAAACAGCCTGTGCAAAGGCCCAGAGGCAGAAGAGGGATTGTTACATTAGAGAGCTGAAAGAAGCCCAGCAGAAATGGAGAAACAGAGAACACAGGGAGACTGGCAAGATGTAAACAGGGCTCGAACCAGAAGGTCCACACACCTCCTACTTAGCATCATTTCCCTAAGGCAAAGCCTTTCTGTCTAGAGGGAGATGCTAAGGCCTGACTCTTCTGGGCATGCTTTGGGGCATGAGTGCAGCAGGTCACATGAAGGTCATCATCTTTGCAGGGCAAATCAGAGGCTGCTCAGCCCTGTAACTACTTCCCTGAATCCCCCTCTCCACTACACAAGTCTTTATTGAGCCCTTGACTTAGATGCTCTGTTTCGCTGCAAAGGCCAGGGCTGAAAACGGTCCTGGAGATCATATAGTCCACTGGTACCTAACTGCACTTCATGGATCTCTAGGTTCTAAATAGACATTTCAAGGACCGCTTCAGGGGAGGAGGAAGAGAAAGCCCAAAGGGCAGGGCTTTGGGCCTCCTCACCCCTACTTCAACCGAGCAATACTGCTTTCCTCTGGTGTTTACAGTGGGTTGCCCAAGATTCTATCTGAAGGAAAGCTTCAGATGCTAAAAGAGGATTTGGAAAACCACAATCATCTTACAGATGAGAATACCGAGGTCCCTGATGAGGACGTGTGTTGTTTTTGCTACCCAGAAACCATATTGGTATCAGCCCCTAGACTCACTTGCAAAATATAGCTCTCTCTCCAACATGTGCAGCCTGGAGGGAATGTCAATCCAGGTGTCCTCTTCTTCCCTAGATGAGGGGTACATACGAGGCCACTGTGAGGCAACGGATGCCAAAGTGAGAGAGGAAAGGATGGACAAACACTTGGAGCCCCTCTGTCCTGATGCAGATGCTCGGATGAGACTGTGCAGAGGTTACTGCTCCCCAGATCCCCGGAGCTGTCCTTTCTGAGCCTGTGTCTTCAGCTCTTCCACCCTTCTGACTCACCCCATAAAGTCTCTAGGCTTAAGTAAACAGAGCGGGTTTCCGTTGCTTGCCACCCCCCCACCCCGCCGATACAGTTGGAGGTTGTATGGATGACTTGCTCAGGGCGCTCCAAGAGTTAGAAGTATACCCAAGATGAGAAATCAGAGCTCTTCATCCACAGCCTGGGGCTCCCTGGGCTGGTAACTAATTGCAGCTCCACTTTAACTGAGTCCTTAATTCCTAGTATTCTGCCTTGTCTTCCCAGCCTCTTTTCCTAAGTCTCATGAGGGTAAAAAATATAGTTGCCTACCTTCCTCTCTATATCCTTCAACAGAGCTCACAGGCTATCCTGCCCTCGGGGTCCCTCACCATAAATCTGACATCAGTCACTCCTCATTGGCTAGAAGATAATTTGCTGAATGTGCAGAGAAACAAGTACAGATATTATGCCGGGAGCTAGAACTCAAGCCAAACAGAAACAAGAAACATTCTTAACTGCTTCCTGACTCTGCTTCTCCAATGGTACGTGTGTGTCTCTCTCCTAACTAAGCAAGGATTAAAGGAATCCTTTGCAATTATCCCTGCTTCGGAAAGCACCTGTGAACATCCTGTTCCTACATCACTCTCCCCTTTGCTCACAATCAAAGGCAATTTAATTTCCTTATTATGAAAGAAGCAGCAAAGGGGGCTGGCATTGGAAGGCCAAGGGTAGGGCTTTTGGGTTTTCTTCTTTCAGCTTGCTCACTGACTATAGAGCTGTTTCCTACAGTAGCGGAAGTCACTCCCAAGGCACCTGAAGGAGATGGGAACTCATGAGCCTAACTGCATTATACTGCAGTTTGACTAAGCAATCACTAACTTTATTGCAGAGAAAGAAAACGGAAATGACAGAGACAAGTTTAACTCATCCATTCCCTAATTTAAACGTGGGAGACCCAGGCCATCAGCTGGAGGGCAAAAAGAACAGAGGGGAATGCCCATGGGTGCTTAAAGAAATTATTCTGTGGGCTTCCCTGGTGGCGCAGTGGTTGAGAGTCCGCCTGCCGACGCAGGGGACACGGGTTCGTGCCCCAGTCTGGGAGGATCCCACATGCCGCGGAGCGGCTGGGCCCGTGAGCCATGGCCGCTGAGCCTGCGCGTCCGGAGCCTGTGCTCCGCAACGGGAGAGGCCACAACAGTTAGAGGCCAGCGTACCGCAAAAAAAAATAAAAGAAATTATTCTGTGTTCTGTAGGTCCCTTCAGGAGTGGAAGGAGGGTATGTGTACATTTCATCTTACCCAGCTCCAGATATCACCGCTTTCTCCAATAGCCTCCTCTGCTTGCCATTATGGGGGCAAGAAGGAGGGATCTATTAAACTTTCAGACCTAGCCATTCATCTGTTCATTTGCTCAGTAACATTTACTAAGGACTAACTATGAAACACATGCTTTGAGAAGCACAGTGCTAAACACAGTCCCTGTCCTCAAAATGTCTGCAGTCTGGAGAAGCCAACAGACAATAAACACGGACAGATAGCCAAGTACAGTTTAGATCGGGTGGGCAGGGAGGGACTCTGTGGGGTCTGGCAAGTAAGACAGAAGCAGCATGGGTGGAGGCAGAGGTTGGCAGGGCCCCCCTGGGTCGTGGCCGTCAACCCCAGCTGTGCATTACAACCCCTAAGTCACCTGGGAAGATAACAAACAAAATACTATTTCACTGTCTGGATATACCATAGTTGATATATCTATCATCTATTGATGGACATCTTGGTTGCTTCTAAGTTCTAGAAGTTTTGAATAAAGCTGCTATAAACATTCACAGTCAGGGTTTTACATGGATGTAAGTTTTCAACTCATCTGAGTAAACACCAAGGAATGCAATTGCCGGATCATATGTAAAAGCATGTTTAGTTTTGTAAGAAACTGCTGAACTGTCCAACTCCCAGTTATACTGCTTTAATTAGTCTAGGGTAGATTCCAGGCCCTGGCATTTTTAAAAGCTTCCCATGCATTCTAATGTGCAGCTACGGTTGAGGATCATGTAGGCCTTGGTTGGGGACTATGTATTTCATTATAAGACAATGGGAAGTCATTACGAATTTAAGCAGAGAAGAGGTGTGATCTGGTGCACACATTTACGAAGTCCTTCTGGTCGCGTTTGAGAATGGATTGGGAAGGGCTGGGAGGGAGTAAGAACAGGAATGAATCTGAGAGACCAGTTAGGAGTCTACTGAATTACAGGTCAGAGATGAAAGGAACTTGTACCAGGATAAAGACAGAAAGAAATGGATGCATCCAAAACAAATGTTGGGGGAAAAACTAATAAGCTGTGGTTACAGGTTAAATATTGAAATGGGAGGAAACAAAGAGAAATGCAAGGATTGTAAAAAGATACTTCCACTCCTGCTCCAGAAGCAAATTTAAATTTACCCTACGGATAGACACATAAGATGACTATTTTATTTTCTGTCTTCTCTCTTTCCCTCCACCTCTTCTTCCTCTTCCTGTCCTTCTTCTTCACCATTTTCTTTATTTTGTTCTTTTGTTTGCTTTCTATTTTTGGAACAAGAAATCCAGTCCAACTGCTATTTTAAATTTATTTGTTTATTTATTTATGGCTGTGTTGGGTCTTCGTTTCTGTGCGAGGGCTTTCTCTAGTTGTGGCAAGCGGGGGCCACTCTTCATCACGGTGTGCGGGCCTCTCACTATCGCGGCCTCTCGTTGTGGAGCCCAGGCTCCAGACGCGCAGGCTCGGTAACTGTGGCTCACGGGCCCAGCCGCTCCACGGCATGCGGGATCCTCCCAGACCGGGGCACGAACCCGTGTCCCCTGCATCGGCAGGCGGACTCTCAACCACTGCGCCACCAGGGAAGCCCCCAACTGCTATTTTAAGGTTAAGAAACTCTTGCAAGTTTCGTAACTGAGCATATGCCCTTAAGGTCAATCTCAAAAGGGCACATGATATTTGGGGGATAAGGTAACTTGGCTCAGGTGCCTTTTGTTGTCAGTTACAGCCAAGGGTTGAAATTTCAGAAGAAATGATCTCTTAAGAAGGTTTATCATTCTTGCAACTTTTCTTCTGAAACTGTCCAGCAGATGTTTCTAATGCCTTGAGGGAAAGGAAAGCTGATGAATAGTGCTAGAGCAGCAGAGGGGTTGAGAAAAAGGAGCCCACCAGAGTTGCAGAAAAAGAGCTTTGAATATTTAGCAGAACAGTAATTTTAAGACACTCAGATGCTTTGTACCAGCTGTTCTCAAAAACCCACCTCACAATGAAAATCAAGGTCACAGTCAAATGTGTCCAATATGGACCAAATGGTCATCGAGGCCTCTAAACTCATTCAGGACATTTGGAATCACATCTGACAACAGGGCCAGGCAAGGAGGCAGCCCTGTGAGGAGGAGGGAGGCTCTGACACTAGAAGCAAGGTAGACCTGCACCCTGAAATACCCCCTGCACCTCTAGTCTCCTTCACTCCAAATACCATTCTGGGCCAGAGGTGAAGACCAGAGGCAGCCAGTTCTGAGCTGTGCATGGCTCCATGTTGGTCAACAAGGGGCTTGATCAGGGTAGGCAGACAGGAGTGACTTGTTCTCAGGAATTCTTAAGAGAACTCAAGGCTGTGGGGAGCAGACAGAAAGGTTAAGAGAGGCATGGAAATACAAGGAGGAAGACACACACACACACACACACACACACACACACACACACACAGCAAGGTAGGGAGAAAGAAGGAAAGAGACATTAAGAGTAGTAAAGAGAAAACAGGAGAGAAAGACAAAGAAGAGAGAAGAGAAGAGGTTAAAGAGAGAAAAGAGAAAGTGGACATGAAGAGAAACTTAGGAGGAAAAGAGAAGAAGGAAAAAGGATGGGGCAGGAGAAAAAAGAGGAGAGACCCTTGTATCCCATTCTCATCCCATCAGTCACAGGGCAGAGTTTTCAGGAACTCTCTCTCCAAGAAACACTCATAAATCTTCCATGAAGCAACAATGGAAGCGCAAACCTGTGCATTCGTGTCAGACAGGTCTGTCCACACCTGTCTCCCAGGAATTGAGAACTCCTGGGACTGCTCTTTCTAAGTCCCAGCTATGGGATGGACATGCTCTGGGAAGGGAGGGAGGGGATTAAGATGGGAAGAAAAGGCATGGCTGAGAAATGACCCATCAAGGACCTGGAATTCCTACCAGTAAGTGTCATTAATGGATTAACCTAAGACATCCCAGACTATAAGATGTACCGGGCTTTGCAAAGGAAAGCTTACAAAGCAATATTTTTATTAACAAACCTTGGTGCGTCTTAAGTAAATTTCTGTGAATTTCTTTCTTTAAAACTGAATCTCGGGACTTCTCTGGTGGCACAGTGGTTAAGAATCCTGCCAATGCAGGGGACATGGGTTCGAGCCCTGGTCCAGGAAGATCCCACATGCTGCGGAGCAACTAAGCCCATGCACCACAACTGCTGAACCTGCACTCTAGAGCCCGCGAGCCACAACT
>NC_041222.1:8368600-8420690 GCF_002837175.3 Physeter macrocephalus | reverse complement strand
GAGCGGCTGGGCCCGTGAGCCATGGCCGCTGAGCCTGCGCGTCCGGAGCCTGTGCTCCGCAATGGGAGAGGCCGCAACAGAGGGAGGCCCGCATACCACAAAAAAAAAAAAAAAAAAAAGAAAGCAGTTTAAGAAGGGTAGATAGTGTTCCACCAACAGAAATGGAGGAGAAGCAGGGCATCCATGGTAGAGGACCAGCCTGAGTCAAGTCATTGAAATGTGACTTTAGTAGCGCTTGTTTTCTGAGAGCAATAAAAAAAAAAACAGTTTATCTGAAGTGTAGGTAGAGGAATGGTGAGAGAGAAGGATAATTAAGATGCGTTTGGTCCTTAGGTGGAGAGCTAAGATGCCAAGGAGTTTGCTGTTAATCCTGTAAGCAGTAGGGAGCCACTGAGGATTCTAAGTGAGGGAGAAATGACCTTTGGGAATGAGCCTTCAGGCAGCATATGAAGTATCTACTCAAAGGAAGAAACTGAAGCAGTATTGCAAGAGACTGGGAAAGAGACGACGTGACATGAAGAAGGTGGGAAATGAGGGAGGAGTAGCTGCTACTGGATTACAAGAGAGAGGGTTGTACGGAAGCCTTATTTTGCCCCAAATAAGAATGACATCTAGGGGCTTCCCTGGTGGCGCAGTGGTTAAGAATCAGCCTGCCAATGCAGGGGACACAGGCTCGAGCCCTGCTCTGGGAAGATCCCACATGCTGCGGAGCAACTAAGCCCGTGAGCCACAACTACTGAGCCTGCATTCTAAAGCCTGCAAGCCACAACTACTGAAGCCCACGTGCCACAACTCTGAAGCCCGCGCGCCTAGAGCCCATGCTCCGCAACAAGAGAAGCCACCCAATGAGAAGCCCGCGCACCGCAACGAAGAGTGGCCCCCGCTCGCCGCAACTAGAGAAAAGCCCGTGTGCGGCAACAAAGACCCAACACAGCCAAAAATTTGAAAAATAAATAAATAAATTTTTTTTAAAAAAAGAATGACTTCTAAAAGTCTGATTATAATCCTTGAAGGCAGTTCCCTGAAGTCATGTCCTGAGCCAAAGTCTTTGCAGAGGAAGAATCATCCAAGAAAGGCGAGCTTTTTCACAACGATTTGCCAGCCCATTAACCTATACCGCAGGAGCCCTTCCCCAGTGTCATCCCCACCGTGTCCCCTCATAAGCCACTACGGGCATATCATCCAATGAGAATTGGGTGGAAAAAAAGAAGCAAAGAGCAAAATGAGATGGAGAAGGTACTTTAAAAAACATGTGCTAGAAAAGTCAAAACAAATTCCCAGCCATTCCTGCTGGAGGAGATTTTATGGGGCAAGACATCCCCAAAATGGGTTTTTATACTGAATTATACTGTGCACCTCATAAAGCACGGAAACTCCTGGCAGCCTGCACACACACACACACACACACTGCCCTCTCATTACCTGACCAACCCTCCCCAGCAGGTAGGCACGCTGGGAGGCCCAGGGCCATGAAGGCAGCCCAGTGGAGGTGAAGGGACTGGGGTCCGCACACAGAAGCAGCCCCAGCCCCTTGACGTTAGTAAGGTACTGGCCTCCTCTGGCCCTGGGTCTCCCTCTGTGCAATGAGAAGGCTGGTCTGGATAGGCCTGAGGGCCCTGAGAGTTCTAAATCTGGATGGCCTGAAATGTTGGCTCAGGGATGGACAGAGTTACAAAGGTCCCCTGTAAAGCTGTGCCTTTATAGAAAGATCTGGGGTGAGGACAAAGAGGACTTGAAGTGGAATTCCTGTTCTCTTTCCCTCCTGAAGTGAAGGAAAGATAAGGTGTGGTCATAGGTGGAAAAAAATTGTTGATAAAACCTAATTATTTTAAAAGATATTGCAAAACTACTCTTGAGCAAAGGGATATTTGGCATGGCATGCAGGAAGTTGACCTGATCTGGGAATTGAACTGCAGCCCCATCTCGCTCTGCATCCCATGCTAGGTCACTTCAATATTTGAACCACAGTCTCCTCATCTGTAAAACAGGGCAGGTGTCGGGGTGCCTCCCGTAAGAGGCCACTCAAAAAGAAGCGGGCGTCAAGACAACTGCTGGGGAGTCCCAGGAGGGGCCATGAACTCCAAGAGTCTAATTGACCTGAGTTCCTGACACAGGTCTGGGATTCAGTTTTTCCACCTTTAAAAAAAAAAAAAGTTTCTAGTTTTACTGAGATACAACTGACACATAACACTGTGTAAGTTTAAGCTATACAATGTGTTGATTTGATACAACTATATATTGCAAAATGATTACCACCAGAGCACTTGCTAACACCTTCATCTCGTCACATAACTACCATTTTGTTTTTGTTGTGAGAACATTTAAGAGCTACTCTCTTAGCAACTTTCAAGAACATAATACAGTATTGTGAACTGTGGCCACCATGCTGTATATTAGATCCCCAGAATGTGTTCATCTTATAACTGGAAATTCATACTCTTCGATCAACATCTCCCCATTTCCCCCACCCCCCAATAACCACCATGCTAGTCTCTGTTTCTATGAGTTTGGCGTTTTTAGATTCCACATATCAGTGATATCATACACTATCTATCTTTTTCTGTCTGACTTATCTCACTTAGCATAATGCCCTGGAGGTCCATCCAACACTGTTGCAAATGGAAGGATTCCCTTCTTTTTTATGGCTGAATAATATTCTATTGTAGGTAAAAACCACACCTTCTTTATCCATTCATCCTGAGATGGACGCTTAGGTTGCTTTCATATCTCAGCTATTGTAAATAATGCTGGAATCAACATAGGCGTGCATATACCTTTTCGAATTACTGTTTTTCATTTTCTTCAGATAAATAGACAAAAGTGAAATTGCTGGATCATATGGTAGTTCTATTTTTAATTTTTTGAGGAACTTCCATGCCGTTTTCCATAGTGGTTGCAAAGATTTACATTCCCCCCCAAAAGTGCAAGTGGGTCCCCTTTTCTTCTTCTTTAAATAAGGGTTTTGGGCAAAATGCTATCTAATGGCTCAACCACTAAAATTTCTGTGACATTAATGCCTCTGTCAACCTGAAACATGTATAAATTTCAAAAGCTTTCAGTGGGCTTCCCTGGTGGCACAGCGGTTAAGAATCCGCCTGCCAGGGCTTCCCTGGTGGCGCAGCGGTTGAGAGTCCGCCTGCCGATGCAGGGAACACGGGTTCGTGACCCGGTCCGGGAAGATCCCACAGGCCACGGAGCGGCTGGGCCCGTGAGCCATGGCCGCTGAGCCTAAGCGTCCGGAGCCTGTGCTCCGCAACGGGAGAGGCCAAAACAGTGAGAGGCCCGCGTAACGCAAAAAAAATTAAAAATAAAAGAATCCGCCTGCCAGTGCAGGGAACACAGGTTTGAGCCCAAACAGAATCCACCTGCCAGTGCAGGGGACACAGGTTTGAGCCCTGGTCTGGGAAGATCCCACATGCTGCAGAGAAACTAAGCCCGTGCGCCACAACTACTGAGCGTGTGTTCTAGAGCCCGTGAGCCTCGACTACTGAGGCCCGCACAGCTAGGGCCCGTGCTCTGCAACAAGAGAAGCCACCACAATGAGAAGCCTGCGCACCACAACGAAGAGTAGCCCCCGCTCACTGCAACTAGAGAAAGCCCACACGCAGCAACAAAGACCCAACTTGGCCAAAAATTAATTAATTAATAATTTTTTTAAAAAAGCTGTCAGCTAGCTTTCTCTGCACTGACCGCCAGCTGCATTTTTACAGAGCCAGTTTCCCAAACCTGTTTATGCCTGTTGTGTTTCTCATAACTCTAAAATTTAATGAAATGTTGTGCAGGTTAAAAATTTATGAGCATCAAAAGAAAGTGGCTTCTAGGAGGACTGAGCTGATCTTACGATAAAAATAAAGTCACTTAAATATTGCTATTGAGTTAGGTCAGGTGTGACAACTATAAAAATTTAGAAAGGAATCATAAAACTCTAGAAGAATTACTTGGCAAGCATCTTTAAGTTCTCAGTCCCCTTTAATGAGACCAACATTGGAGATCATATTCGGAACATTATGAACATGGCTTATACAAGAAAGATGACATGGAACTCCAATCAGTTGACCCAGACTCGAAGAAGAGGCCCTGGGCCTACATCAAATCACTGGCAAACGTATACACATTTACGAATTTTAAGTTAAAAGGAAACGTTTAATGTGCATTATTATTTTCTTATGATTCCTTGCTTTAATAGACTTTTTCTATTAACTGACCAGCTGCCAATCTACATGGCTTCATAAACGAGGGCTTCTAAAGGAAGCAACTCAACCTAAGCCCAGGTGACCCTCTCCTGAACAGTCTGTCTCCCCACTCAAGTGAGAAAATAATTTAAGGAAGAAAAGAAGAACTGCTTTACCCATCATGTCAAATACTGTGCCAGAAAGAAACAGACACCCAACCCAGCCTCGTGATAATTGTTTCCTTTCTGGCTCCTTCCCTGCTGGCTTCAGTTTCTTCTTTTAGTTCTGCAGACAGAAAAATCATTATCCTATTCTCTATCTCTCATATATATCTATATGTATGTACACACATACATGTATATATATGTGTGTGTATATACATACATACATTTGTATATATACATATATAAACACACATTATATGTATGTGTGTGTGTGTGTGTGTGTGTGTGTGTGTGTGTGTGTGTGTATACACATTCACATAGGGTCAGTCAAGAAGTGGACTCCCTGCCTGTGGTCTGGAAGGAATCTGCAAGTATGCAAGTAGATTCTGGGACCTGGAGCTGGCTTAATATTGGAGTGTCTCTTTAGCTGAAGCCCAGAGAGACTCATCCTCCCCAGATCTATCATGGAACCCAGTTGGAAAAACCAATGCCCTAACAAAAGACGGTTTCATTAATATCCCTGAGCTGCTTGCAAGAAACTTGCCGAATGACCTCGGACAAGTCACTTCCTCTCTGTCGCATCACCAAAGTCAGGCACATACTTATTCTACATTTCACTAGGATCCCAGCAAGCTCTTCATCATGATCACTTCTGGGGAATGAGATTGGGTGGGGGAGAGACTTTCACTTTTTCCCATATAATATTCCTGAATTGTCTGAATTTGTTACTACAACAAGCTTGCATTCCTTTTGTTGAAACCTAAAATTAAGGTTAAAAATTTACTAAGTATGTATGCACTCATTGCTGGAGTTACAGATATTAAGGAGACATGATGTTTAACTCAGGAAGCTTGCAAGAGTAGCAAGAGAGACAGACAATTAAACAATCACAATATTTTCATGAAAACACGGACTGCAGTGAATATACAAAGTGCTTGAGAGATAACTGTTCTCGGGGGAGCCAGGAAAGTCATCTTGGAAGCAGCAAAGGCACATTCAAGCTGGATCTTAAAATACGGGTAGGAGTTATGAGGCAGGAAAGATATTGTTTAAATGTATACATTAAAGGAAATCTCACAATTAAGTGGACAAAATTTAAATTTTAAATGAATATCTTTATCTCAGCAGTTGGGTTAAATCCATGTTTCCCAAAGTGTGGTATGAGAGATTAGTTTAGACGGCACGTGGACACTACGCTAACTTTTACAGGCTACCTTCCATTTATAGCAAGTTATTCTGGTGTTCCATTTGTGAGTGATACAAAGATTCCTTTTAAAAAATAAATACAGCTAATCCCATTTACTATGTGACCTTGTACAATTGACTTGATCTCTTTGAATGGCCACATCTTCATCCGTAATATGGAGATGCTAAAAATACCCATGAAAGGGAGGGTTTTTTTTTTTAATCAAAAAGTTCAAGTGTTATTATCCCAATAGTTTGTGAACTCCCTGCATTTCTGTGCCCCCAAGGGACTCAGCACAATGTCTGGGATGGAAGATCGACTGAATGATGACTGAAGGGGCTTAGCTCCAAGCAAGGGTAACTTAAGGTGAACCACAGGTTTGGGGTGAACAGAATTCATCATCCATGCAAACCCCAGTTGATCCTAGTGACTGATGAGGCATCTGAAGCTGTGATTAAGTTGATTAGCAATGTCTGATCACACACATTTTCCATTTATTCATTCCTTCATTCAACTAATAGTTACTGAGTGCCTACTATGTGACAGGCACAGCTCTAGACACCTGTGATTCCAGTAGTGGACAGGACTGGAAGGTTCCTCCTCTCTCATGGAGTATCTTATGCGGTCCAATCTTCCCCATCTACCTGAAGGAGAGGTGGCTCTGACAATATTCACTTAATCTTATCTGAGGCCCAAAGAGGAACTGTCATTTATTTGAGGCCACAGCAAGTAGATGGCAGAAACAGGACTAGAGCCCAAAGCATTTGCCTCTCAATCTAGCACCGTTTGGTATTTAGCAGGCTTGCAAAACCTGCTTGGCTTTCCAAGATCCTCAGCTGCCCCTTCTCAGCCACCAGCCTTCCCACCTGTTGCCTCTCTTGGCGGAAGGGTTGCCTTCTCTTCCCCAGCTGGGAGCAGGGGAGCAGGTGAACTGGGGCCATTCCCTGGAGGGTTCTGCACTTTGGAGATGGTTTACAGGCCAGGAGACTAAAGTGGAGAAAGAAAAGAAGGGAGGGAGGGAGGGAGGGACGGTAGGAGTCCTGCTATTGGCAGACAGGTAATTGGTTACTTTGGGAGGTCAGCTTCTTCCAGTCTCCCTCCCTGGGGAAGGCTAGAGAGAAAGTAATTGAAGAAGGTGCCTGAACAAATTAGTGTGAGACTGGGCTTAAAAATTTGAGTTGCACCTGGGTTCAGAGCTGAGGGTTTGATCTTCAGACGCCCAGAAAGGATGCAGAGATGGAGGAAGGAAGGGAGGGAGTCGACTTTATCCTGCTGCAGCAGAGCTTCCAGCCTCAGAAGCTCCTAAAGGGAATCTTTCTTTCCCTCCTGGGCTCCTGCTGAGCTGAGGGGGCTGAGAAGAACCTCAAATATCACTTATTTTAATCTCATCACATGAGATACGGTAGGAAGCCCAGAAAGTGGAAGGGACTTGACCACAGACACCAGCAGAACTGGGACCAAATCCCAGGACCCCTGGCTCCTAATTCCAGCCACCAGATGACCCTGCCCCCTGGCTCCATGAGGTCTTTACTCACTGCACTTCCTGTGAATTGCCCTAAACATGCTCCAACTGCAAATAAAGTGGGGAGGGGATGTGTCCTAGGGATTAAAGTATAGGTCTGTTTATCTTTGTTTATTTAACAGACACCTAGATGGCATTTGCTGAGTGGTGGGCACTGGTCTACATGCTCTATGAACTTTAGCTCTTGGAATCCTGAAAGCGATCTCCTGATAAGCAGCAGAACCACCCAATGAGGCGGCTACCTTGTAAGATGGTGTTCACAAACTACCACCCCTACCGCTGCCCACGTGTCATTCATTTGGTCAGGAAACATCTACTCAGCACCTACTATGTGCTGTGTAATGCATTATATAGTTGAGAAGAGCCAAAAAAATGAACAAGACACATTCCCTACCATCAAGGAGCTGCCAGATAAAGTTTTTTGGGTTTGTTTGTTTTTTTTTTTTTTTTTTTTTAAATAAACGGGATAGAAAGCTATGAGGGAGATGGTGTACCAGGGAAGGCTTTGGTCAGGGAAGACTTCTTGGAGGAGGTGGCTTGAGTTCTATGAGAAAAGGAAATAGGAACCCAGAAAAGAAGGCAAAATTTTTTAAAGTTTCTAGACTGTGAAAAGGAATTAAGATTTTATCTTAAGAGCAATGAGAAACATTTAAAGGCTTTAAACAAGAGAGAGGCAAGATCCAATTTGCTTTTAGAAAACGATCACTCTGGTTACTGTATACAGCAGGGCTGGCAAACTTGTTCTGTAAAGGAACAATTAGGAAACATATTAAGCTTGGTGGGCCAGATACTCATTGTTGCTACTACTCAACTCCGCTGTTGTAAAGCAAAAGCAACCACAGCCAATACATACACAAGGGTATGAGTGTGACTTTGTTCCAATAAATCTTTTTTATTTATGGACACTGATAGTTGAATTTCATATAATTGTCGCATATCACGAAATATTTTTCTTCTTTTGATCTTTTCAAGTATTTAAACAAGTAAATAGACTTACAGGCCACACAAAAGCAGGCAGCAAGCTGGATTTGGCCCATGTGCTATATATCAAAAAAATATAAAGAAAGGATAAGGAGGATGGAGAGGCAGCAGGAATTCCAGTTAGGAGACTGAGGTAATAGCCCAAGTGAGCTTGGACAAAGGTGATGGCGGTAGGACATCGTGAGAAGTGAAGAATTTTGACAGTCATTTTAGAAGTAAAACCAGCAAGGTTGGTTGACTGAAAGAATGAGAGAGGCAAAGGAAGGGAGATATCAAACATGATTCCTTTGCTTGAATAACTGGGTGAATGGTAGTCTGGTTTCCTGAGATGGAAGGGATGTGGGGAGAGCAGGTTTGGGGGACAAATCACACACTGGTAATATGATTCCTGACAGCAGAGAGAGAAACAGGGTCCCTGCAGGTTGCCAGATAAAATACTGGCTGTCCAGCTAAATTTGCATTTCTGATAATCAGAGAGTCATTTTTAGCATAACTACATCCCAAATATTGCATGGGACATATGGGATGTAGTTATACTAAGCAAGTATTCATTATCCGAAATTCAACTGGGCATCCGGCATTTTATTTTTTGCATTTATTTTTTGTTCACAAAATATGCCAATCCTACTAGGCGGGTAGCCTTGGAGGAGAAAGGAAGGTTCCTCAGAAGAGGTAATAGCTGAGCTAAGGCTAGGAGATGGCCAGGTGGATGAGAGACCAGAAAAGCATTATAAGCAGAGAAAACAGCATTTCTATTCAGGAGTCAGGTAGGGGGAATAGGCCTGGTTCCCCCCCCAGAAATCTGCCAGTCATCAATGAAGCTAGAGCCCCAAGTGCCACGGGGAATGTCAGGAGGTGAGGCCGAAGAGATACCCAGGGACCACTGCACCCAGGGTGTCAAGGGACACACCAAGGATTTGGTACACTTCTTAAAGTACAGATTCCCAGGCCCCTCCCAGGTGCTTCCACTGATCTGGAAGGAAAACCTGGCTTCTAAGGTGATTCTGAGGGGTCGCTAACTTTGCGAAAAACTGGGCTAAATAATCTGGGACCTTTCCCAGTGACAAATCCCAGGAGCCTAGGAAGTTGCTACCGGCTGTGAAGTCTTGAAAAGAGTAACCCAGGTAATCAGAGCAAAGGCAGCAGAGAACAAGCCTGCAGCCTCCCAAGGGGACTCCTGAGAAGGGGGTTCTGTCCTTTTGGATGGAAGTAGGTGGTCCAGAATGTTTGTCCAAGGACCCACCCAGCTCTCCAAGAGTCCCTAGGCATCTGGTACCTGGTTCTCATTGGAGCTCTCAGCTCCTGCAAGGAGACAGACGTCTCCATGCCTCTCCTTGCCGCCCTGCCTCCTTCCCTCCTCAGCCCACAGCCACCACTGAAATGATTCCCCCAAATGCAGCTATGACTCTGACTGGAAATCTCTTTACTGCTGATTCTGCTAATGGAAATGTTCCTTCCCTTTGCGGCTGCTTGCAAAGCCACTCGTGACTTCCCCGGGTGCCTGAGAGCAAGGCTTTGTCAGCTGGCAGCCACCAGAAGGGAGAGGGTTCTGCCCCGATTGCCTCCCCCAAGACCCGCCTGCCTTAGACTCAGCCTCTCCGAGTTTCTCTGGCCAAACTGTCCTCAGACAACCCGGGAGCCCCCCGGAAGCCCCCCGGGAGCCCCCCCACCCCCCGCCCCAGCCCCACCGCTTCCCCCTGCTCTTGGAGAGGGAGCAGAGATCAATGGTCAATTTCATCCTTTTTCTCCTCGCTGGTGGGGAGAGAGGGAGGGAGGGAGGGCAGAGGTCAAAGCCAGCATGCTGGAGTGGAAAGAGGGGGGAGGGAAAGGGAATTTGCATTCATGAGTTATTCATACCTCCACCTCCTTCCATAACAAGGATTCCAGGTGGCTAAGAGGCACAGAGCACAAACTGTGCCAGACGCTGTGCTAGGTGCTTTGCACACACTATCTCCGTAAGGATCATATAAATTGAGCACAGTGTTGGACAGTGACTGCAACTGAAGATGGAGGGCTCTCCAAAAATAATGATCGCAGCAACCCAGAGAAGGGATTGCTGTGTTACCTTCACTTTCTTCACGGCCATACAGAGGTCTACAGTTAGGAAGCAGTGCAGCGGGATTCTACCCCAGGGCTTTGGGTCTTCAGAGCTGGCACACCCAGTCAGAGGACCTGGGCTACAGACTGGATTTTGCCATGGCTTAGCTGTGGGACCTTGCAAATGTACTTCTTTTTGCTATAGGTAAATGAGGGAGTTGGGCCGGATCTCAAAGGCATTCTTTTACCCAGTTCTAATATTCTAGGAGAACTATACACTATTTATTAGGACTTTTATAGCATTATCATATATATATATATTATATATTATTATATATATATCCCATATCTATAGATAATGTAATATAAATTCCATTTTCAAGGTAGGAGCATAAAAACTGCACCATGCTGCTAGGAAGCACTAGGTGACAAAAGTCAACTTGGGATGAAGGGGAGGAGTGACAAGGAAGTTCACCTAGTCAAACAGGGGCTGCATCTCAGATAACAGATGCTTGACAATTTCTAGAAAAAGAATGTAGAGCTTCTCTAAGTTCCTGGAAGGTCTAGGTAATAGGCTCCCTAATATAACAGTATGCCCAGCAGAAGGTGGGAATTCCCTAAGCACCGAGAGAAGAAGGAAGTGGAAAGGGAAGAAGAAAGGGAAAGGAGGAAGGAGAGAGGGAAAGAGGAAGGAGGGAAGGAGGAAAATCAAGAAGGCATGGCAGCATGGGAATTTGCTTGTCAAGTAGTCCAGGGGTAACGAGTGACATCTAGAGAAGATGAGACAAGGCCCGGTGCTCTCCTGGCAAACGAGCAAGGAGCGACAGGGCCTGAGGAGATGCTGAGTCATTTCCTGGCAGCCCAGAAATGAGGTGTTCAGTCCCTCAGGCCTGTGAGGCTGTCACACCTGAAGTTCCTCTATAAGAAACGTCTGCAACTACTTGGTAACGAGAGGAGGAAGAGATAAAAAGTACAAGAGGTCGTCAAAGAGGTGAAAACTCAAGAGCACTCCTAGTTCTGTGCAGTACGGAAGGCAGAGAGAGCACGGAGTTTGGAACCAGGCACACCTGGGATAGGACCCAGCTCAGCTGTATGATAGCTGTGTGATCTTGGGTATGTTTCTTAACTCCTCTGAGCTTCCGTGCTCACCTATAACATGGGATGAATCCTATCTGTCTTTCAGCACTATGGAAAGAAGGAAATGCAGTAACAGATGTGCCAGCACTGCATCCAGGGCATAGTCAACGTTCAATGAATGCTTGCTTCTTTCATAGCCTACCTACCCCATGCCAGAAGGGTGAGGTCCAGCATACCAGCTCCCCCGACCCCCAGTGGCCTGGACTAAGGTGGGAGGAAGGCACACCAGACTAGGAGTCAATAGATTGGATCTGGTTCCTGCTCCACCACTGACTTGCTATGGTGACCTTGACTTCTCCATCTTTATATAAAAGGGTTTCGTTTAGAAAATGTCCTAAATTCTTACCATTTACGGCAGGTGATGATCCCAACACCGTGACGGATCATCTCCCCCCAGACATTCAGTGCCTCTCTGTTTGGCACGTGCAAAGGTGCTCATCCCTTAGCTGGCTTCCAGGATTCTCAAGAAAAGGTCTTCCCTAAACCCAACTCTTTTTTCCTCTAATCGAACTGGTCTCATTCCTCATCCTACAAACACCCCAGAATAATAAGGAGGCAGAAGAAGGTAGAGGCAGTAGCTGTGGAAGCTCAGAAGAGGGAAGGTTTCATGGAAGAGGAGGCATTCCAGCTCAGCCTTAACAGAGGAGTGGAATTTCAACACCTCTCCAGTTCTGCACAGTATGGATTCTGAGATGAGACTTGGCAAACCTAAGTTTCTAGTCATCTAAGATGCCCTGAACACCTAAGATGTGCCGAGCACAGGGTGAATCACTGCAGCCCCAGAGATGAAGGAGGGAGGTTCTCTGCCTGTGGGGCTCTTAGGCAAGGAGCACAAGACAGACAGAGAAACACGTTAAGTTCTGCTCTCACTCTGCCCCAAGCCACCATCATCTCTCACCTGAACAGACTCCTATAGACCTTCCTCTCCCATCCTTGCTCCTCTACAGAGCAGCCTGAGTAATTCCTTTGAGACAGAAGTCGGTTACGGATACTCTTTTGCTTAACGTCCTGCCTGGCTCTCCATGGCACTCACAGTAAAAGCCTAAATCCTGTCCTGTCCTGTCCACCCCGCACTCACTCTACTCCGGCCATACCGGCCTTCTTGCTGGCCCTTGAACGCTCCAGGTGTGCTCTGGAGTCAGGTCTTTGCTGGAGCCGTTCTCTGCCCGGAATACTCTTCCACATATCTGCTTGGTGACGCCTTCATGGCCTTCAGGTCTTGGTCCAATCCTATAATCTCAATAAGCAATCCTTTGGCCCTATTTAATATTAAAACTGATTTCCTCACCTCAACAACGTCCATTTTCTTTTTGCCCTTTTTTTTTTTTATAGAATCTATCACCTTCTCACATACCACATAATTTTCTTATCTATTACGTTTATCATCTTCTCCCCAACACACATACACATGCACACACACACACGCATATATACACATACTCCTGGATATGAGCTCTCTGAGCACAGGAATCTGTACCTTTTGTTCTCCATACATCTTAAGTGGCTGGAGCAGTGCCTAGCACGTTGTAGGCGCTCAGTAGTTCTAAGGGACCAGCCACTGTTACACCAGTCTTTATATCGCCAGTGGGCACCAAGGCGCAGAGTGTCCAACTTTAGTGCCAAGAGGTCAGGAAAGGCTTCAAAGGTAAGTTCATAGTTGAATTCAGCCTTGAAAGGTAAGAAGGAATTTTCCCAGGGCCTTTGGGGCAGAGTTACAGAACAAGAAAGAAGGGTTCTTAGCATAGGACAGTCTGGGCAGAGTCTGATCATGGACACTGTAGCTCAATAAGGAGCTTGAACTTCATACTAAGAATTATGGGGAGCCAGTGAAGTGCTTTAGGAGAGGATGGCCATGATCAGATTTGGGCTTTTAATGAACTTCCTCTGTCTGCAAGAACAGACGATGGACTAGAGAGGACAAGACTCGAGGAAGATAACCCAGTGATTTGACAGCTGAAATCGAAATCGTAGTCGAGAGAAGTGTTGACGTCTGACCCTGCCGGGGGCCGTGACAACAGGCATGGAGAAAGGGTTCCTTCTCAGGTGAAAACCCTAATGGTTTATGACATACGACATCCTTGTCAATTTTCGACTCACAGAGGGGCTGCCTGCACGCTCCAGTATGCCAGTAAGGAAGCTAGAAATCTTCCAGCCCTGAATCTTACGTTGGGTAGTGACCCCACCCCCTTCCAAACCAAAGAAAAGTCTTCCTGGGGGCTGCTGTCCTAAAGAACTGAGGATGCCAGTGAAGAGCCAGTGAGAGGAGAGCACAGCAAGTCCTGCCAAGCACCGCTGCCTGCCTTCTCTGGGGCCGAGAGGCTGCAGGCTCTGCTGGGAGGAAAGAAAAAGCCAGCTCTCTCTCGCTATAGTTAATCTTCTGTTGCCACTAGCTGGTCAGTATGAGAACGTGGGGAAGTATCAGCCCTGCAAAGAAAGCATCCCCATAATGCTGCTGCACCTCAAGGTTAAACCTGACTCTTTCTTTCTTTTTCTGGAAAAGAGCAGGCTCTGCTCACCCTCAAGGCAGCTAGAGTGAAAAGCAATGAGGCTCCCTCCTCCCCAGCGCAAAACCCATTGGCTCAGGCTCTCAGGAGAGAGACTGGAGCCAACCAGCTGGATACCTTGGGCAGGAGAACAAATTCAACTTCGCCAGGGATATCTTTCTCCTTAGATTTTTGTTTCTTTTGTTTGTTTGTTTTGCAGGGAGAGGAGGAGAGACTTGGTGCACCTTATGATGTTCAACCAAGTTGCAGACCTGAGACATATTTAACCCAGAGCCATGTGTTGGTAGTCAGTGTGATGGAAAGAAGCGTGGAGGGGGATTCCAGACCACTGGGTTTAAGTGTGAACAGCTGGTCCTTAGGTAGGTTACTTCCCTTGTCTGGGACCCAGTGTTACCATTTAAATGGAGGGGGTAGATTCAATGTGCTCTGAGAGTCTGTGATGCTGTAAGGCCATCAGAGTTGATGGTCATGGTAACAGTTTTCATGGCTTTACCCAAAGAAGTCACTGTCACTCTCCATCCTTCTCTCTCCCCAGCACACGTGTTCACACCATTCTATGGCAGCCAACGCCTAGTTTACAGCCAAGCAAGGAGGTAAGAAGCAGGAGGCTTTGCCGGCCAGGGGCCTAGGCAAACCTACTGTTGGACCTGCTGTAAATTAGTATTGTTGAATGATCTTGCAGCCTGAGGGCCCCATTCAAGATAAGGATCAAGCTGTGGGTCACAAAAGCTCAAAGAGCTGTGCTGTCTTGATGGCTAGTGTTCCTGACCCCCAGAGACAGCAAATCTGGATGGCCTTGACCAACCTGGGCCTCTCTAACAGCTAAAACGAATCCTCCTCTCACTCTGCCCCATCACCCTCTCAGTAACATAGTATAATGGTCCCTTGGTATCGACAGGAGATTGATTCCAGGACCCCACCCCTTTCCAAGATCCAAGGATGTGCCAGTCCCTTATATAAAATAGCATAGTGCAGTCGGCCCACGGTTGGTTGAATCTGGGGGTGTAGAACCCACGGCTACGTAGGGCTAATTGTACTTTCTGAGGGTAGATAATATATGTCTCTGCCCTAATTATTAAATAGAGTTCATCAGATCTGAACTGGCAAAGGCGTGGGGATGGAGTAAGGGAAGTGAGTGAAAAGGGGGAAAAAGATCAGAGACCACTGAATCACCGCGCCCCCCCCGCCCTTATTTACAATATCCCAGAAACCTGGACCATCAGAGCAGGACGGGACCTTGGAGTCTGAGTGCTACTGAAATGCTTTAGTGATAAGGGACCTGGAGCCCAAATGAGGAAATAACATTTTTTAAGCTTTGTCTGAAGACATCAAATTTGCCCTCTCACCCACCCCGGAACCTCTCCCTCTTACCCATTCTGGAAAAAAATACTGGGATTGATTTTAATGAATATTCTGTGGTCAGAAATCCCTACAGAAAACCCAGCTTATACTATTTGTATCTGTTTTTTTTTCTCCCACTTAATAACTGTCATCAACCTTCAGAATCAAGGCAGAAACCAAAAGGGGCAGATAGCCTCAATGCCTCTGGTCCTTTCTCCAAATGCCTGCCAAATAGCTGTGTGGTCCCTGCTTGAAGACTTCCTCCCATGTGGACCCTGTCATCATTAGAGGTCAGAATGCTTGGTTGTTGGACAGCTCCCAGGGACACATCCTCCTGTCATGTTGTACTCCATCCCCTTAGTATTTGCACCTTTAGGACATTCTTTAGAACCAGACAGGAAAAAAAGCACGTGCCTCATTCCCTGTTGACGTTCGAAGAAAGCTTCTCCAACCCTTGTGGACTGTCCTTAGGCTAAACTCCCTGCTTCTAGCAACCTTTCTGACCTCGTGCCTGGTCCCTCACTCCTTCTGGAGGCTTTTCTCTTTTGGTGCCCATTTTTGTCTGTATTTTAAGGAATCTTTGCAGACCTGACCAAGTGGGCATTTCAGAGCATCTCTGTCTTCCACCCAGACCAATCAGCTTCCTGCAAACAGCATCCTTTCAGGACAGATCTTGAGGACACTGCCAGATCTGCTCATGCAGATGCATTTAAAAACATACTACTGGATGGTTTTTCTTTCTCCACACACCCTCCCCCAAATATAGAGCACACGCCTCACCTGTGTGATTTATATGACAAGGTAAATTAGTAATGGATGTTGACAATGAGTGGTTACTCAGTTTTATCTCCTTTCCCCCTTTCGCTGAATCAAGGCTCATGGTAAACAGTCCAGCCTGGCCACTATCAAGCACAGGAAGAAGGATGCCATTTCCCTAGCGGTGGGCATGAAAGCTAAATCCACAAGCAGACTCTGGAGCTGCCTGGGGGCAGATGAGAACTGGGTGACGAGCGGGTTCACCTCAGAAGCCCTGCACGGACAGTTGCTCCCATTCAAATTCTTTCTTTTCCGTCAGTCCTTCCCAACACCCCCATGTTACCAGCAAAGGAAAGGAGACAGTGAGAAGCAAGAGCAGCTAGTCAGAGTTACAGAGTGGGTCAGGACACTCCAAGTTCATAGAATCTTTGCACCGAAGGATTATTTTAGGGCTCAGCTACCCGCTCATATCATAGCAAAAAGAACTGAAGATCCGGGGTAAATGACTTGTTCAAGGTCAGGGCGGGCCACAGATGAGAGTTCCAGGTCCTAAGCAACATCAAGTCCCCAAGCTGTACTGGACCATTCAACTTCTCCTCCAGCCCATCCTCCATGACCTCACTCAGTTTTTTGTTGTTGTTTTTTTTTTTTTTTCCTGTCCAGGAAATGTCCCCAGCTTTCTCTAAGTCTAAAGAGATATCTCCCTCCCTGATGTTACAGAATGTGTCATAACCATCACTCACTGGCACCACTACATAGGATGCCCTTCGACATCCCATGAGTCATGGAGCTTTGAGTTGGCAGGGTCATCGGAGGTCACTTAGCTCATGCCTCGCTCTCACACTCTCATACTTCAGCACCAGTGTAGCTAAAGTTCCCCCTGAGAAAGGTTCTTGCCGTGCTGATGATTGTTATGTTTCCTCGCCAGGACCCTGCACCATGCCCTACATAAATGTAACCAGCCCCTCCGTGCATATTTGGCTCAAGATGGCTGTTTAGCAATTACCAAGAATGTAGGTGTCTGATGGGCTGAGATTCCAGTCCCAGGTCTGCATTTACTCAAAGTGAGACCTTGACTAGGCACCCGACCTCTCTAAAGAATGTTTCCTTACCTGTAAAATGGGAATAAATGGGAATATGCCCACTTTATATATTTTATGTGAGTAAATAATAAAAGGCAAGAGTAAAGCTCTGAGCACCACACTGAGGATTCAACAACTATTTGCTATTCCTTGATCAATTTCAAGGAAATTCACTTTATCAGGACCACTGACTTAGATTCTAAAGAAGAGGCCCAGACATAGAAACTTGGGGGGTATTTCACCTCTGAGGGAAACTTCCACCTACATAAAGCAGGCTGGAACATGAAGAGAAGATTAGAAACATGAAGAGGAAAAGACCTGAAGAAAAGTCTTTTAAGTCTGGGCACTACCAATTATAGAGCCAATAATTCAAACCAGAGAGGCAGGCAGAATGGAGGGAGGGCAGGCCAGGTATGTCGGTGACTTTGGTGAATAGGGACGGTAGACAGTGTGTGCAAAATAATTCTGAGCTTCCCCAACTGGACTTGGAGTAGAATGGGAGCTCTACCTTTTATTTGTTTGTTCACCGCCCCTTAACACCAGGGACATTTTACCACCACCAACTCTAGACCCACAACCCAAAGCATAGCCTGAGGGCTTTGGTGGACACTATCACCCCCTAGTGGTGGCTCCACACACCCCGCTATTGGCAGGATCCAGCATTTACCGACTTTGCATGTGCGTCTGTGGCGCATGCCATCTCCAAATCCCTTGAACTGGTAACCTAGTAGTGAAAGACTCACCCAACTCGCCAGAGACAAACACTAGGGAAGGATGTTTAGAAGGTCTAAGGCCTGAAGATGGGATGATGGGATGGGGCTGCCTGGGGACCCTGGGGGAGATACGGCCATAAATGACTCATAGTACCCACCCCCCGCCCTCATTTTCAGCCAGCCTGGCCCTCCCAGAGCTCACTGTGCACTCTGTGTTTACACACAAACAGTGGAAGAACAACACAAATAAAAAGCCCACGTCTCCCTACACAGATCCTGCTATACGCGGCCATCTGGCGACTACCTCGCTAGCCAAATCCCTGGTAGGAGTGCCTTGGGCTGCCAGTCCAGGGCGCTGGGGAAGGAGGAGGAGGAGGAACCTGATTCCCCAAAGGGCTCAGGGCCTCGAAGGAGGACGGCACCTGCCACTCCACAGCAGGCAGTCCCAAGCCGCCAAGGCTCAAACGCCTGTGTCAGAGAAGGCGGAAGCCTCCAAGTGGAGAGCACCAGGAGACTCTCATGCTGAAGCACAGGTCTAGGGGATCTGACACTTCCAGCTCCTCACTCAGTTCCTCACCCAGGCTGCCCTGGGCTCCCAGGTACCCATTTCCTCTTGAAAGCCAAAGTTTAAAAACGCAGAGATTGCCAGCTCCAGGAATTCTGGAGCGTCTCCTGCGGCTGGCTGGACCAGGTCCTCCACATCCTAGGGAAACTGGAACGCTCTGGGGTCCTCGCTTCCAAGTCATGCCATACCCAAGGATGTTCCCCCCTTTCCCCCTCATTTGAACAGCCATTTAGAAGGATCCCCACTCCCTCCCTCTCCGGACATCCGGGAGTAGAGAGATCTCGAGGGTGGAGGGAGAAGGTTGGGATTGGAAGTGGTGAGGGACACCCTCCGTTTCTCTGGAAGGACCCTTCCCTGCGGCGGGGTCATAGGAGTTGGCCATGAGCCCAAGGTTAGCTCTTCGCCCTAAGGAACCCCATCTTCACCCCCATCCCCTTACTTGGAAATGGGCAGCCCACAGGTGCACGCGGGAATGGCTCTTGGTGTGTGTGTGTGTGTGTGTGTGTGTGTGTGTGTGTGTGTGTCCGCGCACGCGTTGTCTATGCTGGAACGTGTGTGTGGCACGCCAGACGCGCCGCCGCGGAAAGTCCCCGGGGAACCTGCAAGGCGCTCTCCCGCCTAGCATCCCACAAAGCTCAGCACGCTCAAGTTACAGCCAGCTGGGGAGAGCCCAGGGGCCAGAAACTCGAGGCACACGCTCAGACCAGGAAAGGGCCTGGCACTCGCTCAAATCTCCGAAGGCGGCCAGCACGAAAGGGAAGTGGCGGGCGGGCGGCGCGTCACAAAAATACATCAAAAATATTATGGCTCCCAGGAGAGAGGAGTCTAGTCCGTTGATTACTCTTTGGGGCTTCTCGGGCGAGCAAGGAGTTAACCTCAGAGGTTCACGCCGGGACCCCGAGGGCGCGGACATCGAAGGCCCATCACCCCCGCGGTGCCGGAGCTGAGCCGGATCCCGAGGTGTGGAGTCGGGGGCGAGCCCCCGGCGCCTTCCTGGAGCTGCTGTTGGCCAGACTCCGACAACCAATCGCACCCCGCTCCCCCAGGAGGGGAGGGGGGAGAGAGAGAACGGCGAGCGCGGGAGAGCTACGGGGGAACAACATTTCTGCAAACGCTCCCCGAGATAATTAAGCGATCAATTACCCGGGTGGGAAACCAGCTGCGCCTCCCACAGCTACCTGGAAGGGCCGACTCCTCCGGGACTCGCGCTGGGAACCAGCAGGCAGCAAGCTGCGGGCGAACTTTCCGATTAACTTTTACGTTTGAGCCCCCACCCCCATCCTTTTCCCCTCCCCTTCCTTTCTCATGCCTTTAAGTTATTATTATTAGCCCAGTGAGTGAGCTGCGAGGACAAACCTGCTCCCCGCCGGGAGGAGGGTAGGAAGGCGAATGCGACCACGGGGATGGAGGGAGAATCTGAAAGTGGAGGGACACCTTGGGTTCCGAACGCCAGTGCTCGGAAATCACTCAATCCTCCCCAGCCCCATTTCACAGATGGCTAAAACTGAGGCCCAGGGAGGGGAAGCGACTTGGCCAAGGTCACCCAACCCATCGGGAGGCCGAATTTATGCGGACTGACGGATTCGACATGGAGCGACTCCGCTCCGATTCTGGAGAAAATCGAACCGGAAGAGCACAGCCGAGGACTCCGAGGCGAGAGCGAGGGGGCGGTGACCGCGGGCGGCCAGCGGCCGTGCCCCAGGAGCAGTGGGCGGCTGGACCCAGACCTGGCTCCCGAGCGGGGGACTACCACGGCCCCCAGCTCAAGCACACTCAGGCAGTTGGGGTTTCGGCGTCAGCGACGGATCGCGGCAGAGCTCAACGTCTGCACTGAGAGACGGACGGACAGGTCCCCACCGCGGGAGGGTTGGCACGCCCCCGGTCTCCCGCCGCACGCTCGTCCACATACTGCCCCGGACTCATTCCAACCACCTGTACGCCCTCCGGGCCCCTCAGCTGCCCTCACTCAACCCCGCTCGGGGCAGCCCGGGGCGGGAATCCCCAGGGCGCCCCCACCCGTCTGTCTGCACGTGGGGGCTCCCGGTTCCCTGGGACCCCGCGTGTGCCGGCGCCCAGCCTTACCCAGGGTGAAGAAGGGCAGCTCTGTGTTGTCCAGGTCGTCCTGCACCGCGATGCGCCCCGGCAGCTCGTTACGCACAAAGAGCAGAAGGCGCGACTCGGCGGCGGTGCCCGCGGAGCCAGCGGAGCCCGGGGACTCGGCGGCGGCGGCTCCTGCCCCGGTCCCACTCCCGGCCCCGGCGCGGGTTCCGCTCCAGCCGATGTCGCTCTCCCGCAGAGCAGGCAGCGTGGACACCGTGACTGTCTTGAGCCGGCATGGGCTGTCGGGCTCCCGCGAGGCGGCGGCGGTGGCGCCGGCCAGAAGCGGCGGCGGCGGCAGCAGGAGTAGGACCAGCAGCAGCGGCGGCGGCGCCGGGTGGAAGCCGAGCCTCAGCAGCCCCCGGAGCCCCGAGCTGGGGCCGGGGCTGCGCCGGGCGCCGGCGGCGGCCATGGCGGGAGGGGCTGCGGTGCTGCGAGCGGCGGTGGCGAAGGAGGAGGAAGAGACAGCGGCGGCGGACGCCGAAGCGAACCAGGACGCCGGAGCTAAGGAGCCGTGGGAGCCGCTCGCTAGCAGCCCCCGGCTCCGGGCTCCGCCTCCCGATCGGCCCTGGCCCGCCCCCCCGCGCCGCCTCCCCGGGCCCCGCCGCCCGCCCCTTCTCTGGCTCCCCGCTCAGACCCCGAGCGTCTCGGTGGCTCCGCCCAGCCTCGTGCGAATCCCAGTCGCCCCCTCTCCTTTCCCAGGATCCCCCAATCCGCCCTCACAATATTCTTTAGCCACAGCACCCCTCTGCAAATTCCTAAGACTTAGGGACCCCGGGTGCTTCCCCTTATTCCCCTGGGCTCAACCCAGCTCGCCCAGCTTTACCCCACCCTGGCCCAACCCAGAGGCTGCACCTGGGGGCGCGCCTTAGCCCAGCCTTGCTCCAGACCCCGCCTTCTGGGGGGTAGGGGCGCCTGAGGATGGTCAAGACAACTTTGTCTCCCCTCAAGCCCAATAACAAGTCCTGTACCCTTTCCTAGTCCCTGAAATAATTCCTCGTGGCCTTAGAGACCCCTGCCCACCCACTTGCCCACAACTCAGGCATTCCTTCTCCCACCTCTCCCATCTACCCAGGCCTCAGAGGTTGCACCAACAGCTAATGGACAAAGGGTTGTCGAACTCCACCCTCTAAGGCCCCCACCCTCCTGCACTGACTCCAGGAGGATGCTCTGGCCCCCAGCTGCCGCCCTGCAAGCCAGCGCTTTTTTCTGGATCCTCTTCCCAACCTGGACAGCACTACTTGGCTGCTCTGCGTGTAAAATTCCTGAAAAGGGTGCGAGGTAGAGACCTACTACTCTGTCTGCTGCTGGCCCCCACGGGCTCCCACATCCTCTGCCCCGCTCCCGGAGGAGAGGTCTGTTCATCGACTCTTCAACCCCGCCCCACCCCACCCCCAAGCCCGGTCGTTTTTCTCCTGGATTCAAGCTGAGCTCTAAACCTAGGTCCTGGGACACAGGGCAGCCTTTTGGCCCTGGGCAGGTTCTCTCTGACCCACATACCTGGTATCCCCCAGCCAGCCATCACCTCTGCAGGAATCTGGACCTTGAGTGGCCCGCCTTCTCTACTCCCCTCCTCTTCTTCATCTTTCCTCTCTCTGTTCTCTCTTTCATCTCTCCACTCATTTCATTCTTAACCCTGTCTTGACTTTAATCTTATAAATGCTTCCTACCTATTATTGGTGAGCCATTTCCCATCTCCCGGTATTTCTTGCCCGTCTGCACCTTTGGTGTGGTCTCCTCCGTGCATTAACTTCTCTCATCTTAGCTCTTCCCTCTTCTGCCTCTTTTCTCCTTTCTGTATTTAACCCTTCACAGGAAAGGCCTTTTTCCCTCTCCCAGCACATTTTATTTACTTTTTCATGACTTTGGATAAAGGAAGAAGACTTAAAAGAAGGAAAAATCAAAACCTGTTTTGTGAACTTGGACTTAATTATACTGTTTATTAAGCATTCTCCAAGTGCTAGACATGTACCTATGTTAACTGTTATACATAAACATACTCCAATGAGATGGGTATTACGACTCCCATTTTCCAGATGAGGAAACTGAGATCAGGAGGTCAGGGAGGTAAAGGGACTTCCCAGGGTCACTCAGCTAACGAGCACAAGAGCTAAGATCTGAACCCCAAGCTCCAAAGCCTTGGCTGTTTCCAATGAAACACACTGTCCTCAGTGACCTTGAAAAAGCCCACCTATCAAAGATGTGAAAGGCACATCTGCATGAGCGCATTTGGGTCTTTTTCAGCTCTGAGGTTTGTAAGGTATGCTTCTCCTGTCTCAGTTTACTAATCTGTGAACCCAAGGAGGGGGCGGGGGTGTGGAAATCTGGCTTTTCAAGTCCTCTGATTCTAAATTGTCTCCTGCCTCTCTGATGCCTGCTCCAGTTCATTTACTCCTCCAAAATATGTCGCCCTGGCTCCCTCAGTCTCTCCTTTGTACCCTTACAATCCGCCACTATCCTCTGCAATGGGGCTTTCTGATTTTCTATGCCCCTTTCTTCAAATATGCTGACATAGTCCATTTATAGAAGTGCACACCAGGAAAAAAGGGCTCCCTTATGTAAGGCAGAGTCTGTGCAAGTCCTTCACGGACCCCTGGTACAAAGGCCTGTCGAATGAGACCAACACTTTCATTCATTCATTCCCCACCAAATATCTAGGGCTCCTACCAGGCACTATAAGAGGATGCAGAGATGCATAAACACAGCTCCTGCCCTTGGAGAGTTTATAACGATGCGGAGGGAGGTGTGGGGATGAGAGAACACAGAAATATCTCAGATACCAGGCAGGCAGACAGACAGACAGACATGTGTTTCTTTTATGAGGTGCTCTGAAACATATGCTTGGAGAAATCAAAGAAAGCTTCCCAGAGGAGGTGGCATTGGAATTGAGCCGTGTAGGACTAGTAGCTTGGGGTTAAATCTGCCGTTTGGCATTCCTGGCAACTGCTCAGCATCTGAATGAATCCCTTAGAGGGGGCTTTACTCTCTACACCACAGCCCACCTCCCACGAAGAGGCTACAATTTCCAGATACTTTCAGCCCTCACTGCATCTAGGACTTGAGCACATGACTCAGAATTCACCAATCAGATTCACCCACCCCAGATTCTGGGAGGGAAGCTGGAATTAGGCAGAATCCACTTGGGGACCAAAGTGGTAACAGGTGGGGCAGTTACAGCCAGATTTTATCACTAGTAGAAACGGTTCTAATGCTGCTGCTCGGAGCCCGGTGTCATTTGGTGTCAAAAGTGTGAAATGCCTTCTTGGTGCCTGGCTGCAGCTACAACAATAGCTCCATCAGCCAGTTCTGTGATGTGATTTGGAGTGGTGCTCTCAACTTCACAGACTTTCAGCCCAGATACCGTGCCCTCCTGGATATTCTGAGTAATATCACTACTGAATCCTGTTACTGCTTAAATTATCAGAATTGGTCTCTGTTGCTTGTGACTAACACACCTGACCGAGAACGGAAAGTGGAAACAAATGGAAGGCAGCGAGGGCAAAGCTCATGAAGGGAAATGGAGGAAGTTCATTGAGAGGGAGAGGAGAGATTGAAGACGAGACAAAAAAAGCAGGCAAGGAATGTGCGGTTCATTTTGAAGGAGGACCTACTTTATCTAGTAGGCAGTGTCGAATTGGGAACAACCCCAGGAAAAGAACTCATATTTCTGAACACATACTCTGCAGCTTCAAAACTTTATGCAGAACATCAGTGAATGATGATAACAATCCCTGCCTCCTGGTGGTAGTGAGGCTTCAGAAACCATTATGCGAAGTGCTTAACACAGTAGGTGCTCAATAAATTATAACTGCTGTTTTGATGTCTAATTCCAGCAACATCTGGAGGGAGACTTGTTATCCCCATTTGATAGATGTGGAGTTTGAGGCTCAGGGAAGCTAAGAAACTTGACTTTGATCACGCCGTTACCGAGTGTTGGAACACACATCTGCCTGACTCCTAAGTCCTTGCTCTCTCTGCCACAGCACGCCACCTTTCTGCCCCAACCCTTCCCACCTACCCTCAGGATGCTAGGACTTCCCCGGTCACACTCTGATACCCTGTCTTGTGGCCAGCGGTACCACTCTTCTCACCCTTCCCCTCTCCTCCTAAGTCACAGTTCATTATTGATTTAATTAGTTACAGTTCATGATTGATGTAATTTATTCTCCTAGAGGGTCCCCACATACCCCCATCTCTGACTCCACTGATCTGAAATTCCTTTTCATTCTTTCTAACCCCTTCCAGCTCCCCCGCTCCCCAGCAAATGCTTCCTCTTGCTTCATCTTGAATATTTCATATTTGCCTTTCTAGGTAGTTTTGTAACGTTTTTCTCCTTTCCTTCTTCCCCCACCTTACTCTATTCTGTTTTTTAAAAATTCCATCTATTCAGACCGCGTGACTGAGACAGCCTAGTGTATTTGGAGAAGCAAGGATTGGGGAGAGACAGGCTTGGCTGAGATATCATCTCTGCTATTTACCTATTGGGTCAAATCACTCAATAATGCCCCTATTAGACCTCATTTTCTTATTTGTGAAAGTAGGAAAGTAATACCCATTTCTCAGGACCATTATGGGAATTTAATGAGATCCCATATGTGAAAATGCCTAGCCCATAATGGGCTCTATTAACATTATAAGTAAATCCAAACATCTTCTGGTCTCTCACTCCGTTTTCCTCTGCAGCCCCATTTGACAAGATCTTCAGCACCATCACTCCGTTCTGGCCAGATACACCTCTTTTTTGTTCCTGGAATGTTTCAAGCTCTTGTGTCCCCAGTGTTTTCCCAAAGGCTCTTCCTTCTGCCTGGAGGGATCTCCCTCCAGACTTCACCTTTCTACCTTTCATTTACATGTAAGTCTTAGTGAATAAAGCACTTTCTCTAAGATGACTAAGCCCCCAGTTTAAGCTATAGCTCCTCTCTGACTTCCCTGTTATTTCTTTTCATATCTCCTCATATATATTTTAATTGCACTCATTACATATTTTAATAGTTGTCCATTTATTAGTGTATTTCCTTGATGTGTCTTCCCCTCTAGACTGGGAACTCAAAGAGATCAAAGGCCATGTATGTCCTGCTTACCACCCTGTTCATACAAGCTAGCTCTGTGTCTGACATAGGGTAAAGACACAAAATCAGTATTTTGTTAATGAATAATTGCGCCTTTCTTGACTTTTAAGTCTAAGACAGGTATTGTACTAGGCACTAGCCACAATTCTGAAGTGAAGAAAAGAGACCCATCCTTTTGGTTTACCACAACGAGTACATTATCCTCCCTTTGTCTATCTGTCTGTCCCTCCTTCCCTCCTTTTATTCCTTCCTCCTTTCCTTCTTGCCCTCCTTCCTTCTTTTCTCCCTTCCCAGATTTCCATGATTCAAGTGATTTTTTTAACAGTCTTTCTTCTTTAAGCTTCAAAATGATGTCTAGAACACAAACTCCACTTCGGGAGAAGAGCTGGTTATCTCTTGCTCCATCTCTACTCTACCTAAGCTCAATCTTCCATCAGTCCTCTTTGTACCCACACATGTCCACCGTTTGTTTTCTCTTGCTTCAATCATGGCCCTCTCTGTAATTCACCTCGTTCTTTTAATCCTGCCTCGCTCCCTGCAGCACGTTGAATCCATTTATCACCCAGCATATTGTTTCCTTTTCTTCCCTTCAGCCACCTCCCCCCAGACACGCTCTCGTTTTAGGTCTGCCAACCTCAGCATCTTAAACCATGCAGAGCCCAACTCCATCCGTTGGTACGGGAGCAATTACAAGATGAAGGTCAGTCTTGAAGCTTTTCCTTTTACTATTGATGTCTCCAAATTAGATCACTGTAAATATTTCTATTACTGCTGTTTCTTTGACTCAGACCTCTCTTTGATGACATAAGCTCAAATTCATTTCTCGATCACTTACTAGTTGGCTAATTTTAGTGATTCACTACGTCTCTGAGCCTTAATTATCTTTCTTGTAAGTTGGGTGATGGGAGAGTTGGATGGGCCAGCAGGTATAAGTGGAAGCGCTGAGTACTCTCTGGCACATAGTAGGTCCTCAGTAACACTAGCTTGTTTCCAACCCCAAATGTCTATTTGGTCCTTCTGTGACCTTTCTGTCTCTTTGCTTTCCTCCCTCCATTTCTCATCTCCCTTTCCAGAACATTTCCACTATATCTCATTTAGAGCAAACTTTTACCATTGTCTCTAACTTCTCCTTCATGAAAAATGAAAGAATATTTTAATCACCGTTGTCTTTCTTCATTTCTACTTGCATCTATTTAACTGATTTCTGCTTCAACCCAGGACTTCTCTGACTCTTTTCCCTTTACAGTTCTCAAATTTATTATCTTTTTTCTCCAGCTCATACCTTTCATTACCTCCCACATTCCCTGTCCCCGGTCCTCTAAATCAACCCCTTCTTGTTCCATGATTTACGCAGTCATTTCAAGTCCTTCTTACACCATCTAGTCAAAACCCTCGCAAAACTCCTTGAAAGACTCTCTTTCCTCATTCATCTTGTTGCATTTTCTCTTTCAAGTTCGCTCATCTTTAATTCATCCCCATCATTCATTTGCTTGTGCCCAAATCTCTGTACCTCTTTGCCTACTTAATCATTTCACCTATTCGTTTCTTTCTTCCTTTGTTACTCTTGTCATCTTTCATCCTTAGCACACAGCAATAGGTGATATTCCTCTGGATCTTTTTTCCTTCCAAATCTTACTACTGGTGTATTTTCAGGACCCTCTGTCTGGGTTCCATTTGCTCTTCCTGTCTGGAATATTTTCTCTCTGGAACCCTGCTTTAGTTTTTTTTTTTTTTTTTTAAAAAAAAAAAAGCCTTGCAGTATCTGCTCTATATTTATTCAAGCTGAACTTCTAACCTGGTACATTAGAATGTATTTTACTAATGAAAAATGTAAGCTTTATTCTCTGCTAGCGAGTACTAGGTCGTTTTCCTTTCTGCAGCACATTATTTGTACTATTACATTTTGAACTGGTGAAGGTGATGGCAGCACACAGTGACTATTTCTACAACATTTTCTGGGCGTCTACTATGAGTTAGGCACAAAACATATTTTCTTATTTAATTCTCACAACCACCTGGTTGCAATTGTTAATCTCAGCTTTACATAGAGACAATTGGGAACACATAGAAAATGTGCTGCCTGCAATATACTAGGCAATTTACATCTAATGAAGTTCTTCTAACTTCTTTGGGTTGAAATTCCAAAGTAAGCCCCGTAGGCGGAGGGGAGGGCAAGGAGAGACCAAAGAAAGAGACAGACCCCTCCAGATTGGCAGGTGGCAGTGCTAATAAGATGAAAGCAATTTATATGCAAGGCTTGTCTTGGATGCTGCAAGACAGGTAGATCTTTGCACCTGTCTGCCAGAATCTTGAAATTCTGTATGGAGGCCTTAACGGGGTTCAGTCACATGCACCGCCCAGATGGTCTCAACAACACATTGCTCTCTCAAGGCTGCGTTCTTGACATGCTTCCAGGAACAATGGATGGAATGTACATTTCGAAGACCCGGGAGGGGGTAAGGAACCCAGGTCCAGCTCACAGGTCAACTGGCAGTCACGTCCTCTCTGTGACCTCCTCCAACAAGACAGTAGAGTGTAAGGGTTAAGAGTTTCCATACTTTTGTAACAGGGATGATAACAACCACTTTGCAAGAGTGTTATTTGACATTTGTCTTCCCTGTTAAATTATAGTTACCACGAGGGCAGAAATCCTGTCAATTTTGTTCTCTGCTGCCTGGCATGTGTTAGGTCATCCATGAGAATTTGTTAAATGAATGAATGAATGTTAAAAGAACAGTCTCTTGCATAAGGTGACACTGGTTTTGAATTTCAGCTCTGCCATTTAATACCCATGTGTCCTTGAACACAGTAGGGAGAGAGCAGACATCTTTCAGTCTGTATCTTTAGGTTTGTTGACGCATGCTCTTGTATGCATATAGTTTTTTAAATTTTTAAGTAATCTTATTTAGCAACCCTTAGAGTCAGGCAAACCAGGGTTCAAATCCCAGCTCTCCCAGTTGCCAGTTTTGATGCCTTGGGCAAGTTAATTATCTCTTCAAGCATCACCTCTTCATCTATAAAATGAGAATAATGCAGTCTCTCTATTATACTCAAGGACAAGTGCTAGTTTGGTTGATGATCTGGGGTGACACCCCAAGACTGCCTGTTTTCAAGTCCCCTGCACATTTTATTACACCAGGGATCTCACTGCCCTGAACTCCCAACTCCATGGCCTCCTTTTACTATTTCTCCCACTATCTTAAGGAGCTTTATGTAAACATAACTCCAAGGGCCTCTGCTTAGATGTATCTCAGGGATACGGAGGACATCCCCGACTCCTGACCCACTTACCAAGCTATATTTGATGACTATTGTATGAGAATCTGCAGACTCAGCAAGGCTGGGGCTCTGCAGGCTCCCTAAGTCTCCTGAAAGTCCAGCTGCATTCCGTCTCATTTAGAGAGGCTTTCAGCGAAATTTATTGAAAGTCCCTCATCTCAGCTCTAGGCACTATATATAATATACGTGTAATTTTTTTCTTTTTTTTTACTGAGACTCTGGTCTATGGAGGGAAAAAAAACAAATATTTAAACTCAAGAGCCCTTTCTTCCTTCCTCCCTCCCTCCCTTTTTCCCTCCTCCCTCCCTTTCTTCCTCTTATTGTTCATTCATGGAGGACTATGGAATACTGTGCTCCAGGAATGTGGATACAGCGATGGTCAAAACTAAAATGGTCCCTGCACTCACAGAGTTAAAGGGGAGCAGAATATGCCACTCCAAAACATGCCACCTTGGCATACTGACTGCTTTGAATTAAAGTTACTTAAGAAACAGCCGGTGCAGGAGCTCTGATCCTCCTTTGTACCCTGAAAATAGGAAATACATCTTCCGTGTGAAAAGTACCCTCTCTGTACCAGGAGGTAGAGACATCCTTATCACCAGAGACAGAGAATTCAGGGCAGAGAAGGCTGTATAAACAAACTTGTCACTTCTTCACTAATTAGCTGCCCCAAGCCCAAACTCCTTTGTTTTGTCAATTCTTTAGAAATGTATTGTTTCTTTGTCTAAAAGATATAGAAGCTGCCTGCTTTGGTCACTTCTTGGAGTCTCAGACTTGTATGAGCTTCCATACATATGAAATTAAATTAATTTTTCCTTTTTTTTTCTTTTTTTTGGTCTTATGTCAACTTAATTATTAGACCAGACAAACAAATTAGAAAGGAGGAAGGGAAAGGTTTTCCTCCCCTACAGAGCTTACAGTCTAGTCAAGAGACAGACAAAAACAAATAATCGAAAATGAATATATGGGAGGAGAAAATGGGGAGATGCTATTCAACAAATTGGTATACAGTTTCAGTTTTGCAAGATGATCAAGTTCTAGTGATCTGCTGTATAACGCTGTGCAATACTATATTGTATAGTTAACAATACTATACTGTATTCATAAACAATTATGAAGAAGGTAGGTCTCATGTTAACTCTTGTTACAATAAAAAAGAGAATATATGATTTTAAATGTTCTGTGATAGAAAAGAACATAGTTCTATGAAGTGGAATGATGAGAGATGTGTTGATTTATATTCGAGGACCAGGTGATGAATCTCTGAACACATGGCAGTTAATGAGAAACAGGAGGAACGAACAGCATTGCTATGGGAAGGGAGGTGAGGGGGAGATCCAGCAAGAGGGAGCAGCGGGCCCAAATGCCATGAGAGACGACTTGGCAAATTCTAGGAGCCAAACATTTGCAGTCAGCGTGGCTAGGCAGTTGAGAGGAAAGACTAGAAAAGGATAAAATGAGTCTCAGAAAGTTAGTATGGCTTAAATTATTCAGGTCTATGTAGGCCATGGCAAGGAGCTTGGCTTTAATTCTAATTTAAATGGAAAGCCATGGGCAATTTTACGTAAGAGGATGGCATAGTCAGATATACATTTTTTCAAATGCTTCTTTGGCTTTAGGTAGAGATGGATTTGAATAGTACGAGACAGAACAACAGGAGTCTAGCATGGAGTCCATCACAGCTGTCCAGGTGTAAAGCTCTCTAGGACGCAGACTTTTCCATTCCAATATCCCCCCACCGTGAGGTCCTATAGCTTTCACACACTGATAGTGGGTACTCATTATCTCCACTGAAAACTGGTTCTATCTTTGTTTGGTTCTGACCAATAGAATGTACCGATTCATATTTTCCTTGTTTAATCTACCACTATGGATTCAAACTGTATATATTTGAGAAGCTATGTGGGGCAAGTTTCATAAAAATTCTCCAAGTATTTGAAGGCATCTACCTCCTTCTCCCTTTCAAGAAATGACTGTCCCTGTCAGCTACCTCCACTATTCTCTGTATGGGTATGAAAATAAAAACAACACAAATTAACAATAACTTTCATTTACAGTGAATGCTTCCATATTCATCACCATAAGTTTGACTTCCATAACCTTGTGAGGCAGCAAGACAAGGGTTTTTAGCCTCAATTTGTAAGTGGTGAGAATAAAATTCAAAGGTGTGACTTACCAAGTTTGGACAAATAAGTGGAAGAATTGGGTCCCGAATCAAGGTCCTCAACTCCAAGTGCAAAAGCTTCTTTTCACCCTAGAGTGAGAGGCAGCATAGATGTAGAATAAGCTCAATTGTTCTGGTATCAGATTGATTGTCTGTGTTCCAATCCTGACTCTGATACTTGCTGTGTGACCTTGGAAAATTTATTTAACCTCTCTGAACTTTGGTTTCTTTATCTGAGAACAACAAAAGTAACTACCTCATGGAGTTGGATGACGTTAAATGAGCTAATAGATTAAAAGCATGAAACAATGAAAGAGTGTCTAGCCTATATTAATAATCAATAAACATTAGTTATTATAGTATCTTAGACCTTCTTGGTCTAAAGCAATAGTGTAAAATAAAAGTTGCTTTGGGTTTAATATAAGGTATCTGGGTTTAGAATAGTGACTCTGCCATAGTGTCATGGATAAGGTATATAATCAGTGAGCTGGTTCTTCATCTATAAAGTGGACATAAACATACCTGGCTTACAAAATTGTTGTGAAAAGTAAATTCTGTAACTAACAAGAGAAATCACCTAGCACCAAGAACTATGTACTCAATAAATGTTAATTTCCCTCACCTTTGCTTTGATTTAACATCATTCCCCCAAGGAAGGCTTGCCTGATGCCCCAGGCTGAGTTAGACACCCTCCTTTCTTTGCTCCTAGCACCTTTCGTCAACCTGGAGCAGAGAAGAGAATATGCTGCATTAAGAGTATCTGCTCCTCTGTCTCCACCTTTAACCTGGAGCTGTTTGATGTACCAGGCACTGTTCTAAGCACTTTACAAATAACAGCGTATTAAATCTTTCTATAAACCTAGGAAGGTGTACCATCATTCTCTGTGTATCAGGGAACTGAGGCAAGAGGGGGTTTGAATTATGCACCCCAGTTTGCACGGCCGGCACAGATGGGGTACTCACTTCTTCCTTCTGCTTGCTGAGGTCTCAGTGGAGATGTCATCCCCAGAGAGAGGACTTTCACGACTCCCTACTCCACAAGTACCACCCATTCACCATCATTTCTATGTCGATATTTTCTCCACCACAGCTGATTCATGGATTGACTGATGAATTGCCTCCGTCACTCAAATATAAGCTTTACTAGGAAAGGGATTTTGCCTCTCTCATCCACTGCTGTGTATCCAGCCCTTAGGAGACACACTGACACACAGGAGGTGCTCAATAAGCATTGGATGGAAAATTAACAAATGCATGCATTTATTAATTATGGAACTTATTTTGTAACTTAAAAACAATGGCTAGGTCAATCTACACTTTTTACGTTCTTGTGAAAGTTAGTGGCATTTTAAACGAAGTTGGGTTGGGGGACGAGGAAGACTGCACAGAGCTAGGACTCCCTTTGGCCCTGCACTGGGTCTTCTGGACTCTCAGTAGCATGGCTTCTGTCTGAACAGCTGGCCAATAGCTGGTTCTCACTCTCTTCTTGGAAGGCAGGAGGGGTTTCTCTTCAAGGTGACAGGATGGGAAAGCAGAGGAAGCTGCACGGGGGAGAGATATACTGCAGTCGTGGCATTAAGCCTGGGGTTTGAGATGCCCCCTAAGATTCACTGGGAAAAAATAATACTTGAAAAAGTGTAATGTCTAGTATTTATCACCTCGGTCTATTGGTAGCTCATTCTCCCTGACATCTATGGAGATTCTTAGGAACTAATATGTTGTCTAACACCTACCTTGACAATGAGCCATGCAGTTTTTTTTGTTGTTAGCTTTAATTCTCACCTGTTATTCTCTAATTAATTTTTGCTGCTCTAAGTCTTATGTAACCCTTTAGCATGATATTCAAGTTCTTAAACACCCTTTCTGGCCTACTGTCTTACTATTTTTTCTTCCTGTAATCTCTGCCCTCATCAAAATAGATGTCCTTACTATTCCCTGCACACACTCCAAATTCCCTGTTACCTCTGTCTAGATTATTTTTCCCTAACTAGTACTCTGCATGCACAGATAGCATGCACCTTTCAGGGCCATTTCTGATTCTCATCATATCCTTTATGTGTAATAGTTTTTTCCTTTGTATGTCCTTATTCCTTGTATAACTTATTTATAACGTTTAATATTTTCTATCACATATCCTACTTGCATTTAAGGCTGTGATGCTTTAGATTATTGTCCAATAAATATTCATTCCCTTCTTCCTCTGTGAGTAGAGAGTCTTCCCCAGAACTTGTTGATGTTGACCTTGGCCATGTGACTTGCATTGGCTAGTGAGGTACTGGCAGTCATGATATGAGCCAAGGCTTTTGTAGTGATGCTGTCTCTTTGTGCTTCTGCCATGGTCATGAGAGTAACATGCCCTGTCTAGCTCACTGGTCCACGTAGAGTGACAGATATGATAGAAGATCTGTACGTAACCCATAGTTTGGAGACAAGCCTAGCCAAGCCAACCCAATTCAGCAGACTCCCACAGCCAACCTTCAGATATCTGAGTGAAAATAAATTATTGCCATTTTAAGCCACTGAGATTTAGAATAGTTTTATTACGCAGCATCATTGTGCCAATCACTGACTGATACAAAGTTTTAACTCCTTTCCTATACTCTGAATTGCTTGAAGCTAGGGACAGTTTGATTCATCTTTTTTCACTCATGCAAAATTCCAAAACACAATCCTAATACATATTTTTTGAACAAATGAATGGATTAATAAATGAATGATTAAAGAACTCTAGAGAGAAATTCAAGAATCAGTAACACTAATGTACTCATTCGTTCAACAAGAATTAATTGAATACTTATTTTGTGTCAGGTATTGTACTAGAGGAACAGTATTCAGTGCTAAAAAAGCCAGACTTGGCATCTTGATGCTCCTCGGTGGCTTGGGAAGGCTCGAGAATCAGGAATTCACAATGCAGTCAGCGTGCAAACTCTGATTATCCTTGAATCGCATGCGAGGGCAGCAAAATAATCAGAGAAGTGATAATGGATAGAAAAGAGCAGAAGATCCCTCTCTCACTGCTGATTCCCATTATCTCAGGTTAAGAGCAAATCCCCAGACAGATGGGAGGAATTTGCATCCATTTGAGAAAATGAGTAGTAGAAGCTGACCCAAGGGTAAAATTGAAATCTATAGGGACAGGTACTGGTGGGTCATTTTCTGATTGCTGAATGACACCTCTATCCCTTTCCCCTGTTATGGAGAGGCTTTTGGCATGCTGAGCCTAAATGCCATTATCACCTGCAAATCAAAAACCTGGATCCATGACGTCTAGATTTGACAGTGTGACCCCAGTGCCCTTTTCTGAGAGCTTTTCCTGATTATTAAGCATTTCTGTCACACTTTCCTGCCTACCCCGCCTCCTCACCCCAAAGGTGTGGCCAAAGTAGCTTATTGCTGATGACTTCCATTTTGCAGCACAAGGAGCTCTAGGAATGAGGACCAGAGTGCTGAAACTCATGAATCATGGGCAGAACCAAGCGTTAAGCCCAGCTTCCTTGCCTTGGACACCAGCCACTGGGGAGCAAAATTCACCCAGCATGTGCTTTAGTATCACCTAAGGCTTTTTGTTTGTGTCGATGTTTTTGAAAGAGCAGGGGGCTAGTACAGATGGACCGTGAGAGAGAAAAGGCAACTTTTGCATGGCTTGGAGAATGACACGCCAAAAGAAATGCATGGCTATTTCCAAAACTAGCATCTCTTAGCCTGAAAGAATAAGTTGGAAGTTTTTACTACCTTCAATAAATGCCACTTTGATATGCTAGCAGACCCTAATGGGGACAGCAGCCAGAAGAAAATAAATGTTTTGGTCAAGTAGACAAATATCAACAGAGATCTATTTTCTAATCACTGTGTAATTTAAATATGATAATGCACATACGACATTTAGTACACTATTTAGCGTATGACAGCAACAACAACAATAATAATAGTATCATTGATTGAGTCCCTATAGTATACCAGGCAGTATGCTAAATGCTGTGAAGGTCTCATCTCAGCTAACCCTTTCAACAGTTCTAAGAGTTAGGAACTGTAAGCATCGCCATCTGTCATACGAGGAAACTAAAGCTAAGAAATGTGAAATTCCTTGTCCAGAGTCACACACCTAATAAGTGATGAGGCCAGGATTTGATCTCAGGCGTCTTGCTCTAGAGCTCCTGGTTATAAACACTACTTCATATCCCCTTTCATCATCAAGATCAGACATACAATGAATGGAAGCTAAAATCATCATCATTTTATTATGATCATAATTATTAGGTACCATAACAAGAAAAGTCACTGCATGAGAGTATTTTCTGGAATGTTTCTACTGAAAGAAATGATTGCCTGAAAAGTAAGGCTGCAAGTTTAAGTGTGGTCTTCAGGGCCAAACTGTAGGAGACAAGTGAAAAGGAAGGGAAAGGTTGAATCCAAAATACCTGGTTCTCACTTCACCATATGGTAGCCTAGGCAAGGTACTCCCTGAATCATGTGAAAAATGAAATGCAGTAGATTATACCACGGTCCTAATTCTTCACCTCTCTCAGTGTCTGCAACCTTTGCCAGGTGTCTTTACTCTTACTAAAGAGCCAGAGTCTATTTCTGCACTCTTTGAATCAGGGCATGTCCATGTGACTTGTTTTGACCAATAGAATGAGGCAGAAGTGAATGGTGGGTCAGTTCCCAGCCGTGTGTGTTTTTGCTGTCTGTCTTATGCATCTGCAGTCGCTAGAAGCACGTGCCTGGGCTAGCCTACTGGCCTCAGAAGGAAGACGACAAACGTGTGGGGCAGAGATCTCCCAGTGAAGGTGCTGCAACGAAGTTCAGCTTAGAGCTGAATCCCTGCTGACTCACAGAGGCACTGATGAGCCTAGCCCATATAGCCAACCTCCAACCAACCCACTGACATGTAAGCTGGCATCATAAACAATGGTTTTAAGCCACTAAATTTGGGGGTGGTTTATTAAGCAGTAACAGGTAACCAGTACAGAGAATGTTCATATATACTTATGCCCAGTGTCTGACACATGGCTCCCGTTGAATAAAAAATATTTCCCTTTCCCACCTCTTTAATCAATCAGAAAAGTTTTAGTTCCTGCCAGTGAAAGTCCAAAAACTACGTTAAGATCATCAGTCACACAGGTGGAGGAAGGAAACTCAAGGATACCTTGTATCAATGCTTCCACTTTGGCTCCTTGCTGAGGTTGGGAAGTGAAGCTAGAGACAGCATGTGACCGACCCTCTTGTACCAGGAGCTTGCAGCTCCACCATCCGCACACACGATGGCCTGACGGCCTCAGAGCAAGTTTTCTAGAGTAATTATTTCCATTGCCACGATTGGTTATTTCTGTTTCAAAGTCAGTTCCCCTCTTCACTCCTGATTTCTCATTTCTGTAAAAAATGACAGTGAGTGTGTGATTTAGCTCTCGGAAGAAGACAGGGTGTTTAGGGAAGGATGGAAGCATGGAAGAAAAAGGCAAGGGAGGAAAGAAACAAAATGCCTCACCCCAAACGGGTTTCACAAATGTAAAGCGCTAATGAAATTCGAAATAACGATAAATTATGCTTCTAAGGCTGAAGCCTCACGTTTCTCACCATGAATATTCATCTCCATGTTATCTTTCGAGGGAATAAAAATTGGGTGAAACAGCAATGCACGTGTAGGGTGTTTGTTTGTTTGTTTTTAACTTTTCTTATTCTATTTTTGTCTGGACCAAAGGCAGGCCCCTGGCTTGATATTGTCTGTATTGTACTATTCTCTGCAGCTATGATGTGTGTCTCACTGGATGTCCACATGCAGACATCTTAAGTGGAAGATGCTTAAAATGTCAATAAAACGTTAAGTTGAGAAGTGGGGGGAGAAAAGCTGAAACTACTCTCTTTGTGGCTACTAAATGGTCACAGGTAGAATAGGATTGTGACTTTGAGCTTGGCAACCTGGCATCTGGACAAGGGAATCCAAAGCATCTTTCATCAACTGGCATGTAAGAGTAGGAGGCTATTGATAAGCTATCAATAGAGGGCTGCAACTTGCTGTCGGAAGAGGTCTGCAATTGGCTCCCAAGCTCAGAGGAAGCATCTGTACAGCAGCAGGCATACAATGAACTGTACATGTAGACATAATGCTATTAGTCTGCTCAGGCTACCATAGCAAAATACCACAGGCTGGGGGGATTAAACAACAGAAATGTATTTTCTCACAGTTCTGGAGACTGGAAGGCCAAGATCAAAGAGAAGCTGGATTGGCGTCTGGTGAGATCTCTGCCTTTGGGTTGCAGATGGCTGCTTTCTCTGTATCCTTGATGTGTGCCTGTGGCCAGGGGTGGAGAGAGCGAGAGAGCTCTTCCTCTTCTTATAAGGCTACCAATCCTATTGAATTAGGGTCCCACACTCATGACCTCATTTAACCTTAATTATATCTTAAAGGCCTTATTTCCAAATACCATCACATTGGGGGGTAGGGCTTCAATATGTAAATTTGGGGGAGACACAATTTAGTCCATAGCATACAGTATGGTCAACCTTCTCTGTGAAGGTGGCATGGTTCCCACTGTCCCCAAGGAGGAAAAAATGGCTCATCTTACCCAGCTCTGATGTAATCATTGGCCTGTATTTCACAGCTGAGAGTCAGAATGTCAGCACTGATGACACCAAACCTGAGGGGTTGGGGGCAGGGGAATTTGAGGCAGAGAAAGTAGAAGAGTGAGACAGGAATCACATCCTTTAGCACATCGCCAAGGAACAAGGAGACCCAGGAGGTGTGAGCCAGAGGGCTTCCTTTCCCAGGGCTCTGAGAAGCAGCCAGGTTTGCCTAAGTCAGTGATCTGGGATCCCCAGAGACAGGAGAAGGGCCTCAGGGAATTGTTGAGTCCTGATGTGCCCTGGGACCAGGAGGTACCCGGGTCAGTAGGCTGACAAGGTGGGAATGGGAGAGAGAGCATGATAAGATGGTAAATGTTGACACATTAAGACATCCCCCACCCTGAGAAAACCATAATTCAAAAAGAGTCATGTACCAAAATGTTCATTGCAGCTCTATTTACAATAGCCAGGACATGGAAGCAACCTAAGTGTCCATCATCGGATGAATGGATAAAGAAGATGTGGCACATATATACAATGGAATATTACTCAGCCATAAAAAGAAACGAAATTGAGTTATTTGTAGTGAGGTGGATGGACCTGGAGTCTGTCATACAGAGTGAAGTAAGTCAGAAAGAGAAAAACAAATACCGTATGCTAACACATATATATGGAATCTAAGAAAAAAAAATGTCATGAAGAGATATGGGAACATATGTATATGTATAACTGATTCACTTTGTTGTAAAGCAGAAACTAACACACCATTGTAAAGCAATTATACTCCAATAAAGACGTTAAAAAAAAAAGACGTCCCCCAAAATACCTCTCCTGTCACCCACAATTTTGCTTACAAACCTTCAGCAGCTTTTTGGTACCTTCATAATAATAGTCTTAAGTTGGCATTTGTGGCTCTGTGTGCTGTTTTTCAACTAACTCTTCCAGCTTTTTGAGATGACTGGCAGAGATAACATTTACGGCTTGTTTATTTGAAATGGCTACTGTTCTGAGCCTTCTATACATATAAACTCACTTAATTCGGACAACTTGAGAAGACAGGACTTACTACCCTCATTCATTTTACAGATGAAGAAACAGGGTTCATGGAAGTTTAGTGGCTCAGCCAAGGTCACATAGCTAGCAAACAGTAGAGCTAGAACTCAAACCCAAGACATCTAACTCCAGAGCCCACGCTCATAAATACCACAAAATGTGCTTGCTTCATGCACTTTATGTGACAGAATCTCTGGCCTTCTGCCAAACATATCCTATATTTTTTCTGTTCCTGGGGTATTCAACATCATCCCATCCTCTGCAGATCCCAACTCTCATGAATATTCAAGACCAGATTCAAGGGGTGTCTCCTCCATGAAAATTTTCATGGTCCCTCCCGCTGTAAGTGGCATCTCCCAATTCATCTCCCACTGAGCATTTTATCTTCTCTTGTGGTGATTACCATTTGGGGACTGAAAAGAAAATTTATATGACTGTAGTGTAGCATGGCATATAATCATCAGATATGGATGCATCAAAGCTCTCCTACAGGCTGTGAGCTTCACACAAGCATGGGGTAGCCATGTCAGCATGCCTCGCAATCCCTAGAACAGCGCTCTGCACTTAGTAGTTATAGCAGCTAGGATTAGGTTCAGTGAAAAGTAACAAAAAATCAAAAACAGTGAATTTAATGATAGAAGTCTATTTATCTCTCTTATAAAACAAGTCTGGAGATAGACAGTACGGACCTGTTCTAGCATTTCTTTGGCCATCAGGTACCCAGATTGCTTCTATATATTTGCTTCTTAATCCCCAAGGTGTGGCTCTGATCTCCCTGGTCGAAAATGGCTGCTTGAGTTCCAGCCATCACATGCATGATCTAAATAGTAAGAGACAGTAAGAGAAGACTTCATGGAAGTGCAACACAACACTTATATCTTATAAGTCCATGCTTATATCTCATGGACCAGATTTTGTTACTCAGTTACTCCTAACTGCAAAGGAGCTGGGGATGTGTTTTTAGTCATTTAGTTGGAGTTATGACCTTCCAGGTAAAAATGAGTATTATCTTATTAAGGAAGAAGGGATAAGTAGGTGTTGGAAGCAACCAGCAACCTCATCACTGTAGGTGCTCAGTAAATATTCAATTCAACAACTATTTCTTGAAACCTACTCTGTGCCAGTCACTGTGTGAAACACTAAGGATACAGAATTCAGAGAGAAAGCTCACCATCAGACCCACCATATTCTAAGCATGGCTGGCCCACTTGTTATATTTTGGACAAATTACTTAACATCTCCAAAACTTAGTTTCTTCAATCTGTAAATGAAATAATATTACTCTTTCACAGAGTTTGTGGGAGAGGTGATACAGCACACAGTAGGTGCTCAAAAAATGTTAGCTTTTTAAACTGAAAGCCAAAAGGATGCAACCATTACCACATTGCACACCCTCTTCCCTTCTTGCTTCTGCCATCTGACACCAGGAAGAGCCCTCCAGCTTTGACACAAGTCAATTTTGGATGAAGCTGAGACTGAATTTGATTCTTCTTCCCTGAGTTGACATAAAGGGGTCTGAACCTTATTTACTAGTCATTGCCCTTCACACACAAAAAATGGTAACCTGCTCAGCCCATCAAAGCATGCCCTTTGAAATGCTGAACTAGACAGTGAACAGAAAGTATCTGACAAAAGGCATCTTTTCTTCCAGAGATAAAAGCAACTTGAAATGCATGTAAGTCCTGTGCCCTTGTTAATTAATCAGGATTCGCATTAAAAGCTTAAACATCTTTGATGCAGGAAGCTCAGAGAGCCGGAACCTTTTTTTCTGTTCTGTAGAGGGGAGATGGGTGGACAGGGCAGCCCAAAGAGGTGTGTGTGGGGAGGGGGTGGAAGACTAGATGACCTGTTGCCTACCAGGACAGATGTAACAGGCAGGGAGGAGACTGGTTCCAAAGTGAGAAGACCACCACATTTGTGCAGGTCCTACCCATTCATTAAAGAGAAACGCAGGGCTCTGAGCTACTAGTGCTTCTGACACAGCTTCCTTCCCAACGTTCATTCATTCAGGAGGAGTTTATAGTGGGAACTTCTGTTCATTCCTGCAGCATATGATTAGTGGGCTTCTACTATTATACCTGCCAGCTTGGGGATAGAGTTGTGCAAAAGACATAGTCTCTACCTTAGGAAGAGTCTGGCACAGTGGTTCTCCAATGAGGGTACTTTTGTCCCCAGGGGACCTTTGGAACACTCTTGGTTGTCCTAACCGTGGGGGCAGGGTGGGGTGGGGAGAGAGCCCGGCATCTAGTTGGTAGAGGCCAGGCACATTGCTCGGCATCCTCCCGTGCATGGAACAGCCCCACAACAGAGTTACCCAGTCCAAATGATCCAGAGTGCCAAGGCTGAGACAGTGGGAGAGCAGACATTCCAACACGCAATTTCAATAAAGCGTAATAAGTGCCATGCTCTAGCAGGAACAAGTAAGCAAGTGTCAGGGAAAGCCTCCATGCGGAAGTGGTATATAAGCTGAGACCCTGGAGATGAGTACGAGTGAAGGGGGTGGACGGGGCAAGCAGAGGGTAGAGCATGTGTGAGAGCTCGAAGGCAGGAGAGCTCGGAGCCACTGAGAACATGAATGGTCAGTGAAACTGGAGGGGAGAGTGAGAAGGGGAAAGGCGCAGAGGTGGGGCTGGCAGGCTCACAGGGGCTGGGACTTGTGAGCCGTGCTTAGTGATAGAGTTTTGTCTGAAGATGAATGCAGAATCGCTGAAGGCTTTTAAACCAAAAAGCGACACAATAGAAATTTGTTATAGGAAAACATATTGCTAGGCACTGTCCCACGTACTTGAGAGGAAATACAAGATCATCTGTTCCTTGGCAGTCTAATAGGCAAAATAAAATAAAGTCAGAGAGCTGTGATACAATTATGTGTAAAAGAAGACTTGAGACAGATTGGTTTCCATTTACAAGGCCAGGGGAAATCAGTCCTGGCTTAGTCAGTGTGGGCTGCTATAACAGAATACCATAGACTGGGGAATTTAAACAACAAGATTTATTTCTCACAGTTCTGGAAGCTGGAGATCCAAGATCAAGATGCTGGAAGATTCCATGTCTGGTGAGAGCTCTCTTCTCAGTTTGCAGATGGCTGCCTTCACCAGTGTCTTCATGGGGTGGAGAGAGATCAGCTGTGGTCTCTTATCCCCTTATAAGGGCACCAATGTCCTCAAGGGGGCTCCACCCATTAGATACTATACAAACCCAATCACATTGGGAGGTGCTTAATAGTCTGTGGGGGAGGGATTGGAGCTGAAGTTGGTGGAGATTAACATCAGGTGTGAAGGTGCAAAATCTAAGGGGAAGCTGGAAATAAAGACATAAAGAAGTTGGCTTTTGCTTACCACTTACCTTTGTCCAGACTAAACATCTTTCAGTTTCTTAAATGCAACAGGTTCTCTCTTGTCTCCCGGATGTGCTACTTGGAATATTCTGCCTTCTCTTCCTTCCCAACTTCCTTTCATCTGATTAACACCCTCTCAGCCTTCAGGTCTCAGGTTGGACATCACCTTTTCTGGAAGTTTCTCCATGGATTCCTCAGTCTGGAGACTGGAATTGTTTGTCTATCGCTCCATCAGATGATAACCTCCATGAGGGCGAGCACATGAATTGTTGCCCATTGCTGTGTTCCATGACTTAGCACAAGCCTAGCAAATACCAGGTTCTTGCTAACTATTTATTGACTTGGCTTGAGTTGGAAGCTAGGAGCATCCAAACAGGGTGGAATCTAATCTGAGGAATGGTTCAGGGTCAGAGTTTTAGAACCAGGGCTGCAGACTCAGAGTGGGCCGGGCACCCTATATATTTGGCGCCAGTTGAATATTGTGAGGGTTGGCATGGGTGCTTAAAGTTCAGGGCTACCCCAATAAAGTGCACCAACTACACAGATCTGGGAGAAATTAATTGTTTCAGGGAGAGAAAGGAGCCCTGGGAAGCTGTGTGGATAAAGTGGTATTTCTGCTTGGCCTTGAGGGAGAGACAGGCTCGGTGCTGCCATTGCACAGCTCTGTTCTCTCTCTGCCTTGGCACCTGTTTATCTTCCAAATTCTCTGCACACCGCTGTCTCTGTCAGAGCACAGGTGCGGCTTAATGTGCGGAGTGTTCACCTAGGTTACACCCCACGGAGGACACCTATTATGTGCTGTTACGGGCTGGGATCTCCAGGCGCATGCATTCAAAGCACAAAACTCCTATAGCATATTCAACATGGCGCCCCGTATGTATTCATGATCATGAATAGCGTATGTGTATGTGGATCCATAAAAACTTGCATTTCATTCAGAGGCTTAACTTTTCAAAGAACTTCCACAACTCGAACCTTATTTCCTTTGCACAGCAATAATATGAGGCAGGTGAGGAGGACATTGATGAGGTTAAATGACTTGTCCAAGGCCACACAGCAATTCTTATGCAACTAGGGATGGGACCCAAGGTGTCATAATTGCCAGTTAATCAAACCCTTCCAATCCAGTGTCGGTGAGCTCTCTACTTTGTGATAAAATATGTTCAGATGTGTTAAGGACAACTGCCAGTAACTCAACCTGCTGTGCAATGTTTAATAAAGTCTTAAAATATGATCTTTTGATAGGTGAATGATTTTTAATTGTTATATCTTCCTGATTGACCAAAGAAATCAATTTCTTCAATTATAAAAATATGGTCCTTGTGCTTTACTAATATGTGTAATGGTGAATGCTAGAAACAAATGAGTAATTGGTAATAACATGAACTTATATTCATCTAAAGTTAAAAGCATTTGGTTACATACCTAGCTTATAATGAAATCAACTAAATTAAATCACTAAGGATCAAAATCCTTCAGGGAAACTGTTTCTTCTCTGAATTTAAACACTAGGCCAAGTAACCAGAAGGTTAATGTTTAGGTAATCTAGCTAATGGCAAAGCATATATACATATGCAACTATAAAACTCCAACTAGTTACACTGCTGTGTAGAGTCCTTATAACACTTTCAACTCAAACTTGGAGCAAATGCATTTTCTTTGCTCCCTTACCCAGAACCCTCCCACCAAGCTTTGTTTTCTCTGTTTCTTCTTTTCTTCCACCCATTTCCCTCTAAGACTATTTCCTCTCTGTGAAGGTTTTCATAATAAAGCCAGTGACAATGCAGGCTCCTGATTCTGAAGAAGAAAGAAGTACAGCTGTGTTGAATTAGTGCAGCTAAGAAGAAAGCATAGCCGTGAAATTCATTTCTGTGGTCTGACGTCTTTCTGCATCATGTGTTTTCGAGCATTCGTATAAAGAAGTGCCTTTTTAGGGCGTTCACGTTGTCTTTATCTTTTTTTTTTTTTTTTTTTTTTTTTTTGGTACACGGGCCTCTCACTGCTGTGGCCTCTCCCGTTGCGGAGCACAGGCTCCGGACGCGCAGGCTCAGCGGCCATGGCTCACGGGCCCAGCCGCTCCGCGGCATGTGGGATCTTCCCGGACCGGGGCACGAACCCGTGTGCCCTGCATCAGCAGGCGGATTCTCAACCGCTGCGCCACCAGGGAAGCCCCACGTTGTCTTTATCTTTCACTCTCACTGCTTCATGCATATGCGTGCACACACACACGCACATGCTTGCAGAGACAGAGGCTGTCCCTATGTAAACTTTGCCAAAACAGTGTTCTCCCACAGATAAATCACTTCCTTCCCAAGGAAGCAAATACCTGTGCCACATAGCTGGGGTGGGTGGGAGGACTCTGCATCCTGAAATACCCTGTCTGTCAAGCGTTTAGCACCGTAGTGAGGGGAGCCTCTCTGATCGCTGAGCAGTCAGGAGAGCTGCCCACACTAGACTACCAGCACCAAGGCCCTTTCCTCAAGGTGACTCCCGAGACCAGCTCCAGGATGGTCTGAAGGACCCTGTGTCAGGAGACAGATATGATTACTGGTGGTACCCTCCAGGATTACTTCTGTGATTGGCCCAAAGAGCAAAACCTGCATGTGCTTCCCAGAGCTAATATCAAAACTAAGTGGAAGCCTCAGGACAGATGAATTAGGGCTTGGAGATCCCGTGGTGGGCATCCTCCCACCGTACTCAAGAGGAAAAGAATCCCACACAACATGCTGATAGGCTGCAAATATATGAATGCTGATATTTGCTTCCCCTATTACACAAAGGAAGAAAACACATAAATGGGTTAATTAGCTCCTATGCAGCATTTAATTAGAGCATCTTTGTTCACTCTGCTTTAGCCAGAATCTCAATTATCTATCCCTATTTCCAGGATTTTTGAGCACAGACGTACATTTTCACTAGGGGCTCCCCATCTGAAGCTTGGGGTCTCAGCAATCTTCCATGTGGCAGTGGTAGCCAATTTCAACATGAAATTTTGATTACTTTGAAGTTATCCTATTATCACAGGGAACAATGGCTCCTTTCAACACTCAGAAGGCATTTTTGTTTCACACTGTATGTGTATAATTATAAATAGGATTTTTAGAAGTCCAGATTGGTGTCAGGGCTGGGAACTTGGGGACTTTTCTTCCCATAAGATGAAGCAATGATAAGTGACCTTGATTATGTAAAAACTCATTCAATCCTCACAACAATCTTCTAAGGTAGGTATTATTATTTTTTCATCGGCATTTGCCAGATAGAGAAACTGAGTCACAGAGAGATTAAGGGATTTGTCCAGAGACTTGATCCCAGGCAGCCTGGATCCTGGGTCTAAACCCTCAGTCATCGTGCTTCTATGTTTCTCAACAAAACGATAGTCTTTGCTGAATGAACACCAATATCAATTCTATTGGAATCATAAATTGACACAGATCATTCTTTTTATAAGAATGATATTAGTTAGAACTATTTTGATTCTGAATAAAAGAAATCAGGCTCATACTTAACATATGCAAAAGGGGAAATTTATTATAAGGGGGGAGGGGATGGCTCTTGAGGAAGCCAAGGTCAGGAATGCAGCTGGACATCAGTAACAAGGGGAACCAGGAACTGGAACAGCATTAGGACGCTCTCCTTGTCTCTTTTCCTTATTTCTTTCTATTATCACCTACACCTGCTTTCTTCTTCATTCTGTCTGTCTGCAGAGCTACATCTTCAAATCCCTGTTCCTTACAGAGGAGAAGCACATGTCCACAGATTCTGAGCTTTATTTTTTGCACACTTGGACCCAAAGAGAGACTAGTCCAATATTTGCTCCTAATATGTCCATAAAGCCCAATATGAAAGTGATGATTATTATCGTTGTCACGGAGGCCCTTGTGGTGCATAACTCTATTGATTTCTGTGTCTGGTGATTGGACCAGCTCCTTTGCCCTACCTCCTCATATGCCTGAAGTAGGAGCAGCTGCCTTTTAAAGCAAAAGCATTACAAGGGTCCCCAGTCCTTACTGGGCCAGTAAGGAGCTTCCTTGGACCTTTTCAAATCTGTAACTGTCTCCAGAATTTGATACCTGAAACAGCATCAAGAAGTAGGAAAAGTGGTTACTACTCTTCTTTTTCTTTTTTTTTTTTTAACAGATGAGGACTCAGAGGTTCAGAGAGATGACAATACTTATCCAATTTTGCATTGCTGTCAAGTGGTAAAGTCCTTTCTCAATGACTTTTTGTACAATGAAAGCAAAATTCAAAATTCAGCTTTTAGTCCTGGTATACTCTGCATTGGAGAATCCAAAGGCAGTGCACCTGATCTGAAGATTAGGAGCCAGGTCTCCCAACTTCTGGTCTTGCCACAGAATATTTGTCCGCACTCATAAGGGCTTTGAAGCACACATTATTGTGACAGCCCACGGTTCAGAATTTAACCTTTTCCCTAGAATCATTCCTTTTTTGGCACAGAGCACATACAATTTTCTTTTATTATTTTCTATTTAGCTCTTTGTTTTTTTCTGCCAACTCTGGATTCTGAGAAAGTGGCCAACGTTGCAGATGTCAAAGCTATTGACTGTTCAGATTTCCCACACGGAAGTGATGAGTTTCCTTGCCTTGTCCCCTACCTTCTTTTAAGAGCATTTAAAGAGCATCTCCACTCAGCAACCCATGAATCATCGTCATCAATTAATACACATGGGCACCCACTCCTCAGAGCTTCACACTAAGCTAGGCATGGCTCTCTGCAGGGGCTCATGCAACACATTTTCAAGGAAATTAGAACAGATCTCTTGGGTGAGTGGTGTCCTACAAATCATGAATATGTAGTTAACCAGCTGTACAGCATCTCTCACTCTGTGGCACAAAGAGTTGGTTTTAATTCAGAATTTAAAGCAAAAAATATTCAGGTTGTAGCTAAAAGAGAGCTTCTTGATCACCCAGGGGGAAACACTGGCATGAGCCATTCAATGAAGATATTGCATCTCGGTCCCTAGAAACCTGTTGTAGTGCTGGCTCTTGTGGTAGCCAGCATCCAAGGTGGTCCCCAGTGATTCTTACCACCTGGTATTCATGTCATTGCATGGTCCTCTCCAACCATGAATAGGGCTGACCTGTGTAACCAATAAGATAGTATAGAAATGACAGTGTGCTACTTCTGAGGTTAGGTCATAAAAGACACTGCAGCTTCCTCATAGTCTTTCTTGAATTGCTTACACAGGGGAAAGACAGCTGTCATAGCATGAGGAGAGTCAAGAAGCTCATGAAAAGGCCCCTATGGGAAGGAACTGAGGCCTCCTGGACAAAGCCTGCATCAACTTTCAGGCATGTGAGTGAGCCCCCTTGGATGTGCATTCTCCAGCCCCGGGCAAGCCTTCAGGTGACTGTAGCCCTAGCTGACATCTTGACTGCAACCACAAGAGAGATTTTTAGATAAAACCTCGGCTAAGCTGCTACCAAATTCCTGACCCACAGAAACTGAGATAAAAAATATTTACTATTATTTTAAGTCACAGAGTTCTAGGGCAATTTGTTATGCAGCAATAGATGACTAATGCAGGTTGAAAATTCTGCTCTGTCCATATCCCATTTTAGAGAAGCTACCTTTATATAACTCTTAATGAATGAGCACAGCTGAGCTGAATCAGCTCAGTATGGTGGGTGCTGCTTTTGAAAAAGGAATAGAGAGTTGGGGGTTTTGTCAGCCACCATGAGCCAGGGACAAGCAGAAAGCAGAGGATGCTGTGACTGAGGAAGAAGGACAAGAAGCAAGAGGGAAGCAGAGAAGAGAAACAAAATTTTAAAAAAAATGAGAAAGTAGCTTTGGATCCTAGCGGCTTCTTAGTCCCTCTTCTCGGGGTACTTGAAGCCAATTCTGAATTTCCAGGTCTCCATGACGTTTCATATCCTTTGATTTCAACCAATATAAGGTGCACTTCAAAGGGTCCTGAAGCAAAAGTGCCATCAAAAGTTATCAGAGGATCACTTTTCCAGATGTTGGGATATTTACCTAGAGGAAAGGGCTCCAGACTTGAGCTCTTAAGAGGCAGTGTTTCACGGAAGAAATAACATACTTTCCTTGTCATCTCTTTATTTTAAAGGCAAATAAATGGCTTAGAGAAAGTGATTTTCACACAGTCCTATTGTGATTTAAAGAGATAATGCATTCTCTCTAGTATCAAATAGAGACATAACTAAGAAAACGATGTCTTCTGTAGATGCCTGTTCACTCATTTCTACAAAGCCCAGGTTCAAGAACTGAGGAGATTTACACAGCATTGGAACAATAATCCCTCCCCTCTGAATCCTGTGACTTGCCATGATGAATAGCTGGACAGGCAGGAGTGATGTCACACCCCGGCATTGCTTATTGTTGTGGACCCTGTCTCAGGGAAAGAACACTTCCCTGTGGGGCTCTGCATTGGCTTGGATATTAATTAGGCATTGAAACTCAGCCCACTGTGTGCAAAGGAGCTTTGGTGAGGAGCTTTTATTTTCCATAAAACAGTAAATCTAGATACCCAGATTATGGTCCAGCTTCCTCCTCTGGAGAAAACTCACAAAAAGGAATCTCAACATGTGAAAAGTAGGAAGAGTTCCTTTTGCTTTTCATTGCAAGAGGGTTAAAAGATAATATATATGCACCTGAGAACATGAGGTTTGTGAGGTACTCAAAGCGAGAGGAAGTCAGATTAGAAAGGATGGGTGCCGCTGAGCAAGTCTGCATGCAGGAGATGGGGTAGGAACTGTGCCTTGCACAGGTCAAGAGGTGCAAGGCGAACCTGCAGACCAGAGGCAGAAGAATGCAGCTCTTGTGTTAATTTCCAAAGGGAGACTGATAATATTTCCATCATGAATGCTAAATAACGTCTCCTGCAAGGAATGTTTCATGTTTCCATAAACAGCCCACGCCTGTGTGATATTGTGGAAGAAATTCTTCATAATGGTGAGGGATTTCTACTTACAGGGAGTTTTTAAGTGAGCTGCAATGAAGAGTCTTCAATAAAAGAAGAAATGAAACATCAGAGACACTTACAGAAGAGTCTTGGAATGTGTAACCATCTCTTTTTGGTCTCTCAAAAGAACACTGCTGCCTTGTTTTTTGCTTCTGCTTCTCAGCCCTGGAGATGTAAGATTTTAGGACCTTGGCTCTGCTGACCTCTCCAACCTCAACTTTGACCATGTCCCCATCCAAATCTATTCCAGATACATTGAACTACTGCTGTTTTCCATCTCCAGGCATATGCACCTGCTATTCTGTCTGTCTTGCACACTCCCCCAGGCCTGTCTTTACCTGGCTAATTTCTTTCCTTGTTTCAGAGCTCAGCTGAGAGAGCAATGCCTCTGAGAAATTGGTCATGTTCCCTTCCACATTCTCTCCCCGCCCCCCACAACTCTCCTGCGGGGATCTGCAGTGGATCCTTGTCTTGCTTTTTCTGCTACTCAGAAGCACTTTTTTTTTTTTTTTTTTTTTGTGGTACACGGGCCTCTCACTGCTGTGGCCTCTCCCGTTGCGGAGCACAGGCTCCGGACGCGCAGGCTCAGCGGCCGTGGCTCACGGGCCCAGTCGCTCCGCGGCGGCATGTGGGATCTTCCCGGACCGGGGCACGAACCCGCGTCCCCTGCATCGGCGGGCGGACTCTCAACCGCTGCACCACCAGGGAAGCCCGACTCAGCAGCTTTTGCACACACACATATATGCACACACACACCACACACACTCTGGTTGGGCAATGTCCTGCCTTGTTCCAATTTGATTGGTAACGTCCCAACCTGACCAACTGGGCACACCCAAGTGAAACCTTGAGTAGAAAGTCAGGAACGTGAGGAAGGAGATTTGTACAAACTCTCTTTCCTGTGGAGGCTGAGAGTAGAAGCATTTGGGGTTCAGGCCACAGGAAGAGGAAGTTCTGGTGCCCAGCACCCAGGGCCAGGGGGATGTGCTGCCATCTTTGGTCAGGGGCTGGCAGGGTGGGGTTTGCTGGCACATTCCCACACTGTGGTTTGGGTGCTGTGTGGTGGACAAGGCTGGTTCTCTGCAAGCCACCATTAACTCATTCCTTTCCTCAATTCTTTTTCTGCTGAAAGAGCTGTTTTCAGCTGAGCACACTGAATGAGACAGTACGCCCTCCTCCGTGCCCCTACAGCCCCCGAACTTCCCCTTCACTCCATGTTGTAAGTTGTTCTATCTGGCTATCTGTCCTCCTATTTGTCCCATCCATTTCCTCAGGGTTGGGCCAGTAGACCTTCTTCATAATGATATCCCAGTTCTTATTGTGACACCTGGTGAAATAAATATTTACTGATTAAATAAGCATACAGATGAAAAAGGTTTTTCTCCAAGTGCCTTGTACCATTCTCTGACTTTGGAAGACCCCTGTCAGCTATGCTTTCACCCGGGATGCCTTATTCCCAGAGCACACGTCTGTGGACACCAGGGTATCCTGAGAGAGTGGGTTAGAATCCAAATGGGAGTGGACAGTTGCCCGGAATAGCCAGAAATAAAACAGAGGTGCTTGAACTTAAAGAAATAGACAAGTTCATTACCAGGCAAACTCAGTATCAGGGGCTTCTGTTGCATTCACGAGGGGAGTGCAAGTTCATAGGGAATAGGGAAACCAGCGTGGGGAGCAGGGGGCAGAAACAGGCCTCAGGAGTGCACAGTGTCAGGTGGGAGGGAGAGTGGGCAGGGCTCACCTGGTGATGAGTGGGGGCAGGCAGAGGGCAAGCAGCTGCACAATGACCCTGAGGTGGAATGTCTGGGCACATGCCAGGAACGGGAAGAAAGCTAGAGATGCTGGGGATGGGTTCAGCGGCATTGGCAAGGAGAATCCATGTTGCCTGGGAAAGTCTCTTCGGCTTTTGCCTGGAAAGCCACAACTCAATCTTTACAACAACTTGAGCCTAAGATCCCTGCCGGAGGATTTTTTTGGGGACCTTGGGCTTGGTTTGGATCATTTATCAGGAACTCAGAGACCCCTGCAGTTTCTATTCAAACATGTATGGCACTAGAGTATAGTTTTCTGTTTATATGCTTGTTTAATAATAGTAATGACAATAATAGTTACTAATTGCTAAATGCCAGGCACTTTATGTACATTATTCATCTAATCCTTCCAACAGCTCTATAACTTAGGTACTGTTATTATCCTTAATTTTCAGATGGTAAAAGTAAGGTCCAGGGAGGTAAACTGACTAGCCTAAGGTTGCACAGCCAGTCAGTGGCAGAGAGAAGATGTGACCTCAAGGTGTGAATTTCAGAGCCCCTGCCCTTAAACACTAGGTTATAGTGACTTGAGTCTGTATCTCAGCTGAGTAAACAAGCATTAGTTTCCTTACCCCTTTTGCAGTTCAAGAAGCCATATGAGGATCTAGGAGCAAGGAAAGGAAAGAAACTTGTCTGAAGGACACAGACACAGGCGGAGCTGGAACTAGATCCCAGATCTCGCAGCTAATCTCAGACGATAATCTTGCTTTGGGAGAACAATTTAGGAAATAAGTTTGGCCCAAGCGGATGTGGGAGGAGGAAGAGGATACCAGCGACTGACTCTCTAGATGGGCCAAATATTAGTGCTCAGAGAAAATGATTTTTGCACAGAGACTTTGCAAAGGCTGGTAGTTAATGTCTTGTGAGTCCACACGAGCTGCTGCCGTCCAAACCCAGCAAAGCCTGTACAGTCTTGCTGCTCCACTTACCTGACATATCCAGACATTAGACGCTTCGAGGGGAAAATGCTTCTGATCTAGATTGGCTCCAGTCCCAAAAGGCTGATATTTGTGGGCAGGCCCATGGGGGAAGGGTTGAGACTGGCTCCAGGCCCTATTTCAGCTGTCTCTACGTGGGACCCAACCCCCTTTTCTTAATTCCCAGCCGAGAGGTAAAAGGACACAAGAAGTATGGAATCTTGAACCGGTCATGTCTTCTGGGATCTCCTTACATGAGGACCTGGCTGGTCCTCACAATTATCTGGGGCACACATTGTAAGGCTCATTTAAGACCCTAGAGGCCTGGGTTTTGCACTTTTCAAGAGCACCTTGAGAAATGCTGATGATCAGGCAGCTGGAGGAACCTTTGATCTAATTCAACAGAACGCCAGTCACATTTTACAGATGGGGCAGTGGAAGCACAGGAGGGGAGGAGCAAGGAGCAGAAGACAGTGGGTAAAGCCTGAACTCTGCCATGTGCTTGCTTTGTGGCTTAGGGAGAGTTGCTGGGCCTTCCCAAGTTCCAGTTTTTCATATTTAAAAAACAGGGGCTTCCCTGGTGGCGCAGTGGTTGAGAGTCCGCCTGCCGATGCAGGCGACACGGGTTCGTGCCCCGGTCCGGGAAGATCCCACATGCCGCGGAGCGGCTGGGCCCGTGAGCCATGGCCGCTGAGCCTGTG
>NC_041222.1:8355164-8368518 GCF_002837175.3 Physeter macrocephalus | reverse complement strand
GTCCGGAGCCTGTGCTCCGCAACGGGAGAGGCCACAACAGTGAGAGGCCCGCGTACCGCAAGAAACAAAACAAAACAAAAAACAGACACAATAAGAGACCCAACAGCACTGTTGTAAGATGAAGTGTAAAGTTCTTAGCTCAGTGCCTGGCAAAGTAAATGTTTGCTCTTATTAATGAGCAGGGAAGCAGCCAAATTATTATAACCTAGTAGGATAAATAATTTTGATTATTTTCACTGTTGTGGCTGTTTCTTTTCTTTTATAATTTTTTTGGTGAGATTCAAGACTGCTCAGCATTCTTTCTTTTGTGTCCTGCTAGAGGAAATCATTTCCTGGACCACAAGCTGATCCCCGGGTACGTGTCTATACAGAAGAACTCCCTCGCTGTGACAACGGATCTCATTTTGTTCTCTGAGTCTTCCTCTCCCATCAGGTCAGCCTGCAGAGACCTAAGCAGACCCCACAGCCTGACCTGCCACCAACGTCCCTCTGGTGTGGAGCATCTGAGAGCGTAGGCCCATCCCACAGTCCAGGGACACAGCAGCAAAGGCATGGCTAATTCCCAGTTACAATGGCCCAAGGCCTGGCCCCAGGGCATCTCCAGCTCAAACTCCCCCTGGGTCCTGCTCTGGAAAGAGACCAAATGCAGAGAGTCAGCCAGTGTGAGTGTGTGGCCCTGGATGTATTTGCATATCTGCATACCAATGCAACTATAATGCTAGATGAGAATATAAATAGTTTGGGTGCTGAAGGAGAGGAGAGGGGTTCACAGTGTCCAGCATGCAGGCACCAGGATGCCAAGTGGGGACAATTTATACAAGCTGCTATGAGATGCTCCAGGCCATGTAAGGTGGGATTATGCCTGGGGGCTGCTGGCACAGATTTTAAGTGTTAAGGCAGTTTAGGGAAAGGGGGAGCCTTTGCGAGTCACAGTCATCTGGAAAGGTTCTCCAGGTGTGGGGCATTAGGACATCCTTCAGGAATGTCTCCTCTTACCAGGTAGAAACAATAATTATGATAAAAATGATCACCAGAATTTATTAAGCATTCACTCAATTCCAGGACATGTACTAAGTGCTTTACGTGCAACATCTGGTATGTTTCTCACAAAACATGGGGTCGGTACTACGACTATTATTCCCACTTTGCAGATTACAGGTGATTTGCAAGGTGAATGGCAAGACGAAATGTGAACTAAGACCATCTGATTCCACAGCTGGCACTCTGAACAGCAACCACTCCCAGCATCTCTGAGTGTGGTTACAGCCCAACTGACAGGACTAATGCCACTGTCGCCACCACCAGAATCACTGCAAGCCCTAAAGGTGCTTTCGATAGGCTACCCTTTATGTGGACAGTTCACACTTCTCCAAAATGCCTTTTCATGCCTCCTCCCCATTGCTTCTCAACACCATCCCACAAGGAAGTTGTGATGGGATTATTCCCATTTTGCAGATTAAGACAGTGAAGCTCAGAATTTGTTTCTTGCCGTAAGAATACATTTAGTGACAGAGATCATACCAGGACACTTGGCTCCAAATGTAGCCCTTTTCCTTCAGCGTGATGTGGAAGTGTCCCCGGAGTGAAGTGTAATTACACCTTTAGCAAGAGGGTGAACTGAAGCACAGAGCGGACCACCTGTTTGCCTGGGTTCCCTCCTTACTCTCCTAGCTGCTTTGGCCGCCCTACTCTGTATGCCTGCTGGAAGGTTCCCTGGTGTCATTTTAGACAGGAGAGCAGCCCTTGGGTAGACCCGCATTTCTCAGTTCAGCACTCAGCAGAGAGAGCTCAGATGTCATTAATCACTGTTCTGTTTCCATAAATGCGTCAGCGCCCTTACCAGGCAAAGGCAGATGCCCCTGGGGGAGAAACTCTAGAAACAGAAGCCAGAGCATTACCCCAGCGCCAGATGGGAAGGAAGGGGCTGAGGTTGCTGCAGTGTCAGAAGGAGAGTGAGATCTTTATCGCGCCTTTGGGGAAAGAGCTTTGCTTACAGACCTGTCAGGCAACCAGAACCTCAGCCTCCAGCAGCAACTCACCCAGAATTAAATCCTGATGCCCTCTGTTGGTGTTTTCCAGTAATGGTAAAATTTTGGAGATCTAGAGAGGAAGCAAGAGTCTGTGGGTCACAGACATAAACCCCATACTCACACATACACACAAATTCACAGGCACCACGATTTTACTCTCAGAGTCTTCAGAACAGAATCATAGACCATCAGCCTTGCAGAAACGTTTTAAACATCTGAGTCTTGCCACTTATTTTTTGCAAATGAAGAAACAGAGGCTGTCAGAGGGAAAGCCATTTTTCCAAGGCAAAATACGTGCCACATTCTTTACACATACCATCACATCTAATCCTTACTGCGGTCTCACATAGTAGGTATTATTCTCTCCCATCTAGAAGAGGGAAGGAGATAAAGGGAAGTCATGGAATGTTTCCAAAGTTAGTAAAGCTATATACTACTTGGCAGGTGTAGAATGCTAATCCAGGAAGATTTGGCTCCAGAATCCATCCACGATGACTTTCTAGTTAGATAGAGCTTCAACTTGAACTTGGACCACCTAACCTTTAATTTTGTGACCTTTACACAAATGTGTGCAAAATATACATATTCAGTCTCTCCCCGTCCACACAGAGACACAGTGAGCTAATTTTAGGCTCATGCCCTGTATATCACTATGGAACATAATGTTTGTTCCAATAAATGACATCTTATTTTCCACCCGTGTTTAGAACCAATTGAGAGGTAGGCACAGGAACCAAAAGAGAAAAATCAGTCTATCACCATTGTTACTGTCAAAGCTCTTAGAAGACGTGGCTTTGGGTCTGTTGCCCAGGTGGGCCTCCCAACACTTTATCTCTGAATAAGTTAAGCTTCCCTGGCCAGTCACTGGTACAGTGGCAGTCCCAGTCCTCCACTCAGAGAGAAACCTGCTCAACTAAGCTTAGCACATGACAAAGGGCAGCTGAGCGCGCACCCTCCCTACAGGCAGGCAGACCTGAAAAAAACAATACAAACAAAGATGCAAATTGAGCTTTGCATACCCAGTTTTTGGGTAGAACTCACCAATCAGATAAGCCACTTCCCTGGGGGTATAGAAAGACCAAGAATAATATGCTAATAGAAGTTCCTTTACATGGAAACATGAGAAGCTGAGTATAAGCCATTCCACTTAAGGCTATTATTTCAGGGGTCCATTAAGAGTGTATAAAATTCTTTGCATTATCTGCAAAGTTTGCAAGTAAGTCAAAGCTTACTGATCTAGAGTACACAGAATGATTAGACTCCTTAAGAGAACAATTTTCAAGCACTGTGTTATAACTAGCATGTTATATGCTAGTTACCAATGAATATTTTTTCTATTTCCATCAACATGTCCCCATAGGGACTTGAATTAAATTCTAAAACATGCACTTCTGGAGTTTAGACTGGCCTTCCCTTAATTAGTACAAATGACAGCTCTGGCTCTATGTAGATGAGTTACGTAGTTGACTCATCGTTAGCTGCATTGTAGCAGGGAGGACAGTTTTCAATATAAGCCCAACTTTCACCAGCTTGAAATTCTCTGAAAAGACTCCTTTTTTTTTTTTTTTGGTGGTATGCGGGCCTCCCGCTGTTGTGGCCTCTCCCGTTGGGGAGCACAGGCTCCGGACGCGCAGGCTCAGCGGCCATGGCTCACGGGCCCAGCCGCTCCGCGGCATGTGGGATCCTCCCAGACCGGGGCGCGAACCCGGTTCCCCGGCATCGGCAGGCGGACGCGCAACCACTGCGCCACCAGGGAAGCCCCTGAAAAGACTCCTTTTGAGTGGTGACTTGTCAGACCCATTTCTTGTCCTAAGTTGGAGGAAAATCAATCCCACTATTAGAGAGGTGGACTCAATCTGAAGCAATAGGCTTGTCAAATTTAATTATTTCACACTCCACTCACCAAGCCTTGAAAGTGTCAATTTCACCTGCGGGCTAATGGGACCAGGGAAGAAAAATCTGACCAAGTGTGGGAAAACAATAAGTTATGGTTAACAACAAAAGCAACCTTTGAAAGTTAGACAAAAGGTTTCCCCAATGAGGAACTAGAAGAGGGTTAGAAGAGAGAGATTTTCAGATTCATTTTCTCCTAATGTTTTTCACAAAAAATTAGAATTCTGGAAAATACGTGCAGAAAGCGTCCTTAGAAATTATCATATCAAACTTCTTTAGGTTATTGATACAGCAACTAAGGTATCGCTGACATTTAATAATAACAGTAATAACAATAACAACCACCGTTATTTATTCAGCATTGAATATTTGTCAGTCACTTTTCCAAGGTCCCTAGACAGTCAGTGGGAGAAAATAGGCCAGAGGCTAGGTTTTCCAACTGCTACTATTTTTACACTAAATTCTAAAGTAAGTGAGGATCACATAGAAAAGCCTGATAATGTTATATTTTATCCCCTTCAAATTCAAAGAATAGCAAAGTTTCAATGACATCTGTTTAACTCTGGCATAGACCATAACATTGAAATCTCCTCCCACAGAATCAGGACTGATAGATGTTTTTAAAAAAGATAAACAGAGAAAATAGAAAGGTCATTAACATGGTACAGTGTCTTTGTTCCTGTAAGGCTATGAAATGAATGAAAATATATCCAAACCTTGTTATTTTCAGCAGTTGGGGTGATGGAGGAATGGGGGTTAAGATTCTTAAACTACAAGATTTAAGGTCATGGAAAATGATGATTTGTTCCAAGTTGCTAGATGCAGGGAACAAGAAAGCAAGAGTTAAAGAGAGTTTTTCTACACAAAATAAAGGAATTAATGTATGCGTCTCCATTGCAATCTGCAATTTCCCCAAGTTCATGAGTATAGAAAAGTAGAACAATCTAGTATGTAAGAGGTCTGATTTAGAGAGATATGGTTTTGCCTCTCACCTCTGCTACCTACTCACTGTGTGACTTTGGTAAGTAACTCAACCTCTTCTTTTTAAAAACTGTAGTAACATATATATAAGATAAAATTTGCCATTTTAACCATTTTTAAAATGTACGATTCATTGGCATCAACCACATTCACAGTGTTGTGCAATCATCACCACTATTTATTTCCAAACATTATCACCCCAAACAGAAATTCTCTACCCATTAAATAATAACCCCTCATTCATTCTCCCCTCAGCCCCTGGTAACCTCTAATCTACGTATTTTCTGTTTCTATGAGTTTGCCTTATTCCATTTAAGTGATACAATACTTGCCTTTTTGTGTCTGGTTTATGCCACTTAGTACTATGTTTTCAAGATTCATCTATCTTGTACCATGTGTCGGCATGTGCTAAAGACTGAAAAATATTCCATTGTATAATATTCCATTGTATGAATATGCCATATGTTGTTTATCCATTCATCTGCTGGTGGACATTTGGGTCGTTTCCACCTTTTGACTATTGAGAATGGTACTTGTTGGTTTGAAACCTCAGGAGCTTCCCAGGTGAATTCTGAAACTCGCCCCCATACACAGAGGGCAGGGAGAGAGCAAAGAAAGAGGCAGACCCCTCCAGGTTGGTAGGTGGCAGTGCAAGGGAACTTACATACAAGGCTTGTCTTGAGCGGCTGCAAGACAAGTAGATCTCTGCACCTGTCCACCAGACTCTTGAAAGTTTATATAGAGGTCTTAATGGGGTTCAGTCATGTATACCGTACAGATGGTCTCAACATCACGTTGCTCTCTCAAGGCTGCATCCTTGAAAGCAGCACCCACTGTGGGAACTGTGTGCAGAATGCACGTTCCGAGGACAGGAGGGGGTAAGGATTGCCTGGGTCCAGCTCCTGGGTCAACTGGCAGTCACATCCTCTTGATTACCTCTCCAACAATGCTGTGATGAACACTGGTGTACAAGTATCTGTTTGAGTTGTTGTTTTAATTCTTTGGGGTATATACTTGTAAAGTGGAACTGTTGGGTCATATGGTAATTCTAAGTTTAGCTCTTTTTTTTTTTTTTTTTTTTGTGGCTGTGCCGCGCAGCTTGCAGGATCTTAGTTCCCTGACCAGGGATCGAACCCGTGCCCCCTGCAGTGGAAGCATGGAGTCCTGTCCACTGGACCGCCAGGGAATTCCCATAAGTTTAGCTCCTTGAGGAGCCACCACACTGTTTTCCACAGCAGCTGTACTGTTTTACATTCCCATTAGCAATGTAATACAAGGGTTCCAATTTCTCCACATCCTTGTCACCACTTGCTATTTTCTATTTTTTTTAATTAAAAAATGTAAATTACAGTCATTCTAGTAGCTGTGAAGTGGTGTCTCTCATGGTTTTGATTTGCATTTCCTTAATGAAGTAACTCAATCTCTTGGAAATTCAGGATCACCATTTACAAAATGTTTAAAGTGATGCTTATCCCGTAGGTCTTCTGTGTAGAATAAATAAGGTGGTATTATTTGAAACATAGAAAAATCCAATAGAGGGTAGATGATGACACTGATGCTGTTGGAGGTGATGATGCCTTTTTATATCCAGATTGTTCCCTCCTTTTGGAATATCCTCTTTTATCACATTTCCAGGTTTTCAAATTATAGTTGTCCCTCAGTATCTGCTGTGGATGCCTAAGTCCCTTATATAAAATGGCATAGTCTATGCATATAACCTATGCACCTCCTCCCATGTACTTTAAATCATCTCTGGATTACTTATAATACCTAATATAATGTAAATACTATGTAAATATTTATAAACACAATGCAAATACTATGTGTTGTCGGTGCAGCAAATTCAAGTTTTGTTTTTTTTGGAATTTTCTGGAATTTTTTTCCCCAAATACTTTGGATCTGTAGTTGGTTGAACCTGTTCCATATGGGTACCACATCCTTGGGTATGCCAAAGGTCCACTGTATACCCATCCTCCTGCCTGTTCACAGGAGTAAGAAAATGTACACTCAAAGTTAGAGAAGTGGCAAGGATCTAGGGAAATATCAGCCTCAGCTAACATTCATTCTTCCTTATCTTTACTCACCAGAAATAAGAACTTTTTTTTTCAGCCTTTTAACACCTTTCATTTTAAATATTTATTAAATAGGGACATTGTTGAGAAACCTTCACCTCTTTGTTTTTCTTAGAACATTTTACTTTGTCTCCTAGTTGATATGTAGGATCTAGGTATTTTTACTTTATGTTTAATCAATTAATTTAAGATATGAGCAAGGACCAGATGGATACTACTTGCAGCAAGATGGTGGGTGGTGGGCATATCCCAGAAATTGTGGTAGGTGTTTTAAATCACAAGGTGCCAAGAGTCAAAAGAGAAGAAAACTTTCTGGACAAGACCTTTGAGTACAAACATCTCTGAATTGGAGGCAGTGGTTTCTTACGGTCTTGCTTCTCTGCCTCTTCTGAGCATTCCCTCACAGCTTAAATTAATTAATGAGAAAATCAGTTATAATATATTTGAATCATTTAGACCAGCACCTATCACAGGTTAGGAGAAGAGAAGTATTAGCTCTTATTATTATGATTGTGGAGTTCACCTTGTGTTGTTATGGTGTTGGAGCTACTGAAATGAGGGAAGATTACAAAGGATGCAATGGGGAAATCATTCTTTAATAATCAATAGAGTGGGATAATATTTTGAATTACTAACATGTTTTTACCTCACATTGCCTTAACATACTGTGGCCATCCCCTGGAACCAGGAGTAGGGGCATTCCATTTTCACACCCTCAGGGAAGCATTGTTCCAGCAGAGTAGGCAACAAAAAAATCAATTCTTAGCCTTTGAATTTGGAATCAATAACTTTGACAATAGTTCAAAAGGAACGGATTTTGAATTTCAGGATTCTGGACATTAAAAATAAATGGCCCTGGGGCTTCCCTGGTGGTGCAGTGGTTGAGAATCCGCCTGCCAGTGCAGGAAACACCAGTTTGAGCCCTGGTCCGGGAAGATCCCACATGCCGCGGCGCAACTAAGCCTGCGTGCCACAACTACTGAAGCCCGCGCGCCTAGAGCCCGTGCTCCGCAACAAGAGAAGCCACCGCAATGAGGAGCCCGCGCACCGCAACAGAGTAGCCCCGCTCGCCGCAACTAGAGAAAGCCCGCGCGCAGCAACAAAGACGCAACGCAGCCAAAAATAAATAAATTTATTTTTTTTAAAAAAAGGCCCAAGATTTGCATGATGGATAAGTGCTGAATTTGTTCCTGCCATGATGCCAGAGGCCACCATTGGGTAAAGACAATCACCTACAATTCTGGAAATACTAGCTTTGGCCAAAGGTAAACGCTTAAATCTTTATCATGGTCACACTTTCATGGGCAACTTGTATCACCTTTTGGTTGGAGAACTTATTGATCTTTTTTTTTTTTTTGGCTGTACTGCAAGGCTTGCGGGATCTTAGTTCCCCAGCCAGGGATTGAACCTGGGCCCCCCTGCAGTGGAAGCATGGATTCCTAACCACTAGAGGGCCAGGGAATTCCTGATCACTTTTGAGATTAAGTGGTCTCATCTGCCCCAAATTTCCGAGTAGTTTGTTTGAACCTTCCTTAGAGTACTTGTTCATTGCATATATTTTACTATATTAATTTGCACACATAACTTTCCTTTCTTACTCTTTAGGACCCTGGAGAATAGGAACTGCAGCTTATAAGTGTTACTATAGTACATATAAAATGTCATGGTGCAGATGAATCACTTGGAGATTGCTGATCTCCACCTACAGAGATTCTGATTCAATCTCCCATAGCACCTGGGAATCTATCTGATAAGCAATTATCCCAGGTGATCCTATTGTTAAGTCTAAAGACCACATTTACAAAAACAAAAACATTTCTCTGTTACACTGAAAACTGTCTTGCCCACAAAATGTATTCAGTAAATGAGTGCTAGATTAATGCAAGAGTAGACTAACGGGTTAGCAGTTTCAAGAACTGGTATTTTTGGTGAGACATTTTATATCTGAAGAGACTCATAGTGTGAGTGAAAAATGTTGTCTGCCATATCAATAAACAAAGGATTTACAGCCATCAAGTTACTACCGCCACACCCTATGGAGAGGAACAGACTGCCCTTCCCAAGCCCTCAGCCACTGAGGCCACCTGCAATGGTGCACCCTGAGGGACTCAGGACGGGAGAGCACAGGATACTGGCCCTCCAGCTAAGATGCATATCAAAGGAATGATTTCGATGAGCCCAGGCTCTTGCATCTTCCCATACAAAGAAAAGTGCTGAGTTCATTAACTAGAGATACCTGGTTTTCTTTATTGAACAGACTACCTGGTCTTTGTTGCAAAAACCCCTATATATCCTGGCTCCTCCCTTACCTCTTTGGAGCAATCTCTCAGAGCTCGCTGAGGGGCTGTGTCCGGGCTTAAGTCCTCAGTTTTTTCTGCCAAATAAAATATAACTCTCAACTTTTCGGTTTTGCTTTTTTTTTTTTTTCATTCAACATTAGTAATGAGTTGGAAGGGAAATAAAATGTGCTTAACTGAATGCCTCCCAATCAATCAAATTCCTTGAGGGCCAGGAACTTCTTTCCCATAATCCTGCCAGGCCATCTACCCAAGAGGAAACTGAGGTTCTTTCTGATTGACTTTGATTGACTCTTTTGAGAGTCAATCTCTTGCTCAAAGTCAAGGAGCTAGAAAGTAGCATAACCAGGCTTCACATCCTGGTTGGTATTATTTTTAAATTCATGCTCTTTTCATTCCTCCAAGCCTCCCGGGTTACAAAGCTCAGACACCAAGGTCCAGAAATAACCTCTCTCAGTGGTACTGAGAAAGGCATTTAACCTCTGTGTGCCTTAATTTACCATCAGCAAAATAAGGGCAAAGATATTTAATTAAATAGGGTGTATTATAGAATTAATCAGTGGAGGTGTGGGATGGGAGGTGAAAATGTAAAAGCAGCATCTAATCATGCCATCATTATTATGAACAATAATAACATTATCAACGTTGGGTTCATAATTTAATCCTTGAAGCACTGACCCACCAGCTCTGATTATTATTATTGATAATTATAAGGGTAAGATAGGAGGTTAATGAGGGTTCTTTGTGGCTTCAAATCTTTACTGGGTAGGAAGAGAGGAAAATTAATTCTTTTCTTTATAGCAAATGTAACAGAATTTGGATTTGTTGTCTATTTTTGTGTTTCTCTCTTAAAATTCCCTGAGGCCCACTTAGAATAATGGAGTAAATGAATCAGTCTATAAAAATGCATTTTAAAGCCCCCAGTGGTGGCGGCTACAACATGTGGTAGCTGAGACAGTGGCTCATCAGGGAAGTGTTCAACCCCAAACTTGCCTATTTTCTGAAATTCAGAGGGAAGTGCTTGAGAGGAATATAACCCCCTATAAATGTGAGCCTAGGAGTTAGGAAACCTCAGCGAGAGCTCTGGTTCAGTGATTAACCCATGTGTGAGTTTAGCTAAATTGAAATACCTCCATGATCTGATCTACAGAACAGGGGTGACAGCCTTTGTTCAGCTTGCAAGGCTATTTCGAGGATCAAATGATGTGATGTATATGAAAGTCCTGTTGGCCATTAGCTCAGTTTGCAAAGATGTTCAGAAAGAGAAAGCAGACTTTGAATCCTAGAAACACACACAAATTGCATGCTTTATTAATAGATTCACTAGTGAGTTATAAAGTCAGAGGAATGATCTGGGTCTCAGGTTTGGAACGTGCTGCTCCAAAGTGATGTCTATATTACCTGGCCACCCAACGCAGACACTGTCATCCCGGGCCGTGGTTATCTACCTGGGAAGGTGTGAGGTGCTCAGCAGACACCCCTCCTCAGTGCAGCAGAGACTCGGGCACCTTGGTGACTTGCTTACAGAAAATTGGTGATTGAATACATTTCTTGAATATAATCTGACCAGAGAAGTGACCCCACTTTCACCTTTTCATTAATTCTAAACTCAACATCCATACAATATAATGCCAAATAGCATTTTGGAAAATTAGGAGAAATTGTTCCATTATTAGAAGCTTGTACAGTAAATGCAGAACTGGCCGCAATTCTTAATCTTCCCTATATCCATACCCTTTGCAACACAACTTGGCTGCCTCTTCCTTCAGGTGGTAAAGTCTGGTTCCCTGTCCCTTGAATGTGGCCTTGTGACTGACGCTGGCTAAGAGAATATAATGGAAGTGACAGTGCAGTGATTCTAAATCGAGGCCTAATGAGGTGTTTTGCTCACTTTCCTTTGGAACCCAATCATTGGCTACGTCAAGAGCCCTGGCTAACCTTTTGGGGGATCAAATTACTTATGGAGAGGGCCCAGCTGAGACCATCTATGAGTAATTTACAGTCAGCAGAGTTGATTAACTGACACACAGCTGCTGGCAGATTCACAAATAAGACAAGCTAAGACAACAAGAACCACTCTGTTGATACACACACTCAAAAGAAATAAAAATGTGTGTTTTAGGCCATTAAGTTTGGTATGATTTGTTAGGCAGCAGTTGATAACTCATATAAATATTACAATGGAGACCTTCAGGTATAACATTTCTTTTTTGTAACTTTATGAAAAAAGAAAGTAAAGGGAAAGAAATATTAACCTAGTATGAGTTTACCATTAACCAGATTTGTCCAATCTCTAATTGTAGTTTTGGAAATTTTTAAATTGTGATGAAATATCTAACTGTAGTTTTATTGTTCATAGTAGAAAAGATCTTGACTATCTATAGAGTTGACTGTAAGAGGCCATGCAATGACCTTTTTATTTCATGGATCCATTTTAAAACAAAAATAAAACTTTTATTGAGTACCTGCTCTGTGTCATAAGTGTTGTTGACATTTATGTTGTCATAAATGTCAAACATAAGGCATGTTTGACATTTCATCTTTAGCAAATTATCCTTTGGGAATCTGCTTTTAAATAGTCCCAGAAGTTAGACCATTTTAAGCTGGTCTCAGTGACAAATATAGATGGAATTCACTGTATGTTTTCACTTGACTCTTTTTCCCTCACCTATGATCAATTTTCTCATCTGAAAAGCAGAAGGTTGGGACCAAGCTCTCTTCCATCTCTCTATTAATTGACATGAAAAACTTTCCTCATTTTCATTCCCGATGGTACATGACTGATACAGTAACTTAAGAGATACCAATGACTTAGCTCGAAGCATTAGTGAAAATAATGGTGAAAATCTTGGACATTGGATTTCAGCACCAGCATATAAAGAGCTTGGGACTAATCACTTCAATCTTAAAAACAAGAAAAAGCTGGAAAAACAGAAAACCAAAGACTGTTCTTGGACCCTTTAGAGAACTGATGCTGCCTTTCTGAAATCTGGAGAGACAGTCCTATCCAGAAAGACACAGCTAGACTCCCTCCAAAAGCTTCTGGAGCCATACACTGGTAAGAACACTGTAACAGTAATTTTGAGAATTGCTTGTGGCTGAGTATTGGCTAGCATGGGAGCAAAAATGACTGGGGACCTCAGTCTCAGGGTACTCCCCTACATTTTTTTATGGGCTTTACCTTCAGGAACCCCACCAGATTCTCATGTTGAAGATGTAAGGAAAAACCCTGTGTCTCTGGCAGGTAAATGGGAAAGGATAAGTAATATTTATGAAATACTAGAACCTCTTCATGACAAATGCGGGCACTCCAGGTGAGAGCCCTATTCCAGTTGGGGAAAGAGGAAGGACATTTCTATTACTCCTTCTAGCATTCCTGTTTCACCTAATGGGAGAAGGAAGAGGAGCACAGTCCATAGCATTTGGGATTCAATGACATTGACTGAGAATGCTTCATCCTGGGAAATGCATAGGAGGCGGGTATAAAAAAAAGAGAAATAAAGTTATAGCATTGAGGAGACAACTGTGAAGGGTACAGCACAAAGACACAGCCTCAGTGAAACACTCAGTGAAACACTGATTTTTTTTTGAATTTTATTTTATTTATTTGTTATACAGCAGGTTCTTATTAGTTATCCATTTTATACATATTAGTGTATATATGTCAATCCCAATCTCCCAATTCATCACACCACCATCAACCCCCTCACTCCTTCCTCCACTGGTGTCCATATGTTTGTTCTCTACCAACTGTGTCTCTATTTTTGCCCTGCAAACTGGTTCATCTGTACCATTTTCTAGGTTCCACATATATGCGTAAATATATAATATTTGTTTTTCTCTTTCTGACTTACTTCACTCTGTATGACAGTCTCTAGATCCATCCATGTCTCTACAAATGACCCAATTTCATTCGTTTTTATGGCTGAGTAATATTCCATTGTATGTATATACTACATCTTCTTTATCCATTTGTCTGTCGATGGGCATTTAGGTTGCTTCCATGAGCTGGCTATTGTAAATAGTGCTGCAATGAACATTGGGGTGCATGTGTTTTTTGAATTATGGTTTTCTCTGGGTA
>NC_041222.1:8353033-8355153 GCF_002837175.3 Physeter macrocephalus | reverse complement strand
TTTTCATGTGCTTCTTGGCTATCTGTATGTCTTCTTTGGAGAAATGTCTATTTAGGTCTTCTGTCCATTATCTGATTGGGTTGTTTGTTTTTTTTTTAATATTGAGCTACATGAGCTGTTTATATATTTTGGAAATTAATCCTTTGTCCATTGATTCGTTTGCAAATATTTTCTCCCATTCTGAGGGTTGTCATTTCTTCTTGTTTGTAGTTTCCTTTGCTGTGCAAAAGCTTTTAGTCATTTCTTCTTGTTTGTAGTTTCCTTTGCTTTGAAAAAGCTTTTAAGTTTCATTAGGTCCCATTTGTTTATTTTTGTTTTCAGTTCCATTACTCTAGGAGATGGATCAATAAATATCTTGCTGTGATTTATGTCAAACAGTGTTCTTTCTATGTTTTCCTCTAAGAGTTTTATAGTGTCCAGTCTTACATTTAGGTCTCTAATCCATGTTGAGTTTATTTTTGTGTATGGTGTTAGGGATTGTTCTAATTTCATTCTTTTACATGTAGTTGTCCAGTTTTCCCAGCACCACTTATTGAAGAGGCTGTCTTTTCTCCACTGTATATCCTTGCCTCCTTTGTCATAGATTAGTTGACCATGGGTGCGTGGGTTTCTCTCTCGGCTTTCTATCCTCCTCCATTGATCTATATTTCTGTTTTTGTGCCAGTACCATATTGTCTTGATTACTGTAGCTTTGTAGTATAGTCTGAAGACAGGGAGTCTGATTCCTCCAGCTGTTTTTTTCCTTCAAGGCTGCATTGATGATTTGGGATCCTTTGTGTCTCCACACAAATTTTAAGATTTTTTGTTGTAGTTCTGTAAAAAATGCCATTGGTAATTTGATAGGGATTGCATTGAATCGGGAGATTGCTTTGGGTAGTATAGTCATTTTCACAATATTGATTCTTCCAATCGAAGAACATAGTATATCTCTCCATCTGTTTGTATCATCATTAATTTCTTTCATCAGTGTCTTATAGTTTTCTGCATACAGGTCTTTTGTCTCCTTAGGTAGGTTTATTCCTAGGCATTTTATTCTTTTTGTTACAATGGTAAATGGGAGTGTTTCCTTAATTTCTCTTTCAGATTTTTCATCATTAGTGTATAGGAATGCAAGAGCTTTCTGTGCATGAATGTTGTATCCTGCAAGTTTACCAGATTCGTTGATTAGCACTAGTAGTTTTCTGGTGGCATCTTTAGGATTCTCTATGTATAGTACCATGTCATCTGAAAAGAGTGACAGTTTTACTTCTTCTTTTCCAACTTGTATTCCTTTTATTACTTTTTCTTCTTTGACTGCCGTTGCTAGGACTTCCAAAACTATGTTGAATAATAGTGGCGAGAGTGGACATCCTTGTCTTGTTCCTGATCTTGGAGGAAATGCTTTCAGTTTTTCACCATTGAGAATGATGTTTGCTGTGGGTTTGTAGTATTTGGCTTTTTTATGTTGAGGTAGGTTCCCTCTATGCCCACTTTCTGGAGAGTTTTTATCATAAATGGGTGTTGAATTTTGTCAAAACCTTTTTCTGCATCTATTGAGATGATCAAATGGTTTTTATTCTTCAATTTCTTAGCATGGTGTTTCACATTGATTGATTTGCATATATTGAAGAATCCCTGCATCCCTGGGATAAATCCCACTTGATCATGGTGTATGATCCTTTTAATGTGTTGTTGGATTCTGTTTGCTAGTATTTTGTTGAGGATTTTTGCATCTATATTCATCAGTGATATTGGTGTGTAATTTTCTTTTTTTGTAGTATCTTTGTCTGGCTTTGGTATCAGGGTGATGGTGGTCTCATAGAATGAGTCTGGGAGAGTTCCCTCCTAGGAAATTTTTTCGAAGAGTTTGAGAAGGATGGGTGTTAGCTCTTCTCTAAATGTTTGATAGAATTCGCCTGTGAAGCCATCTGGTCCGGGACTTTTGTTTGTTGGGAGATTTTTAATCACAGTTTCAATTTCATTACTTTTGATTGGTCTGTTCATATTTTCTATTTCTTCCTGGCTCAGTCTTGGAAGGTTATACCTTTCTAAGAATTTGTCCATTTCTTCCAGATTGTCCATTTTATTGGCATAGAGTTGCTTGTAGTAGTCTCTTAGAATGCTTTGTATTTCTGCAGTGT
>NC_041222.1:8351037-8352561 GCF_002837175.3 Physeter macrocephalus | reverse complement strand
TATTGTTTTCTTTGTTTCTATTTCATTTATTTCTGCCTGATCTTTATGAATTCTTTCCTTCTGCTAACTTTGGGTATTGTTTGTTCTTCTTTCTCTAGTTCTTTTAGGTGTAAGGTTAGATTGTTTATTTGAGATTTTTCTTGTTTCTTGAGGTAGGCTTGTATAGCTATAAACGTCCCTCTTAGAACTGCTTTGCTGCATCCCATAGGTTTTGAATCATCGTGTTTTCATTGCCATTTGTCTCGTTATTTTTTGATTTCCTCAGTGATCTCTTGGTTATTTAGTAATGTATTGTTTAGCCTCCATGTGTTTGTGTTTTTTACATTTTTTTCCCTGTAATTCATTTCTAATCTCATAGTGTTGAGGTCAGAAAAGATGCTTGATATGATTTCAATTTGCTAAATTTACTGAGGCTTGATTTGTGACCCAAGATGTCATCTATCCTGGAGAATGTTCCATGCGCACTTGAGAAGAAAAGTCTCTTGTAACATTCTTTATTTTAAGGTCTATTTTATCTGATATGAGTATTGCTACTCCAGCTTTCTTTCGATTTCCATTTGCATGGAATATCTTTTTCCATTCCCTCACTTTTAGTCTGTATGTGTCCCTAGGTCTGAAGTGGGTCTCTTGTAGACAGCATATATATGGGTCTTGCTTTTGTATCCATTCACCAAGCCTGTGTCTTTTGGTTGGAGTATTTAATCCATTAACATTTAAGGTAATTATCAATATGTATGTTCCTATGACCATTTTCTTAATTGTTTTTTGTATGTTTTTGTAGGTCCTTTTCTTCTCTTGTGTTTCCCACTTAGTGAAGTTCCTTTAGCATTTGTTGTATAGCTGTTTTGGTCTTCCCTTTCATCACTTTAAGTATATCATGTCACTCCCTTCTGGCTTGTAGAATTTCCACTGAGAAATCAGCTGTTAACCTTAAGGGAGTTCCCTTGTATGTTATTTGTCGTTTTTTCCTTGTTGCTTTCAATAATTTTTCTTTGTCCCTAATTTTTGTCCATTTGATTACTATGTGTCTCAAGTGTTTCTCCTTGGGTTTATCCCGCCTGGGACTCTCTGCACTTCCTGGACTTGGGTGGCTATTTCCTTTCCCATGTTAGGGAAGTTTTCAACTATGATCTCTTCAAATATTTTCCCGGGTCCTTTTTCTCTCTCCCTTCTCCTCTGGGACCCCTATAATGTGAATGTTGCTGCGTTTAATGTCTCAGAGGTCTCTTAGGCTGTCTTCATTTCTTTTCATTCTTTTTTCTTTATTCTGTTCAGTGGCAGTGAATTCCTCCATTCTGTCTTCCAGGTCACTTATCCGTTCTTCTGCTATTGATTAGTTATTATTCTGCTATGGATTGCTTCTAGTGTATTTTTCATTTTAGTTATTGTATTGATCATCTCTGTTTGTTTGGTCTTTAATTCTTCAAGGTCTTTGTTCTTTAATTCTTCTAGGTCTTTGTTAAACATTTCTTGCATCTTCTCGATCTTTGTCTCCATTCTTTTTCTGAGGTTCTGGGTCATCTT
>NC_041222.1:8333601-8349261 GCF_002837175.3 Physeter macrocephalus | reverse complement strand
GGAGGATCCCGCGTGCCGCGGAGCGGCTGGGCCCGTGGGTCATGGCCGCTGGGCCTGCGCGTCCGGAGCCTGTGCGCCGCAACGGGAGAGGCCACAGCAAAGGGAGGCCTGCATACCACAAAAAAAAAAAAAAAAAAAAGAAGACACCAAAAAGGATTTGAAAAAATCCAGTACCAATTCATGATAAAAAAATACCCCTCAGAACATTAGGAATAGAGGGGAACGACCTCAGCTTGATAAAGGACAGCTAAAAAAATCCTATAACAATGGCATACTTAATGGCACTCTCCTCTTAAGATCAGGAACAAGGCAACTTCAATTCAATATCATAATGGAAGTTTCATCTAAAGCAATCATAAAAGAGTCATTAAAATATACAAATTGGGAAGGAAGAAATGAAACCATCATTCTCAGATGCCATGTGGAAAATCCCAAAGAACTGATTAAAAAAACAAACAAACAAACAAAACTCCTGGAATTAATGAGTGATGACAGCAAGATTTCAGGATACAAGAATAATACACAAAATTGATTGCTCTCCTATGTACCAGTAATGAATTTTACTACTAAAAATATCATTTATAATAGCACCACAAAATGAAATATTAAGAATAAATCTAACAAAAATTTGTTGTAGTATCTATATATGTGGAAACTACAGAACACTAATGAAACAAATAAAAGCAAAACTAAATAAATGGAGAGATATTTCATATTCACAGACTGGAATAGTCAATATTGTTAAGATGTCAGTTTTTCCCAACTTGATCTAGAGATCCAATGCAATCACAATCAAAATCTCAGCAGAGTATTATGTAGCTATTGGAAAACTCATTCCAAAGATTATATGGCCACTTTGACTTTCAAGATGGAGGAAGAGTAAGAGGTGGTGATCACCTTCCTCCCCACAAATACATCATAAATACATCTACATGTGGAACGATATGCAAGGAGAATAAAAGAATATTATGAAAACCCTATGGCCGCAAATTTGATAATTTAGTTGAAATGAACCAGTTCCTTGATAGAGAAAAACTACTAAAACTCACACAAAGAGAAATACGTATCCTGAATATCCCTGTAAGTATTAAAGAAATTGAATCAATAATAGCAACCTTCCAAAAAAGAAAACACCAGGCCCAAATGGTTTCACTGGTGAATTCTACCAAGCATGGAAGAATACCAATTCTGCACAATCTCTTTCAGTAAATAGAAGTTGGGAGTGGGGAGGGAATTTCCAAACTAACTTTATGAGTCCAGTATTACATTAAAACTAAAATCAGATTAAAGAGGTTACAAGGAGGGAAAACTACAGACCAATATATCTCATGGTCATAGATGTAAAAATCCTCAACCAAATATCAGCAAATAAATTCCAACATTGTATAAAAACAATTATATGCTGTGACCCAGTGAGATTAATTCAAGGCTGGTTCAAAATTTGAAATCAATGTATGATTTCAATGTATCAACCATACGAATGGACAAAGAAGACAAGGCATATGATCATATCAGAAGACACCAGGGGCTTCCCTGGTGGCGCAGTGGTTGTGCGTCCGCCTGCCGATGCAGGGGAACCGGGTTCGCGCCCCGGTCTGGGAGGATCCCACATGCCGCGGAGCGGCTAAAATATACAAATTGGGAAGGAAGAAATGAAACCATCATTCTCAGATGCCATGTGGAAAATCCCAAAGAACTGATTAAAAAAACAAACAAACAAACAAAACTCCTGGAATTAATGAGTGATGACAGCAAGATTTCAGGATACAAGAATAATACACAAAATTGATTGCTCTCCTATGTACCAGTAATGAATTTTACTACTAAAAATATCATTTATAATAGCACCACAAAATGAAATATTAAGAATAAATCTAACAAAAATTTGTTGTAGTATCTATATATGTGGAAACTACAGAACACTAATGAAACAAATAAAAGCAAAACTAAATAAATGGAGAGATATTTCATATTCACAGACTGGAATAGTCAATATTGTTAAGATGTCAGTTTTTCCCAACTTGATCTAGAGATCCAATGCAATCACAATCAAAATCTCAGCAGAGTATTATGTAGCTATTGGAAAACTCATTCCAAAGATTATATGGCCACTTTGACTTTCAAGATGGAGGAAGAGTAAGAGGTGGTGACCACCTTCCTCCCCACAAATACATCATAAATACATCTACATGTGGAACAACTCTTACAGAACACCTACTGAACTCTGCCAGAAGACCTCAGATTTCCCCAAAGGCAAGAAACTCCCCACGTACCCGGGTAGGGCAAAAGAAAATAGACAAAAAGAGAGGCAAAAGAACAGGGACAGGACCTGCACCTTGGGGAGGGAGCTGTGAAGGAGGAAAAGTTTCCACACACTATGAAGCCCCTTTGTAGGCGGAGACTGCGTGTGGCGGGGTGGGCATGGCGGGGGGAAGCTTCGGAGCCATGGAGGAGAGCACAGCAACAGGGGTGCAAAGGGCAAAGCGGAGATATTCCTGCACAGGGGATCAGTGCCGACCAGCAATCACCAGCCCCAGGGGCTTGTCTGCTTCCCTGCTTGGGCCGGTGGGGGCTGGGAAATGAGGCTCGGGCTTCAGAGGTGAGATCCCAGGGAGAGGAGTGGGGTTGGCTGCGTGAACACAGCCTGAAGGGGCCTAGTGTGCCACAGCTAGCTGGGAGGGAGTCCGGGAAAAAGTCTGGACCTGCCGAAGATGCAAGAGACCACTGTTTCGGGGTACGCAAGGAGAGGGGATTCAGAGAGCCGCCTAAACGAGATCCAGAGATGGGTGCCAGCCGCGGCTGTCAGCGTGGACCCCAGAGACTGGCATGAGACGCTAAGGCTGATGCTGTGGACACCAAGAAACCTATGTGCAAGCACAGGTCACTATCCATACCTCCCCTCCTGGGAGCCTGTGCAGCCCGCCACTGCCAGGGTCCCATGATCCAGGGACAACTTCCCTGGGAGAACACATGGCATCTCAGGCTGGTGCAATGTCACGCCAGCCTCTGCCACCGCAGGCTCGCCCTGCACTCTGTACCCCTCTCTCCCCCCTGGCATGAGTGAGCCAGAGCCCCCTAATCAGCTGCTTCTTTAACCCCATCCTGTCTGGGCAGAAACACACGCCCTCAGGCCACCTACACGCAGAGGCGGGGCCAAATCCAAAGCTAAACCCCAGGAGCTGTGTGAAAAAAGAAGAGAAAGGGAAATCTCTCCCAGCAGCCTCAGGAGCAGCAGATTAAATCTCCACAATCAACCTGATGTACCCTGCATCTGTGGAATACCTGAATAGACAATAAATCATCCCAAAATTGAGGCGGTGGACTTTGGGAGCAATGATATACATATTTTTTTTCCTTTTTCTCTTTTTGTGAGTGTGTATGTATGTTTCTTTCTGTGATTTTGTCTGTAAAGCTTTGCTCTTATCATTTCTCCTAGGGTTCTGTCTGTTTGTTTTGGGGTGGTTTTTTGGTTGTTTTTTTTTTTTTGTATAGTTTTTAGTGTTTGTTTTCATTGGTGGATTTGTTTTTTGGTTTGGTTGCTCTCTTCTTTCTATCTTTCTTTGGTTTTTTTTTCTTCTTTTTTTATTACTTTTTAATTTTTAATAATTATTTTTTATTTTAATAACTTTATATTATTTTTTTCTTTTTTTCTCCCTTTTTTTCTGAGCCGTGTGGCTGACAGGGTCTTGGTGCTCCAGGCGGGTGTCAGGCCTGTGCCTCTGAGGTGGGAGAGCCAAGTTCAGGATATTGGTCCACCAGAGACTTCCCTGCTCCACATAATATCAAACAACAAAAGCTCTCCCAGAGATCTCCATCTCAACACTAAGATCCAGCTACATTCAACGAACAGCAAGCTACAGTGCTGGACACCCTATGGCAAACAACTAGCAAGACAGGAACACAACCCCCCCCCATTAGCGGAGAGGTTGCCTAAAATCATAATAAGGCCACAGACACCCCAAAACACACCACCGCATGTGCTCCTGACCACCAGAAAGACAAGATCCAGCCTCATCCACCAGAACACAGGCACTAGTCCCCTCCACCAGGAAGCCTACACAACCCACTGAACCAACTTTAGCCACTGGGGGCAGACACCAAAAACAATGGGAACTATGAACCTGCAGCCTGCGAAATGGAGACCCCAAACACAGTAAGTTAAGCAAAATGAGAAGACAGAGAAACACACAGCAGATGAAGGAGCAAGGTAAAAACCCACCAGACCAAACAAATGAAGAGGAAAAAGGCAGTCTACCTGAAAAAGAATTCAGAGTAATGATAGTAAAGATAATCCAAAATCTTGGAAATAGAATGGAGAAAATACAGGAAATGTTTAAAATGGGCCTAGAAGAACTAAAGAGGAAACAAGCAATGATGAACAACAAAATAAATGAAATTAAAAATTCTCTAGATGAAATCAATAGTAGAATAACTGAGGGAGAAGAACAGATAAGTGACCTGGAAGATAGAATAGTGGAAATAACTACTGAAGAGCAGAAAAAAGAAAAAAATAATTAAAAGAATTGAGGACAGTCTCAGAGACCTCTGGGACAACATTAAATGCACCACCATTTGAATTACAGGGGTCCCAGAAGAAGAAGAGAAAAAGAAAGGGACTGAGAAAATATTTGAAGAGATTATAGTTGAAAATTTCCCTAATATGGGAAAGGAAATAGTTCATCAAGTCCAGGAAGTGCAGAGAGTCTCATACAGGATAAATGTAAGGAAAACACACCAAGATGCATATTAATCAAACTATCAAAAATTAAGTACAAAGAAAAAATATTAAAAGCAGCAAGGGAAAAACAACAAATAACATAAAAAAGAACCCCCATAAGGTTAATAGCTGATGTTTCAGCAGAAACTCTGCAAGCCAGAGGGAGTGGCAGGACATATTTAAAGTGATGAAAGGGAAAAACCTACAACCAAGATTACTCTACCCAGCAAGGGTCTGATTCAGATTCACAGAGAAATTAAAACCTTTACAGATAAGCAAAAGCTAAGAGAAATCAGCACCACCAAACCAGCTTTACAGCAAATGCTAAAGGAACTTCTCTAGGCAGGAAACACAAGAGAAAAAAAAGACTTACAATAACAAACCCAAACAATTAAGAAAATGGTAATAGGAACATACATATCTATAATTACCTTAAATGTAAATGGATTAAATGCTCCAACAAAAGACATAGACTGGCTGAATGGATACAAAAACAAGACCCATATACATGCTGTCTACAAGAGACCCACCCACTTCAGACCTAGGGACACATACAGACTGCAAGTGAGGGGATGGAAAACGATATTCCATGCAAATGGAACAGAAAGCGGGAGGAGCAATTCTCATATCAGACAAAATAGACTTTAAAATAAAGACTATTAGAAGATACAAAGAAGGACACCACAGAATGATCAAGGGATCAATCCAAGAAGAAGATATAACAATTGTAAATATTTATGCACCCAACATAGGAGCACCTCAATACATAAGGCCAATGCTAACAGCCATAAGAGGGGAATCAGAAAATTGAAATCATATCAAGTAGCTTTTCCAACCAGCACGCTATGAGACTATATCTCAATTACAGGAAAAAATCTGGAAAAATTCAAACACATTGAGGTTAAACAATACACTACTTAATAACCAGGAAATCGCTGAAGAAATAAAAGAGGAAATAAAAAAAAATACCTAGAAAAAAATGACAATGAAAACACGACGACCCAAAACCTATGGGATGCAGCAAAAGCAGTTCTAAGAGGGAAGTTTATAGCAATACAATCCTTACCTCAAGAAACAGTGAATATCTCAAATAAACAACCTAACGTTACACGTAAAGCAGTTAGAGAAAGAATAACAAAAAAACCCCCAAAGTTAGCAGAAGGAAAGAAATCATAAAGATCAGAGCATAAATAAATGAAAAGGAAATGAAGGATACAAGAGCAAAGATCAATAAAATTTAAAGCTGGTTCTGTAAGAAGATAAACAAAATTGATAAACCATTAGCCAGACTCATCATTAAAAAAAGGGAGAAGACTCAAATCAATAGAATTAGAAATGAAAAAGGAGAAGTTAACAACTGACACTGAACAAATACAAAGGAGCATGAGAGATTACTACAAGCAACTGTATGCCAATAAAATGGACAATCTGGAAGAAATGGACAAATTCTTAGAAAAGCACAACCTTCCGAGACTGAACCAGGAAGAAATAGAAAATATAAACAGGCCAATCACAAGCACTGAAATTGAGGCTGTGATTAAAAATCTTCCAACAAACAAAATCCCAGGACCAGATGGCTTCACAAGTGATTCTATGAAACATTTAGAGATGAGCTAACACCTAGCCTTCTAAACTCTTCCAAAATTAATCAGAGGGAGGAACACTCCCAAACTGATGCCACGAGACCCCCATCACCCTGATATGAAAACCACACAAAGATGTCACAAAGAAAGATGACTACAGGCAAATATCACTGATGAACATAGATGCAAAATTCCTCAACAAAATACTAGCAAACAGAATCTAACAGCACATTAAAAGGATCATACACAATGATCAAGTGAGGTTTATCCCAGGAATGCAAGGAGTCTTCAATATATGCAAATCAATCAATGTGATACACCATATTAACAAATTGAAGTAGAAAAACCATATGATCATCTCAATAGATGCAGAAAAAGCTTCTGACAAAATTCAACACCCATTTATGATGAAATCTCTCCAGAAAGTAGGCACAGAGGAAACTTACCTCAACATAAGAAGCCCATATATGACAAACCCACAGCCAACATTGTTCTCAGTGGTGAAAAAATGAAAACATTTTCACTAAAATCAGGAAAAAGACAAGGTTGCCCACTCTCACCACTATTATTCAACACAGTTTTGGACGTTTTAGCCACAGCAATCAGAGAAGAAAAAGAAATAAAAGGAATCCTAATTGGAAAAGAAGTAAAGCTGTCACTGTTTTCAGATGACTTGATACTATACATATAGAATCTTAAAGACTCTACCAGAAAACTGCTAGCACTAATCAATGAATTTGGTAAAGTAGCATGATACAAAATTAATGCACAGAAATCTCTGGCATTCTTATACACTCTAGACAGCTACATGTAACAGAATGAAACTAGAACACTCCCTAACACCATACACAAAAATAAACTCAAAATGGATTAAAGATCTAAATGTAAGGCCAGAGACTATAAGATATAAAACTCTTAGAGGAAAACATAGGCAGAACACTCTATGACATAAATCACAGCAAGATCTTTTTTGACTCACCTCCTAGAGAAATGGAAATAAAAACAAAAATAAACAAATGGGACCTAATGAAATTTAAAAGCTTTTGCACAGCAAAGGAAACCATAAACAAGACGAAAAGATAATCCTCAGAATGGGAGAACATATTTGCAAATGAAGCAACTGACAAAGGAGCTCATGCAGCTCAATATCAAAAAAACAAACAACCCAATCCAAAAATGGGCAGAAGACCTAAATAGACATTTCTCCAAAGAAGATATCCAGATTGCCAACAAACACATGAAAGAATGCTCTACATCACTAATCATTAGAGAAATGCAAATCAAAAGTACAATGAAGTATTACCTCACACTGGTCAGAATGACCATCATCAAAAAATCTACAAACAATAAATGCTGGAGATGGTGTGGAGAAAAGGGAACCCTCTTTCACTGTTGGTGGGAATGTAAATTGATACAGCCACTATGGAGAACAGTATGGAGGTTCCTTAAAAAACTAAAAATAGAACTACCATACGACCCAGCAATCCCACTACTGGGCATATACCCTGAGAAAATCATAATTCAAAAATAGTCATGTAGCAGAATGTTCATTGCAGCTCTATTTACAATAGCCAGGACCTGGAATCATCCTAAGTGTCCATCGAAAGATGAACGGATAAAGAAGATGTGGCATATATATATACAATGGAATATTACTCAGCCATAAAAAAATGAAATTGAGTTATTTGTAGTGAGGTGGATGGACCTAGAGTTTGTCATACAGAGTGAGGTAAGTCAGAAGTAGAAAAACAAATACCGTATGCTAACACATATATATGGAATATTAAAAAAACAATAAAAACAAACACGTTTCTGAAGAATCTAGGGGCAGGAAAGGAATAAAGACACAGGCGTAGAGAATGGACTTGAGGACACGGGGAAGGGGAAGGGTAAGCTGGGACAAAGTGAGAGAGTGGCATGGACATATGTACACTACCAAACGTAAAATAGATAGCTAGCGGGAAGCAGCTGCATAGCACAGGGAGATCAGCTCAGTGATTTGTGACCACCTAGAGGGGTGGGATAGGGAGGGTGGGAGGCAGATGCAAGAGGGAGGAGATATGGGGATATATGTATATGTATATGTATAGCTGATTCACTTTGTTATAAAGCAGAAACTAACACACCATTGTAAAGCAATCATACTCCAATAAAGATGTTAAAATAAAATAAAGTTTATACGGAAAGGCAAAAGATGTAGAATAAACAACACAACCCTGGAGAATAACAAAATTGGAAGACTCTCCTACCTGATTTCAAGTCTTATAAAGTCACAGTAATCGAGACAGTGTGGTATTAGTGGAAGAAGATAAGCATATGGAGCAATGGAACAGAAAAAGCTGCAAAATACACCCAAACAAGTATACTCAACTCATTTTTTACAAAAATGCAAAGGCAATTTAATGAAGAAAGAATAGTCTTTTCAACAAGTGACACTGTATCAACTGGACATCCATGTGTAAAAAACCATGAACCTCTAAGCATGGACCTCCCCCCAAAAATTAACTCAAAGTGAATCATACACCTAAGTTTAAATGTAAAAGTATAAAACTTCTCGAAGCAAAAGAAAATCCACTTGACCCTGGATTTGAAGATGAGTTTTTAGATACAATAGCAAAAGAATGATCCATAGAAGAAAAAATTGGTACATTGGATTTTATTAAGATTAAAGACTTTTTTCTGTATAAGATATTCTTAAGAGAGTTAAAAGACAAACCACAGACTGAGAGAAAATATTTGCAAAACACAGATCTGAGCTTGCAGTCAAAATATGCAAAGAACTCTCAAAAACAGAACAACAAGAAAACAAACAAACCAATTTAAAAATAGGAAAAAGATCTGGACGAGCCTCACCAAAGAAGATATACAGATGGCAAGGAAGCATATGAAAAGATGCTCAACATAATTTATCATTAGAGAAATGCAAATTAAAACAACTAGACACCACTATGCACCTATTAGAATGGCTACAATCCAAAAAGCTGACAATAGCAATTTCTGGCAAGAATGCCAAGCAAGAAGAACTCTCATTTATTGCTGGTACGAATGGAAAATGATACAACCACTTTAGCAGACATTTTGGCAGTTTCCTACAAAACTTAAGCATAGTCTTAGCATACTTTCAGATAGTGGGGGAAACCTATATTGGATTATAGACTAAAGTATAAAATAAATATCCATGAGTCCACTCTGATGTAGACAAATGATTGAGTAGATAAATAAATGGAGGAATATAGATAAATATCCCACACAGAATTCCAAATAATTTTTCTGCCTACTCTGTCCTCAAGTGTCCCCCATTCTTTAAAAGTGGGCTTCGCATAATGACTCCCTTACAAAGATTACAGTTTGAAAGGGGAAAAAAAGAGTAAATGCATAGTGGAGAAACCTGAAAAACACTACCTTAGCCATGTGATCAAGAGGAACATTATCAGTGATAAGTCATGTTGATCAAATGTACCCTTGGTATGAGGCGATGAGAATAACACTTCACCTCTGTGATCTCCCTCCCCAACGCCCATAACCCCAGTCCAATCATGAGAAAAAACATCAGACAAATTCCAACTGAGGTATTTCTATGAAATACCTGAATAGTACTCCTTAAAAACTGTCAAGGTAATCAAAAACAAGGAAAGTCTGAGAAATATCTCAGTGAAGAGGAGCCTAAGGAGACCAGGTAATAAATGTAAGGTGGGAATCTGAAACTGATAAAGGATATTAGGTAAAAACTAAGAAAATCTAGATACTATATACATGTTAATAAATAATAATATATTAATATTAGTTCATTAATTGTGACATGCTAATATGAGATGTTCATAGGACAACCTCACTGCGGGTTATAAGGGAACTCTGTACTATTTTCATAATTTTTCTGTAAACCCAGAAGTATTCTAAAATTTAACAAGTTTATTAAAAAATACTGCACACTACAGCAAGCTTGGTGAGAAGAATATTTTTTGGTAGAGGAGGAAGCCAAGGAAATCACCATAGTGTATGGAATTGGGCATTAGCACTAGACAGACCTGGGTTCCAAGATCAACCCAGCTACTTTCTGGATGTGCGTTGCTAAGCATCTAATTTAACCTCTGTTTCCTCGTATGTTAAATGAATGTCATCTAATGATTATAGTTGAATTATAGAAGGCATATGGCGCATAGGCCATGTAGCTGTTGCTGTAGCTGGTATTGCCATCCTCATTGTGACGTGACTCTTCTCGGTTTGGTTAACCATGCTGATTATCGACAGCCACTGGGTAGATGTCTATGGTGTGTTTGGATGACAAGTGCATTAATACAATGCTTCCTTGTATTCAACTCCAATCCAGCTTGCTGTCGTTCATACATGTCCCCTCTCGGGGAGACAGAAAGCAGACGCTCCCCTTTCCTTGAACAAAGATGCCAATCATTTAGTCAGATTTCTCTGCAGACTTAGGGTTTCTTTTCTCTTTGTGCTCATGTAAACTGGTGCTTTTATTATCACAGTTGAAGGAGAGTTGAGGCTGGAATATTTATTATTCATGATATAAATAACCTTTCAGGGCTTCCCTGGTGGCGCAGCGGTTGCGCGTCCGCCTGCCGATGCAGGGGAACCGGGTTCGCGCCCCGGTCTGGGAGGATCCCACATGCCGCGGAGCGGCTGGGCCCGTGAGCCATGGCCGCTGAGCCTGCGCGTCCGGAGCCTGTGCTCCGCAACGGGAGAGGCCGCAGCAGAGGGAGGCCCGCATACCACAAAAAAAAAAAAAAATAAAAAAAATAAAATAAATAAACTTTCATTATTTTTCCTTATTAAGAAAACAACAGATATTCAATATAGAAAATTGAAAACATTCTAATAATCAAAAAGAATTAAAAACCACTTACAATGTCAACAGTCAAATAGTTTTACAACCTGCTTTATATAATCAACATTATATCTTGTAAACCCCTGATCATGCTTATGTCCCTAAATATTGTCACACAAATAATTTTTAATTGCTGCATAGAATTCCATATATAATGACTGCACCACAGTTTATTCGCTCAAGTGCCTACTTTTGAGTGTTTGGGGAGTTCCCTCTTACTTATTTTTTTTTGATATTATAAATAGTTTGGTGTTGAACATCCTTGTAGTTAAATCTTTACATATCTTTTTAGTTATGTCCTTGGGGCGGTGTGTTCTCTGTCATAGTTGCTTGAGCTGGTTGGCCTCAGGAGGATCCTAAAGCTAATACTGCTCTTAGGTCAGAGGAAGGGTGAGAGGAAGGAGTGGGATGTAGGGAGTTTGAAATTAATGCTTGGGTAATTTAGTGTAAAATGAAACAAAAACAAAACTTGTATTTATGCTAGATTGGACTTTGCATCTCAGTACCTACACTTCTGCTTCATTCCAGTTGTAAAGATTCCAACCACAACGCCCTTTGTAGCTAGATACACGGATAAGAGTCTCAGTTATGCCACATCCTAGCGGCATGACTCATTATATCCATCTGTAAAATGGGGATGGCCTTGTGAGAACTAAAACAGATAACAAATATAAAGCGCCGCCCCCCCCCCGACCACCACCCCGGTGCATAATGCAGGCTCAATAAACAATGGATTGCCTCCACCTGAGAGATGCTTGAATTTTTTCCACAGCCCACAGCAAGGCATTGTTCCCCTCAACTTTGGTCAATTTATAATATCTAGGCACTATTTTCCTTCTGAGAAAAGCAAAAGGACATTTTTCTGCCTCTTTTGCATTCTGCATCCTCACAGCCCCAGGCCCTTCTGAGACTCCTATGACCACTAAGTCACTGCCATTATAATCAGGACTGGAAGAATGTCTGTCCTTGACAAACAGGGTTTTAATTCATCAGTGGCCCCCTGATACCTCAGTGTCCAAAATGCTTTATCTGGCATTTGCTTCGCCAATGAATGGGGAAGATAGAAAAGGCAAGACGCTATGCAGGGTTTAAATCTAATAAGCCTTAGACAATTCAACTGCTGCTTCCTCCACCCCACCCCTCCCCTCTTCTTTTGGAGCTACTCATTTTCAAACATCCTCAATTTTATATCAGAAGGGGAATAAAGAAAAGGACATAAGCTGGGTAGCCAGGCATATCAGGGTTCCACTCCACGGCTCTGCTATTTAACTGGCTTTGTGATCTTGGGCAAGGTAATTCGTCTCATTGAGCCTCGGTTTCCTCACATGCACAATGAGGATAAATACAGCTGGTCGGTAATAATTTCATGATTAATGAAAAACGCATAGCATAATGCCTTCCACACAGCAGCATTTCCCCATTTATTGGTTCTATCGCCCCTTGCAACTTTCCTTTACCACACCTCTACTAAAGTTACCTTGGAGAGAGAGAAACTTTTCATCCGTATACAACCCATTGTGCCTTCCAGAATGGTTTGGTTAAAATTGCTGCCTAAAAACCTGCCTAATTAGACTTATTTTTACCCAACTAGACTCGTTCATTCATCCATTCACTCAGCTTGTGCCAGGAATTATGCTGGACACTGAAAATGCCAAAAGGAACAAGACCTTCTCTGTCCTCAGGGAGCTCATAGCCTAGTGTAGGACACAGACAAGGAAACATAAAATTATAATTCAGCAACAAAGTGTTCATGTTATGGCAGAGAAATGTGTAAGGGCTTGGCAGGGCTCCTAACCTAGCTGTGCTGGGGCCGGTGGCGTCCTCAGAGAGGGGCAGCAGAGCTGAGCTTGATGAGCCAGTACAAATTAGGTCGATGTAAGTTAAATCATGTCGTCTTTATGACAACTCTGAAAAATAGATATTTCCATTTTACAAATGTGGAACCTAAGGCTCAGAGAGACTGAGTTATCTAAGATCACCCAGAAGTCTGGGGACCCAATAAAATCCAAGAGAGCCTGGCTCCAGAATATTTCCTTGATGGTGGAAGTCCAGACACCTTGTCAGTATTGCTGCCTATGTAATGGAAGCTCTGTAGTATGCTTTTCAGCTTCCTTTCAAATCATACCCCCTCCCCCGCCCCCCTTTTTCATGCTGCAGCTCTTCTTTCTCCACGGATATGCTGGGGATTTAGAGAAGGCAGGGACTCAGCTTTGTTCCTACTGCCTAGCCCCATATGTGGGCTGCACGAGTGTCCGCCACCTCCCAATCATCATTCTTTCTTTCAGGGACAGAGTTATGGCCCCCGGGAGAGGTCTGTTCCACCAGAGTAGTCAGTTACTAAGGAGCTTCATGCTGCTTCTCCGCCCCCGGCTCCACCCCAGATCTCCTAAGTCACCTTCATCTGGCAGCTGGAGACTGATGGGAGTCTGTGTGGGGAGGTGCCCGGCCCTGGAGCTAGAGCATGTCCCTAGATCCCTTGGGTATACACTGAGTGTGAGCCAGCCGCAAAGGAGAGGAGGAGACAGGCTCAGCCTCTTGGACCACTGCCCAGGACAGAGAAGCCTGGTCTCAGTACATCAGACCTGTGGGTCCCTCCCTTCTGGGGAAAGGCACATTTCTCTGATGCCCACAAAACTCTGGTCCTTCTCTGCCAGAAACCCAGGACCCCTCAGCTGAGCCTGTTCCTATGGTGTTATAGGATTATATAATATCATATGGATTCGAACTGGGAACATCAATACCATAATAGCCACCATTTATTGGGAACCTGCTATAGGCAAGATATTCTTTTTTAATAAATTTTAATCTTTTTAAAATTTTATTCTTGAAGTATAGTTGATTTACAATATTATGTTAGTTTCAGGTGTACAGCATAGTGATTCAGTATTTTTACAGCTTATACTCCATTAAATGTTATTACAAGATAATGGCTATAATTCCCTGTGCTATACAATGTATCCTTGTTGCTTATCTATTTTATACATAATAGTTTGTATCTCTTAATTGCATACCCCTAATTTGCCTCTTACATTTTGTGATCACTTGTTTTCTATATTTGAACCTGCTTCTGTTTTGCATGTATATTCATTTGTATTAGTTTTTAGATTCTACATATAAATGATATCATACATGCAAGATATTCTTAAATACCTTATCTGAATTACTTCATGTGCCGCTTACTGTAAACCATGAGGCAGATACAACTATTTTCTCTGTTCTACATGAGGAAATTAAGGCTCAGAGAGTTTAAGTAATGTGTCCATCTTCCCACAATGGATAGATCCAGTATTTCACCCCAGCAGCCTGACTCCAGAGTGTGTGCCCCTAACTACCAAGATATAGGGAGCTGAGCTAATGTTTGAACACTTACTCTGTGCCAGGCATTGGGCTAAGCTCTGCGCATGGATTATCTTAGTGGCTTCTCCCAACCAGCCTAGTATCCTTATTTTACAGATGAGGACCCTGAGATTCAGAGAGGTTGAGTTTCTCTAGGTCACAGAGTGAGCAAGTGGCAGATCTAGGATTAAAGTCCCAGGCAGCCTGACTCCTGAGTCCACCCTCCTGGCACCATGCTGTACCGACTGTGCTGGGTTGAACAGTGCTCCACCAAAGTTCATGTCCACTCAACCTCAGAATGTGATCTTATTTGAAAGTAGGGTCTTTGCAGATATAATCCAGTTAAAATGAGGCCATACTGGATTAGGGTAAACCCTAAATCCAGTGACCGGTGTCTTTATATATAAGAGAAAGACGAAGAAGAGTCAGACAGAAAGACATAGACACACTCAGAGGGAAGACAGCCGTGTGAAGACAGAGGCAGAAATTGGAGCAATGTACCTACAAGCCAAGGAATGCCAAGGATTGCTGGTAACCACCAGAAGCTAGGAAGAGGCAAGGAAGAATTCTTCCCTAGAGCCTTGGAGGGAGCATGGCCTTGCCAGCAACTTGATTTCAGACCTGTGAGAGAATAAATTTCTGTTGTATTAAGCTACCAAGTGTGTAGTGATTTGTTATAGCAGCCCTAGGAAACAAACACACCATCTGAATACCATGTTATCTTCTTGAAAACAGGAGCCTGGGCTCCATGCTCTCCTGGAATACTTTCTGGCTCCACGAATTATGATTCTATCATTTTTCGTTAAACCAAAGAAGGGTTCTAGAGCTACTAAGGAGAATTATCCAGGGGAAACCATGGCCGTCAATGGGGTCTAGCAGCATGAATACCCCTTTCACCATTCCATGGTGTTCTCTGGAGCAGGGGAAATGGACCTGAGTTTTCCAACAGCAAGGCTTTGGATGTGTCAGTTAACCTCTTAGCCTCAATGTTCATATCTATAAAATGGGAGTAATTATATCCTTGATATTGTGAGGATTAAATAAGGTAGTGGATATACAGTGCCTGATAACATGGAAAAGAAAAATATATGCATTAGCCCCCTAACCCCATCTCAGGGAGATTTCTTTCAAGGCAGTGGCATTTTTTTTTTTTTTTTTTTTTTTTTTTTTGTGGTATGCGG
>NC_041222.1:8295203-8333526 GCF_002837175.3 Physeter macrocephalus | reverse complement strand
CGGGCCTCCCTCCGTTGTGGCCTCTCCCGTTGTGGAGCACAGGCTCCGGACGCGCAGGCTCAGCGGCCATGGCTCACGGGCCCAGCCGCTCCGCGGCATATGGGATCCTCCCAGACCGGGGCGCGAACCCAGTTCCCCTGCATCGGCAGGCGGACGCGCAACCACTGCGCCACCAGGGAAGCCCGGCAGTGGCATTTTTGTAAGGATGTTCTCAACAGGAGAGGGGCCAGGGCTATGTGTGGGTGGGAAGTGAGGGGTCCAGGGCAGCTTCAGTGGGTGCCATGGGGATGTTTGTACAGCATCTCTTTGCTGGTAGGGGAGGGGTGTTCGGCAAGATTCAGGAGGTCAGTTCAACAAAACATTTGATGACCCTCTGCTGTGTCCTGGGCACTGGGCTAGGTGCCATGGTAGGGGAGGAAACACCCTGAAGCTGTGTGCCAGATGGGGTTGCTCGCTCGGCTGCAGAGCTTAGCTGTACCTTTCTATATTTAGATTCTATCTTTGTCAAGCAAGAAGACTTGTTTGACAGGGCTCTGGTTTTTCATCTCTGAAAAGCCACTCATCCATAAAGCTTGGGGTTTGGGGGGAGAGATAAAGGGGAGGGAACCTGGCTTCTTTCCCTCACTCTGAACAGATGGGATCAGAACAGGGCCCTTCCACCACCCCAGCCAAGATGCCCGAGCCTTGGCAGTGGTCCCAGGACACAGACAATGGGGTCTGATGGCAGCTTCTCAAGCCTCGCTTTCCCTGGGCAAGAGGCTTCTCCTGAGGCTGGCAAAGCCATTTCTTCAGGCTCAGAAATAGGATTTGGGGAGAGGGAAGAAGGGACTGCATTGAGGCAACTCCTGACAGCTTATCCTGGAAAACTAGGACACAGCTTGTGGGATCCTAGCCCAGTGGCCCTGACATCTGACCCTTCTTCTGTCTCTGCAAGGACCGTTGTCTAGGGAGACAGAGGCAGAGCTGGCCCAGGAACACTGGTCTGCTGGCTGCCGACAAGAGAATGGTACAGAGGATGGTGTATGGGGTGAGAGGTGGGGGAAGGAGGGTCAGGCTGTGGGATGGTACAGTTGGTTTGAGTCTGACGTTTCTCTTTATGGGTGAGGCAGGCTTTGGAGCGAATGCGTAAGGACAGTTGGCCTCTGAGAACAGCTAAAATAGAAAAGATTTAGCATGAGATAGGGGAGGGCTCCATCTGCCCGTACGTCTTAGACACAGACCTGAAAAATGAAGGAATCAGATCCTGAAGAGCCTTTCTGAGGTGCCTGAGCCAGACTCCTGCCTTCAGAAAGATGAATTTTGAAACCACCCAGGGAGCAGGGCTGAAAGATAATCCCTCCAGAGATCTCCTGTTGACTCCATACTGCAGCCTGAGCCATTTTCATTCCCCGTAAGTCCTCAGCCTCCTCTCTTCCTAAGTAGGGGGACTTACCCATTCTTCACAAAAACTAAGTCCATCTGGTGCCATCTTCCTCCACTTCCTTTCTCCCTCTCTGAAAATGGGTTGGTTTTCAGTCCTGCAGACTGTAAGCTTCTCAAGGGCAGGTGCCCTGTCTTATTGCTCGTCTGTGTCCCCACATCATGTGGCATAAAAGCAAGGGGAGAGAATAGAGAAGAAAAGAGAGAGAGGGAGAGCAAAACGGAGCGGGAGAGATGCAGCTAGGTAGAGGCAAATGCAATGGAATAACAGACATACAGAAAGAAAACCAGAGACAGAACACTGGCATACAAAATCCCTGTCATGGGATACGCACAGTGTCAGGTAAACCAAATGCATTTTTGCGGGGACGTTTCACTGGGTTTTCTCTTTAGCTTATGAAAGGCAGTATAACTTATGCTGGTTGATAGATGAATACCTGCCAAACTACTCAGATACGAACATAGACAAAACCAGTAATCTTCCCTTCCATGTTTATACCCCACCCCCAGCAAGACACACACTGTACTAAGTATCAACAATTAAGTGTGTTAGCTTTTGTCCTACCTGGCTTTCCCATATGCTTGTATAAACATAGGCTTCTTTTTATTCTACTTCTTTACAGAAAAAACGATAACGTGCTATGCCTATTTACTCCACATCTGCCTTTTTCACTAACAATATATCGCAGACATTCCTTGCTGCCAATACACATAGATCAAACTCTTTCTTTTAATAACTAAACAACTCTCTAGAGGATAGATGCATAAGAATTATTCTACTATTGATGGACATTCAGGTTGTTTCCAGACTGTTTTATGTTATAATAAACAATTATCTAATAAAGATCCTTGACTATCCATGTATACTGGGGTTTTTATTTCTGTATGCTGGATTCCTCCAAGTGGGATTGCTGTGGTAAAGGTAGACAGGTTTTAAATTTTATTAGATCCTTCTAGCTTAATTTCTGAAAATGCTACAGCAATTTATATTCTCACTGGCAATATGAGACAGTTTTTATCTTCCTACCCCTTTGCCAGCTACTAAATGGAATCAATCTTTAATTTTTGTGCATTGGTTGGGAGAAAATGTTATTTCATTGCTGTTTTGATTTGTGTTTCTCTAACAACTAGGGGAGCCTAATGCTAGTTTAGGCTTGTACTAGCATTAGGGTTTTCTCTTCTGATATTTGCCCATAATATCCTTTTTCTTTTTCTATTGGGATGTTCCATCTTTTCTTACCAATTTGTAATTGATAAGAAATTGCATATAATACATATTGTACATATATTATTTAATTTAATCTTTAGAATGACGGTTCCCAAATTGTGTCAAGGTGCCTAGGGGGGGCCACAGAAAACTTAAAGGGGCATGAAGAAATATTTAACACTTTAGGGAGAAACTCAGTGTGATATTTAACATCTGCTGAATACACTGGAATTACCAGGGTGAGGGAGTTCACCATCTCACCATCAGATCACACTACAGTCCATTCAATAACATCATATATAGGTGATGCTGGGTTTTAGTGAGTTGCTCTAATAACAAAGCAAGTAACTGCAGAGGAACTCCCTGGCTGTCCAATGGTTAGGACTCTGTGCTCTCACTGCTGTATGGTATGGCCAAAAAAAAAAAAAAAAAAAAAAAACAGGCAAGTAACTGCAAACACCAATGTGGAACAGGAAAGAGGGATGTCGGTATTCAATCTGATTGTACAGTGTCCACAGTGCCACACATTCCATGAGTAACTAGGTGATTGTGTTTATTTAAGAATGAAATGATAGTGTTACCTTTCTTTCAAATTATGTATATAAAGTGATAGGACATACATACTTTTGAAATTGTTTGAACCCAACTACTTAATACATGGAACTGTTGGGTATTTATTTTGGCCTAGGGGCCCTGTGAAAAACTACCGAGATACTAAAGAAACTGTGAATCAAGCCAGTTTGGGAATCTGTGCTTTGGAACAATCCAATAACATTGTTATGGGTGATGACATCTCGGTTTTGCATATTTTTCACAGATGTGGAAACTGAGGCTCCGAGAGGTTAATCAATTTATTCAAGATCAGAGAGTTAGCAAGTGACAGAATCAGAATTCGAACCTAAGTCTGCCTTGCTCATACCCTGAGATCTTCCCACCCCAGAAATCTGATATGATTCATTCACGGATGCAAATCTTTATTGTGCCTGGAGTCGCAGAGGAATGTGACCCTTCTTTCTGAAGTGCAATCCTCCAACACTGCCTTCAATTGCACTATTGATTATTTCTTCTCTCTCCTATATCTTTGATCCCTCCCTCTCCACTGAATCCTTCTGTAGCCCTTGAAAGTGTTCAATTCTTATCTTAAAAGAAGAGGGGGGAAAGTTCCTTGACCTTGATAATCCTTTAAGCCGTTTTGCCACTGTGCTCCTTGACTACAAACTTCTCCATAGTTTGCTGGTACCTGCCCTTCTTCACTTCCCCTTATGACTCCACGTCATTGTCATCTAGCCTCCTGCACTCTACTGATCCCCAAGGCTACCAAATGATCTTAGAAAATCTTTACAAAGTTTAGGGCTTTTTTCAGGATCCACATCCAACTTGTCCTTGTGCATATTGGAATTGCATGCACTAGGTGCTCAATGCATGCCTAGGACATACTGGCCCTGCAGGTCTGCCTCCAACGTCTTTCCTCAACTCCAGGCCCCTGTTAGTTCCCAGTTGCCTTCTGAGCACCCCTAAGTACGTGACGTTCTGGAGGATTATCTATGTAAATCAATTTTCCTGACTGCCTCTGAACTCCACTTCTCTCAACCCTAAATCCTCCTCTTCACCCACCTCCCACTTTTTTCCTTTTTCCATTGTTAAATAAAGGTTCAGGAATTTAAAATCTATCCAGAGTTAGGTTTGAATAATCCCTTATATAATCTTGGGCAAGTCATTTTGCCTCTCTGAGCCTGTTTGATCATCTGTAAAATGAAATAATAATAATAGTAATAATGCATTTTATGTCTGTTATAAGGATCAAATGAGAGGTTTCACAGAAAGTATCTAACATAGGGCTTGACACTTAGTAGGACTCAAAACATGAAGATAATGTGTCAATTATCAGCATCATCTTTTGTCATCATCACTATCATCTTCCCCACAAAAGACCTGTTCCTCTGTCCCTGATGGAAGATAATATGCTTTAGTGCAAAGAGCACTGGGTTTGGAGTCAGAAGGACCTATGTTAAAAACCCAACCACACATCTATTCTGTGACTTTGGACAAATCACTTTACCTCTTTGAGCCTCCGTACCCTCCTCCATAAAGGGGGATTCATATCATTTATCCATGATGGAGTGTCTAATGAGATAATAGCCGAGAAGATACTTTCTAACATATATTGCAACACAAAGGTAACTTTTAGCTTATGATTTATTATTGTGTCCATCGGGCTACCATTCTCACAGGAGAAAAGTTCAAAGTAATCTTTGACATCCGGACTCTGCCCCTCTTGCTCTGACTCAAAGTCCAAAGACCACCTTTCAGTTCCTAATCGTGCTTGTGCTGGTCAGAGACATGCACTGGATCAAGAAGCACTTTCTCTGCTTTGTGTTTACTGTGGGCTCGCAATTCATATTTAACCCCCAGCAGGCCAAGAGATTTAGCCTCACGGCTGCTGCCCCAGCCTGATAAGGTTTTCTAACAAAGTGAGTATACCTTCTGAGTATCTCCATATCTTAATGGAAAATTCTCCTGTAACTTTTCAGACACTTTATCTGTTATTAAATATTAATGTTTCCAACCAGCATATTTTTCATTGGAAAGTGTGAAATATTACAAGATCCTCTCATGTTGTCTATTCACGCGACTTCCTAAAGCTGGTGCCAGATCAGGGAGCTGATTGGAAATACAAAGAACATTAAAAAAAGGAGAAGGGAGCACCAGTGCTGGGGGTGGGGAAGGAGAAAGAATGCAGAAAGACCCCTTGAAAACTGCAGGAGCTGTCTTGGAACTGCTTCTCTTTATTATGCCGTGATTGGCAGACACCTCACAAGGTTCCCAGATATCCCCTGCCCAACTGATGTGCCCCCTGAGATTTATTTACAGGACTCACAAAACAGGGGTAGCAAAATGCTACTGTCAGGAAGATATTATAACCAGAATCTGTTTTTAATGCAAAATCTTTAACTCACTATCTTATCCATCTTCAGAAAATGGTTTTCCTGTCCAAACCCCTTGCATCAGAACTTGGTGAAATGTATGAGGGAGAGGAAGGAGTTCGCTTTAACCGAGAGCATTCACCGTTTTTCATGGTGCTATTTGTCTAAGTGACAAAGGCAGAAGGCAAACCTATACTTCTTTCTAACTTTTTATTGTTTTTCATCCCAGTGGGGACCAGCAGACAGGGGGAAAGAAAAAAAAAAAAATCTTTCGAATGGTGAAATGTGCTTAAGATTTTTTTTTTTCCAGAAAGAGGGAGGAAAAAAATGACCAACCAATACAATCCGAGTTTGTTACAGTCTGGAGAAAAATGTTGTTGAAGCTTGGCTTCTGCAAACTCTCTGTGAATTCACGTCTGTGAATCCAGCTAGAGCTGAAGGGTAAAAGTGAGACAAAACGAAGAAGCTACTGTGACTTGCATTTTGGCTTTACATAAGAGAGCTTAGCACACAGAACTGTGTTCAGAGTGAGCTACTGTGTAAGGTGGTGAGGTCCCCATCACCAGAGGTATTTAAGTATATGCCACTTGGTGGAGATGTTGTAGAGAGAAATAAAAAAATGGAGAACAGGTCAAGTGGATGACCTCTGAAAACTTTTCTAGGCCTGAGAGTCTATGATTCTTTAATGTCAGGGGCAAGAAGAAAAAGGGTGAGTGTGTGTGTGGGGAGGCTTTGGTAGTAAAAATACAGAAATTTTATTTTCTCCCTGTGATCCAAATAGAACTGAGTTTTGATCACTTGACTGAGTAAGAGGGTATATATCCCATTTTATAATGGGAGGGACTAATAATATTAACATTAGCAACAATCACAGTGATAATAGTTAATGTATTTTTAGTGTTGGCTATGTGCCAGGCACTGTCTTAAGTGCTTTCCAAACATTTTCTACTTCACTCCTCAGAATAACCCTATAAGGAGGAGACTGTAATTATTCCTCCCAATTTAGAGTTGAGGGAACTGAGATTCAGAGAGGTTGTGTAAGGTCACTAGAACCTCCTTTATAGATGGAAAAATTATACCCAGAGGACTAAACAATTTATCCAAAGTCTCAGAGAGTGTTTGAAGCAGAACAATCGGAAAGGATGGGGCGGGAGTGGGGGGAGGGAGGAACTGGGACATTTGGATAGACATATACACACTCCTCTATATAAAATAGATAACTAATAAGGACCTACTGTGTAGCACAGGGAACTCTACTCAATACCCTATAATGACCTATACGGGAAAAGAGTCTAAAGAAGAGTGGCCATAGATATCTGTATAACTGATTCACTTTAATGTACCACTGAAACCAATACAACATTGTAAATCAACTATACTCCAATAAAAATTAAAAAAAAAAGAAAGGATGGGGGGATTTGGAGTCAGAAGACCAGGGTCCTTAAGTTCTAGGTATCAAGTGCAGTGATCCATGTACTGTATTGTGAGATGAAGTGAATTAACGTACTTAGTACATTAATTCACTTCACCTCACAATAACCATGTGAGAGTGATATTTTTGTCTCCCTTTTAGAGATGAGGAAAGTGAATATCAGAGAGGTTAAGTAACTTGTGTAATACTGCACAGCAAGGTTGAGGTAAGGATTGACGGCCCTGTTGGTACACAGAGACGTTCCATACATTCATCAGATCTCAGGAAAGTCATTAAACAACTTATAGCTTTGGATTTCTCATTTTAAAAGAGAGACAACATTACAACTGTCCTTGACTTGTCAATTGTCCAGGGTTGTTATAGGTCCTAATAATGCAGATTGAATATATTGTGAATCAAGTGTAGTGTCTTTAATTTTTGCAAACATTGGGTCTCCTGATTAGAAGCTGAGGGGGATCCTCCTACTTGTCACGGTTGTTTGTTTGTTTGTTTTGGTTTGGTTTTGGTCCCTTAAAGCAGCAGCTGGAGGCCAGGACGTGGAGGTTCTAAAGGTGGGTCCATGTTCTTTAAGCGCCAAGGCCTTGGTGGGTAGCAGCACCGTATCTGTAAGCATGTGAGAGTAGATGCTGGCCTCCCTGCCTGGCATTGTACTTAACGGGTCTCAGAAAGCAGAGGCCAGGGGAAAATGCCCTTTGAGTGAGCCTGACATAATGGGACCAGGCCTCCCGAATCCTTATCTGGGTTCTCTCTCATACGAGTGACGGGGTCTCTCTGGCCTTGTTTGCACCTGCACAGTAATTGTGGCAGAGCTGCCCTATGTGCCTCTGCCTAAAGGTGCTTTCACTTTGGGCTCTTCCCCTTAAAGCTCTCCTAGTGTTTCCAGTCTGGAGGATAGAATCTGACTATCCTAATGGTATGCCTTCTTCCTTGCTGGTAGTCCTAAAATTATCCCTTAATAAATTTCATGTTGGACAGTTTTTTTTTTTTCTTTTTTTCTCAAAATGTGGGATCCATGGAGGGAAAAGCCAAAGCTTGAGATTTTCACAGCACTTCAACGTTCTATAGGACACAGAGCCGTGGAGCCAGGAGTAGACCTAGCATTTGCCTCTCGCCTCTGCCATGAGGTCTTGGGGAAGTCATGTTCATTTAACAATTTCCTGTCTACTGAGGAGATTGCAATGCAGTAACAGAAACGTACACCGGATGGGCGCATGGGGTGCTGAGATGCCCAGAGCAGGCACTCAGTCCATTCTGGAGTGAAGGCTTCCTGGAGGAGGTGTGATGTAGCTGAAACTTGAAGGATGCACTAAGTTGACAGGTAAGCATGTGGAGGAAGGGCATTCTGAAGAGGGACCAGTTTATGCAAAGACACAGAGGGACGGTGAGAAGGCCTGGTGCATTCAGGGACCAAAAACCATTAAGTGTGGCTGGAGCTCAAGAAGAATCTTAAGGGATGCTGAGGCCAGATCATGAAGAGCCTTGGGTGCCAACAGAAGAGTGTGTCTTTATCCTGACAACGATGGGGAGACTTCAGAGAATGTGAACCCATCAAAGGAGAGGTGGGATGCATACTAAAAAGTTACTTTGGTTGCAGGTCAAGGGGCAGATGGAAGCAGCCAGTACAGACTAGGATAAGATAGAACACTAGTGCATAATTCCAACAGAGGATAGACGAGGCATAATCTAAGATAGGAGTGATGAAGACGAGGAGGAGTTTCAGGGCACAACTTGCTTCTTTGGGCTCCACTTTCCTCGTCTATGAAATGTGGGGATCTCTGTGGCCCAAATCCTTCATCATTTCACGGTTAAGTTTTCCTTCTATAATTTTTTTTTCCCCATAGAACCCCAGTGTTTCAAGGGGTTATGTCTATTAAGTTACATTTATTAAGGGATAATTAGTTTTTCAATAAGTACAAATTTTAGTTGATATAATTCCCACCAAAAGCAATTAAAGTCTGATTTTATTGCGGAAATGTATGATTCCCGTTAGCATTTTTGAAATATTGAAGAGTTCATGGACTGCCATTATACCTTTGGGCTCTTCTTGCCAGGGAGTGTAAAGCATAGTTGGGGAACCACTGGATATGTTCATCTGTAAGGGTCACCTCTGAAATTTTATGAGTCTAGGAAATATCCCTCTTCAACAAGTACTTGGTGAGCTGTAAATCACTCTGTAAGTGTGAGAGATTGTTAGAACTCATTATGATTATGCAGACTCTCCCAAAATACTAGACTTCAGACACATGAGGTAGTAAGCTGGGAGCTACTATCATTTAATATATGAGAAACTGGAGACTTAAAGAAGTTGAACAACTGGTTTTAAAATTCAGCAAATTAGCAAAAATAGCAGCAGTTGCTTCCCCTGCTTGACTTCCTTGGGTATCTGTTGATTTTAAAGAATGCTTGAAGTTATCCTCTCCCCACCTTCTAAGATCCCCACTTAGTGGGAAGTGATTCATTTCTTGGTGCAAAGGAGCAAGGAATCAAATAGTGGTACAATAGGAAACTCAAAGGAGGTTTGTGGCAACTCATAAGTAGAACTGACCTCAGGGATGAGGAACAGGAGATACCCTGCACCTTACCCCAGAGAGAACTGCAGAGACAGTGATGAGCTGGGGAGATGCTGGCAGGGCAAAACCATGGGCCATTAGAGAAAGGCATTTTGAGGGCATTCAGTTCAGCTCCCAGGAGGAAGGAGACTGATGACAAGATTAAAAACCAGTAAATGTAGTGAAATTAAAGCCCTACGCTAATTTGAAACGAATATGGAAGGAACAGATGCAGTCTGAGTTTAAATATCAAGGTGTACCTAAATACAACATATTTTAAATGGAACAAGCACATTGTGAGCTAATAGGTCTAGTATGACCCCATTTATATATTAAAGAAATAGCAACTCTGCCTCAGCTTTTTTCTCTATACATTGGGGGTAAAAATAGCACCTGTCTTATGGTGTTGTTTTGGAGATAGTGAGTTGGTGTACATTGTGTTTAGAAACATGCTTGACATGCAGTTAAGTGCCACAAAAATATTTGCTCTTGTATTTATTTCTATATCTAAACATTTCTATGCCTCTGACTGAATAAGATAGATTTGAAAGAGCAAATCTAGGGGGAAGAAGCAGGATAAGGCTGTTGAAGGAGGCCCTTTTTGCTGTAATTATTTGTGTATTTTTATTTTGTTTTCTTGTAATGATTATTTCTTTTGTGTGAGACCATATTCATGGATTACGTATTAAGAAACAAATTTGGCTTACTGGAAACTCTAAGAGCATAACACAGGTCTGGAAATGCAAAGCCAACAAATGAAATATTTTCACTTATTTGTTTATTCATTCATCCTTCATTCATCTAGTTCCTATTGCATGCCTATTTTGCACTAGGCATCCTTTTAGGAACTAGTGATAAAGTGATAACCAGAAGAGAAAAACCATCCTTGCTTTCCTGTGAAAGGTGGAGACACAATGAATAAATAAGTAGAATATTTACTTTGTTAGATGGAGGTATGTTCATTGCTATCCACTGTCCAACAATGGATATGTTCTGTGGGGAACAGTAAAGCCAGAAGAGGGATAGGAAGGACCAAGAGGGAGAAGTGTTGCAATTTTAAATGGGATAGATAGGAAAGGCCTCTCAGAGAGGAGGCATCTCAGTAAAGGCCTGTGTCAGGGAACTATGCAGCTATTTGGGGGAAGAGCATGCCAGGCATTACTACATTTAATCGTCTCAATAATCCTCATCATAGGAAATGTAAATTGGTGCAGCCACTATAGAAAACAGTATGGAAGTTCCTTAAAAAACGAAAAATAGAATTACCATTTGATCCAGCCATCCCACTCCTGAGCATATATCCAGAAAAACCCCTAATTCAAAAAGATACATGCACACCAACGTTCATAGCGAGACTATTCACAACAGCCAAGACACGGAAGCAGCCTAAATGTCCACTGACAGATGAATGGATAAAGAAAATGTGGTATATATCTATATACCACATACATACATTCCATACATTCCATACATCTGAAACTAATACAATAGTGTAAATCTACTATACTTCAATAGAAAAATTAACAAGAAATAACCCTCACTATAACCCTGGGAGATAGGTATCATTAATGTCCTCATTTACAGATGGGGAAACAGGCTCAGAGAGGGGGAGCTGGCCTAGCTGGTAAGTGGCAGAATTGAGGCTCAGCCTAGCGCTCTTCCTCATGTGCTAGTGGTTATCTCTGCCCTGGGTCTAGCTTCCGAGGAACATTTGTTGCTGAGTCTGGGGCATTTTGGTGCAGCTCTACGATTGCTCAGGAGCTATAGGTCTGGTGGAAAGTGTCCTCTAGTGCCACCTTTGCTGCTCTTGCAGTATTAGAAGGTGACACATTCCTTCTCCTCTCCCCCACCCCCTTCCTTCTTCATCCTTTTCCTTTCTGACATCTCTTGTCCTGAGCCCAGGTAGGACACATGTGGGCAGAACACAGCGACTGGTTTTGAACCTTCACAAAAGTTTCCAGCTCTCAAATGCTGGCTCTCCCAAAGTCCTCCTGACACACTGATACATGAGGGGGAAGCAGAGTGATGAGCGGAAGGCCATGGGATTTGGAGACAGAAGACCAGGCACCCGGCCATCTGTACGAACATGGCCAACCCTCTCATGGTCTCAACTTCCAATTTTACCTGGCCTAACTCACAGATCTATATTGCAGATCAAATGAGAAGACAATAACTAAGATTCTGGTCCCAAATTCCAGTGTGTGTATTTGTGGGTGGGGGAGGTGATTTGACCACACCAACAAGCAATGCTTGGATACCAGCCGTGTGTCCTACGATTCAGCTCAGTTCTAGCACATCTTCCTGGAGATAGCACCAGACTCCACAGGTTAAGGGCTCAGTTCCACAAGACTGCCCTTCACTTTAGATGCCAATTGCAAGTCCAGGTTGTCACCTGTGCTTTTGAGCAACTGGCTATAAACCAGATGTTCCAGTGACCCCAAACTTGGGTTGGATTAATTCACTAGATCGGCTCACAGGACTCAGAAAAACATTTTACTTACTAGATTGCCAGCTTATTATAAAAGGATATAACTCTGGCACATCCAGATGTAAAAGATGCATAGAGCAAGGTGTGGGGAAAGGGTGTGGAGCTTCCATGCCCTCTCCAGGCACTCCACTCTCTCCAAATCTCCATGTGTTCACCAACTCAGAGTCTCTCCAAACACCATCCTTTTGGGTTTTTATGGAGGCTTCATTAATAGGCATGACTGATTAGATAATTGGTCATTGGTGATCGATTCAACCTCCAGCCTCTCTCCCTTTCCTGGAAATCAAGGGGTGAAACTGAACGTTCCAACCCTCTATTCCTGGTTTGTTCCCCTGGCAACTAGCCCCCATCTTTAGGTGCTTTCCAAAAGTCACCTTCATTAATATAAACCCAGTTTTGGTGGAAAGGAGCTTGTTTTGAACAACAAGACAACCCTTTTGCCTTTCCTGAGGACTATAGAGAAATTGTTATAACAGAAGATGTCCCCACTGCTCTTATTTATCACTCAGGAAATTGCAAGGGTTTTGCGAGCTCTGAGCCAGGAACTATGGGTTGAGACCAAACATAGATGGGAAATATGTATTTGGTCATTTGACCAAATTTGACCTTATTTCAAATGACCAAATATATATTTCTTATAAATCACAATATCACAGTAATTTTTTTAGAAGTAATATATAGATATTAGATATCTAGATGGACTAATAAATGTTCCATTAGATAGAGGTCTACACTGAGGCTTAAGGTCTGGACAATAAAGGTAGCAAGAACAATCAAAACAAGAGCTCATTTAGGGATCCAAATGCACACATAATACTGCTATCATTTTACTCTCTAAAACAAAACTTAATGATGTATGATGAGAGAGAAAACAATAAATATTCTATTTCATAACTTGGAAGCAAAATTCAATAAATGTGGTTGTAGATACACCTTTCTATGCCCATTCCACTTTCCTCATCCAGGACACCACCAATTACGATGGGGTGTAATTAGCTCTCATCATCTCTCATTCAGTCATGTGTACCCCACACAACATCCAGAGTGAGATTCATAAAATACGAAAACACGCTACTCCCCTGCTGAACACCCTTCCATGGCTCCCCATTGCCCTCAAAACAATTTTCAAACTTTCCAACATGGCTCCAAAATCTCTTGATAATGATTAGGTCCCTGCCAACATCTTCAGACTCATCTCTCATCATTATCATTATTCCCCATTTTCTCCCCAGCATGACTATGAACTCCAGCCAATCTGAGCTGTATACAGTGCCCACAAGTAGCCACGCTCTTTCTCATCTCCTGGATTTCTCCACATATACTTGCTTTGCCTAGGGAGTGTCTATTTCCCCTCCCCCGCTCCTGCCCACCACTGCCGAGGCTGGGTGGATTGACCCCCTCCTCTCTGCTGCCACCACTCCTGCTTGTCCAGCCACAGCCCTTGTCACCTCAGATCACAGTTGTTTGCAGTCAGTATTTCCAATTAGATCGTAAGGTCTGGGGGTCGGGGGAGGGTCATGTCTGTCTGCTTCATTTTTTTAATGCCCAGAACCTACTACAGTTTCTGACATAGAGGAAGGTGTCAGAAAAAGTAGAAAATAAGTATAGCTGCTATTTATTGAATTCTTCCTGTAATCTGTGCTAAGCACTGACACAATTATCATTTAATTGTCATAGTAAGGCACTGATCCTTCAGAAAGGACTTGGTCCAGGGTGTCAGAACAAGGATCTGCTGTGCTCGGCATTAATTCTTTAGTAGCTGGAATGTTTATTTGTCCAGTGCATCCAGGGGAGGAGGCTGGACTGTCCAGGTGTGTGTGTGTGTGTGTGTGTGTGTGTGTGTGTGTGTGTGTGTGTGTCCACACATGTGTGTGCAACTGCTGTCTACCAAAAGGAATGAAATTATTATCAAAATATTTTAGCTAACACAGGATGGCTAAAACAGCCATATTTAAGGTGATCACATAATTTACAGTCCAAGTTGGGACATCCGGAATTGAAAGACGGCACTATTAATAAGTAACTAAATCTGTGATTTAAAGTGAAAACTTTAGTGTCCATCAGAATCACTTTTTGCTGAGCTCCACTCAAGAGTTTCTGATTTAGTAGATCTGGGGAGGGACATGAAAATTTGAATTTATGGCAAGTTACCAAGTGATTTTAAAAAGAAGGCAAGCAGGGGAGGAGGGTGCAGAGAGAGACAGAAGGAGAGAGAAGAACAAAAAGAAACATACAAAGAAAAACAATTACAGAGCCTAGAAAAAAATGAAGTGACCTAATTTCTCTGTCTTACTCTCTTAGATTTTCCTGAATTAATTTTTCTAGTTTTAAAGCAGCTGTTATAGTGTAATTTTCTTCATAGAAGGTAGTGTAGTTCAGTAATTCTCGAATTTTATTTTCTGCTAAACTGGTTCTAGGATATGGTAATAAGTGATTCCTGAGGGAAAGCAAAAGCTTCTGTGGGTCAGATAACATTTCTAGCATAAAGGCTCTGAGGAGGTCTGCACAAAGAAATTTGCATAATTAAAATTCAATTTTATTTATTCTGTGAACACTTAAAATTTTTTTTTTCCTCCTAGAGCACATTTATTATCATTTCATAGAACTAGACTTCCTTTACACCCAATATGGGAAATAATGAGTGAAGTGAAAAGGTTTGTAAATATAAATAGCCATTTAGACTACACAAACATTAACATACGTGTGATATTTTTACACTTTGTAATGCACTTTAAAATGCGTAGAATAGTTTCATAATCTCATAAACCTGGGACCTTGACTGAGAAGGCATAGTGGACATGAAAACCAAGACTCAGAGAAGTTGTCAAAGATTACTCCAGGAAGAAATGGCAGAAGCAAGATTTGCAGTTAGGTTTTTCTAGCTCCCTGACATCAGGCAGGATGCAAGAAAAAGCAAGTTGAAAAATTTGAGTCAGAACATCAGGCAAAGAGGAGATGTGGACATTTTTGCAGCAGAAAAGAGCATCATGAGAAAGCAAGTCCCACCATAGCCAAGCTTATGCCAAGAAAATTATAAGATGTTCATCTGATACTAGGGGGGTAATGAAAAGAGGAAAAAACAGACTGTTATCAGTCAGGGCCCTGTGAGGACCAGAGAGCAGGTTCTGGCCGGATAATGCGTGAATGATATTTTGTAATTAGTTGGCAAATAGATGCTGATATTTCTTTAAACTGCTGGAACATGGCCCCCCGGCACTGTGCCTCCATCCTGCTGGAGCCAAACATGGGGTCCTAGCTGCTGTCACAACTATGGCTCTTTTGTTTTCTCCCATGTCATTTCTGATCAGGTCATGTAGATACCTAATTTTACCATTTGAGAGCTCAGGTTGCCACAGTAACCCCGTCAAGGTGCTCAGGTGCTGCAGCTGAAGCTCCATCATCTGGATACATTCCACTGGGTCCCCCTTGGGCCCTTGCCCTCTTCAAGAAGAAACAGATGAAACAAAAATTAATATAAAAGGGATATTGCAAAAGGGGGAAGAAATAGGTTGATTAATTGAGTGCCTTTGTTCATAGATTAGTACATCTGATTGGACCACTCAAAGATATTCCATCTTGCCCACTTTAGAGATGGGAAAACTGAGGCACGGAGAAGGGAAGTGTCAGATGTCTCTGAGTACAGTGAGTCAGAGGCAGAAAGAAGGCTAAGCTGAAACTACAGACTCCTTGCACAGTGCTCTTCCAACACCAAATTTTACTCAAAATATTTATGGCCAACTCTCTTCAAATTGTATTCTCCAGGCTTACGGTTTTTCAAGAAAAGTTAGAAAAAGAGGGAGTAGAAGAAGAGACAGGGTGACCTGTTCCTCAAAGGGAATCTGAAAACGATTGCTCCAGAAGATTTCATAGAAAATCATTCTCCATGTTTGGATAGGTTTGGATTTCCTTGTATGACAGGATGTTTATCTGTGTATTCAATATGAACATGGATAAAAGTTATCCTGGCTTTCTGAGCCAGGAAGAGGCCAGAAGAGTAAGGCCTTTCATTTATTTATTCAGCAAGGCTGGCTTGGGACACGGAGCACACAGCAGTGGACAAAGACAAAATCCTGCTTCTGGAATGCTTAACATCTGCAGGACTGATGAATTCTCCCTGATTGCAACATAATAACCCCTAACAAGGGTGGGGTGACATCTGACATTAAAAAGTGCTCCTACACCTCTTATCTCACTGGCGAAACTCAGCAGATCCCTCAGAGGGAGGTGGCATAATATGCTCACTTCCTAAGAGAAGCCCGTGGTCACAGAGCAGAAAGAGGCATAACCAAGCCCTCTGATTCGCACTGAGAAATGGTGTCTGATTCTTAGAAACCTGGAGCCCAGCACAGCTTCTGGCATATGTGTTTGACCAAATGGTGTCTGAACAGGAGTGATGATGATGATGATGAATATCTTACATCAGTCAGTGTTCTTCAGAGAAACAGAACCAATTATACAGATGAAAACACTGAAGCTTACAGAAGTGATGCTGCATAGCTGAGTCTCACGTGTGGCAGCCACTATGTCATATGAGAAAGGCCTAGAGGTTAAATATATACACAGGGGGTTTGGGAAGACTTCCTGGAGGAGGTGATATCTCAGGTCAGAGTTGGATTGATGAATCTAAAGTTTATCATGCACGATAGAGAGAAGGGTACTCCTGTCAGAGGTAGCAGCTTTTCAAAGTAAAGAGACGGCACGAGAGTAGGGGAAGAACTGGGGAGTTAGGAGTCAGATCATGAAAAACCGGAATATGATAGGATCTTGGAGTGTGGGCATCAGAGGCTGGTGGAAGGTTTGAAATGGGCCTAACGTGATTTTCCTTGCGTTACAAACATGATTGTGAGGTTTGATAAACCCAGCTAACATAATTCTCTCTCTACGCAATGGATTCTGGTAGTCGCGTGCCTGCATCAAAGCACTTAGTACCAAATTCTCTCAGCTGATTGTTACCTCCACCCACAGTGCAGGTAGGAGGGGATCACAGCTGGAGCACATTCATGGCTCCATCATCTGGAGAAATAGGACAATGCTCTCCTTTTGTAGGTGAGGGGTCAGGCCCAGAGAGGACAAGGGACTCCCCGAAGGACATTGAGATAGGTCATGTCAAAGCCAGGGCAGAGCCTGAGTTACTTCACACCAGGGGCTTTGCCCCTTCTCACCCCAGGAGACATTTAGCAATGTCTCGCTGGGGAAGAGCTACTGGCATCTGATGGGTAGAGGCCAAGGATGTTGCTAAGCTTCTTGAAATGCACAGGACAGGTTCCCCACGACAGAGAATGATCCAGCTCAAAATGCCCGTCATGCTGAATTGAGAAACCTCACTCTACACCCTGACTAGATGAAGCTCTTGTTGCATGAGGTCCTTGGAAACCAGCTGGTTTCCTTCCAGCTGACCGAATCGAGATTCAGAGAAGATGAGTGACTTCTCCAAAGTCACACAGTGGAACCGAGACTATTGTCATGGCTTCATTAACTTCCAGTTCAGCCCTAACATGCATTGCCTCTCACAAGCCTGAGCGTAAGTCAGATGTCTGATGGGGAGAGAAGAGAGATGATACCCAAAATGGCCAGAGGAAGTTCTTCTGACCAAAGTTGTATAGCAGTCACTAACATCCTCAATTAGAGGGGGGAAAAAACCCCAGGCTCCAAAGGAACAAACAATCATGCTCTCCACGTATGAACTCAATGTATTTACAGGGTGCCTGTTCTTGTTCAGGCCGGGTGATGAACACTGAGGATGCAACAATGAACAAGACACGGTCCCTGCTCTTTCAACACACACACACACACACACACACACACACACACAGGCAAGGAAACACGCTTCCCACTCTACCCACACTCGGATGATTCAGTGCTTGGGAATCCAAGCTCTGAAAAATTAACTTACTTCGTATACTTCTTCATCATGTACTAGCTGGTGCAGCACAGGCAAGGAACTTAACCTCTCAAACCTTCAGTTTTCTCATCTGTATAATGAGAATAATGATAGTACCTCCCTCACGGGATTGAGGACTGAATGAGGCAATTGATAAAAAGTATTTAGCCTAGTGCTGGAAACAGCAGGCAGAAGTAAGAGCGCTAGTAGCAGTAGTAGTTATAATTATTATAGACAGAAGCCCTGAGTACTTGTCTTACTTTTCCACTCTCAGCTAAGTCGTCTTATTACTCTCCATTCCTAGGTCTCAGCAACATGAAGAGATTGGACCAGCTCTCTGTGGGCTATGAAGTTTACCGTTTGTCCCCTAACTAGATGACTCCTGAGTCCAGCACTGCCCTTCTCTTCTGGCAGCTGGCCATCCCTCCCATCCCATGCTAATGTCATTCATGGTCCCACACTACCCCCAAGCCAGCCAAGGCGGACCCCTGAGATTCAGCAAAGTGATGACAAAGCTGTGGTTTCGGGTAGGCCAGCTTCCTGGGCTGCCCGCCGGCTGCGCCTAGCTGCTTGGAATGCATATCAGTGCCAGCCTGCAGTGATCATGAACAAAGCCATTAGAGGGAAGATGGTAGTGGTTTTTTTTTATTTTTAACAAAATGACTCACTCCCCCTCCGGCAGTGAGCTGTCGAAGGCTCAGGAAGGAGCAGGAGATGTTAGAAGTGCAAGTTCAGGACACTTTCACCTCGCTGGAAGCCAATTCCAGGGGATGCCACACACTTTTGCTCAGCTTAATCGGGCCTGGAAAAAGGTGTTTAAACCAAAGAGCCTGTCTCAGGGCTGTGGATTTATGGGCAAGGGGAAAGACGGACAATCATACAACCAGTAAGTGACAGTGGCAGAGTCAGAACCCTGGCTAGGGCTGGGAAAATCTACTGATGGAAGCTTAATGTTTGGTGTGATCAGGGGCTGGGGTCTTTCTGGAACTTAGTTTCCAGATGTTGGCTTAAATCAGGAGCTTTTAAATTGTGTTCTGCAGAGTCATAGGGCTTCCCTTGGAGCCCCCCATGTGGTTCTGGTTCTCTGCCTGGCTTCACCTGGAGTGGCTCTGCTTGCATCTATTTCACATATTAAAATCTCAAGAGTTAACATAATTATCGGGTCCTTATTACGTGCCAGGCATTGCACTAAACACTCAATACGTATGAAGTCATTTAGCTTCATAATAACCTTATGAAATATTTACAATTACTATTGCTATTTTATACTTTATGAAACGGAGGCTTAAAGCCAAGGTAAATCATTTGCCCTGAGTCACAGGGCTAACAGGCAGTTTGCCAGGGCTGGAAACCAGACCTGTCTGTCCGCAAAGCCCATTTTCTTAACCACAATTCTACACGCCCCCCCTGCTGGGTTTCCATATAAGCTTTCATTTTCAAAAAGTGTTCCACGGTTATTTTAAAAGGAATAAAATAAAAGCTTGAAAGTGACTGATTAGATGTTCTGAGATCCCTCCCAGCTCCAGATTTCCAACTTTTATGACTTACAGAAGGAAGAAAGCAGAGGTCATGTTACACAGCTTAGTGGTGGGAGACAAGACAGGCTGCGGGATAATAATAGTAGCTAATATCTGAGCATTTCATAGGCCAGGCAACGCTCTAAGTCCCTCATGTACATTAACTCAGTCTTTGTACCAACCCTCTGTCGTAGGTGGTGTTCTTATTATTCCCATTTATAGATAAGAAAACACAGTATAACAAGGTCATGACTCATTCAAGGTCACACAAATTGAAGGCAACAGCTAGATTCCAGAGCCTGTGCTCTTCACTGCTCTGCTGTTGAGACGACTTAGTCTGGGGAAAAACTACTTCCCTGAATATCAGCATTTATTTTTTAACATCACACCCGTGCAAATTTATGTAAATAGACACGCAGATCAGCTGCTGCCCTGGCATTGGTGCCAGCTTCCTATCAGGGATGTTGATGCAACAAAATTTGACCATTGCTGCTGATTTGAGCTATCACAGCGGTAGACGTTTCAATAATTCCCCACATTCCTCAGGCTTGGAAGAAATAAATGCGTATTGGACAGCTATAGGCCTACACATGCTGCAATTTTGCATTTCTTTTTTAAGAATATTTATTTATTTATTTTTGGCTGCGTTGGGTCTCCGTTGCTGCACGCGGGCGTTCTCTAGTTGCGGCGAGCGGGGGCTACTCTTCGTTGCGGTGCGCGGGCTTCTCAGTGCGGTGGCTTCTCTTGTTGTGGAGCACGGGATCTAGGTGCGCGGGCTCAGTAGTTGTGGCGCACGGGCTTAGTTGCTCCGCGGCATGTGGGATCTTCCCGGACCGGGGCTCGAACCCGTGTCCCCTGCACTGGCAGGCGGATTCTCAACCACTGCGCCACCAGGGAAGCCCTGCATTTCTTTTTCTTTTAGATATTTTTCGAACTGTGGATAGTTGGTAGCCATTGAAAACAAGATGCTGTCTAGCACTGCATTTTCATACTGATTGATGCATTTGGGCCTTGCCACTGGCCCGCGAAGAAGGTCCCTCCCTTCAAGAGGCAGGCACAGGGTGGAAGGGGCTTTCTTAGAATATTCTCAGAATTTGTTGGCCTGGTTTGTCTTTCTATGTCTCCTAGCCCCTCCATCATTGATTTTTCCTAACATGGCAGTACTGCTTTCTTAGTTGAATGCAGGAAAGCTAGTGTCCAGTTTGTCCTGCAGAAAGAAAGGAAAAGAAAACTGTGCCACCTGTCCCTTTACAAATGGACATAAGCATTCACAGTAGAAAACCAGCAGCCTAATAAAGAAGAGAAAAACTAGGATTCCTGGAGTAACTACTACACCTGGCAGTGTGCCCTGTGCTTTGGATAGGCTGACCACATTATTTATCATCCAAAGAATGACAAAGGGTGCTATTAATAAGTACATCCCGGGCAAACTGGGATGTATGGTCGCCCTTGCAGAAGAGATACTATTCATTTCCTATTCACCATAGCCCCATAATGTAGGTGACTTTCCCTTTGCTCTGAATCTCAGAAAGTGAGATGCCCAGGGTCACAGAGCAAGGGCTTGGCAGAGCTGTCTGTCTAATGCTACATCCCGGGGTCAAGGCTGACATCAGAGATGCGGACTCTTGACATTCTATCCACATAAGAGCTAACGCTAGAGGTTGATTAGCTGTCAAACCTTTCTTCTCCCCACCATATTCCCAGCCATTGCCCTCGGCCATCGGATCCGGGTGGGGCGCGATGACTGTGCTTCTCCAGCAGAGGGCAGTATTGCCATGCCAGCCAAGACACAGGGCTACAGGAAACAGGACGGAGGCCCAGACTAAGCCGACCTGGTGGCCTGTGCAGCGTTCCTAAAACAGCCAGCCTCAGAGGGCTGCCTACATCCGGCTGCTTCCCTGGCGCCCATTCCCTGAATGCTCACCGTGGATAAACCCGTTGTCCCCTTCACCTGTCTCTTGGCTCCCGAGATAAGGCACCTGAACAAAATCAAGAGCTCTGTGCCACCTGGGGTGGAAAGAGACCCAGGGAGGGTTTCCAGATGGGAAACAAGAACTGTTGCCATTTTCTTGTTTGCTCAGAATTACTCCAGAGCTGGGAGCGCTGTTGACATACGTGTTACCACTTAATCTTTCATAAGAAATCCTTTTCATGGGCAAGCTGAATTCTGGATCCACGCCAGTTTAGATAATTACATTCCCCGGTAAGACTGAAGCTCTGAAGGCTGCAGTCTTTCTCCAGCAAGAGTTAGGGGTTTCAAGGATGTGGGTTAGCACTGCTGGGGGTGACAGAACAGTGCCTGGAAAAAGAAAAAGCAGGGTTTGATGAGGAAAAGTTAACCTCAAAGTGTTACCCACTAACTAAGAGTTTTTCTTTTCTTTTCTTTTTTCCTTCCCTTGGCCTCACTCAGAGTGAGATTCATTTGTAGTTTTTGTCTGTACCTAGGAATTCAATTTTTGCTCTTTTAAAAGAAACCTGGGGCTTCCCTGGTGGCGCAGTGGTTGAGAATCTGCCTGCCAATGCAGGGGACACGGGTTCGAGCCCTGGTCTGGGAAGATCCCACATGCCGCAGAGCGGCTGGGCCCGTGAGCCACAATTACTGAGCCTGCGCGTCTGGAGCCTGTGCTCCACAACAGGAGAGGCCACGATAGTGAGAGGTCCGCGCACCGCGATGAAGAGCGGCCCCCGCTCGCCACAACTGGAGAAAAAGCCCTCGCACAGAAACGAAGACCCAACGCAGCCATAAATAAATAAATAAAAAGAAACCTGATTTACAGGGGGTGTGAAACAAAGCAAAAAATGATAAGAGGAGGAAAAAAATAACAATTCAAATGGAAAAAGGAGAAAGAAAAGAAATCCTTTTAACAATTTCTCTCTTCTAAAGTGGGTGGGACAGCATTTTTATATTAAGTTCAGCATTTTGTCAGGAGGGGATGCCAATGCCCTGTGATCCTCGAACTAAGAATTGCTGGTGATGTTATACCCTCCTGCTGGCACAGACCTTAATCAACCAGAAAACCTCAAAATGACAAACAAACTAAAGACAGCTTTGCTCTCTGAGGTTCATTAGCTCAGGCCAAGGTTGAGAAGACGCAATAGAAATAGGCGAGCTTGATAAGTCACTTTGTGGGTAATTCTCCCCTCGCCGCTCCCAGCCCTGGGCTTCTCCCTCCAGTAACCAGTAGCCTTTCTTGATGGCTTCCTGGAGCTTGTACTTCTTAGAGTCGGTGGTGAGAGGAGTTGAGGCTGGTGGAGCTGGTGGGGAGGAAGAAGGGGCTCTCCAGTGTGCTGGCTCATGCAGAGTCCAGAGTTATTTCCCTCTGCTTTCAAGGCTGTTTGCCAGCCTCCTGAGAATCACAGCAGACCCAGGCCAAGCTCCATCTCCTCATCTTCCTTCTCAGTCCAGCTCCTCTTTCTCTGATCCTTCATCATGTTCAGAAGGCATTACCATCTCCTGGACCGCTGGTTAGAAACCTCAGAGACACCTACCTATTCTTCCCCTCTTTCTTTCTATGACCAGTTTTCTAAGTCCTATCAAAACATCTTCCAAATCTTTCTTTCTTTCTTACATATCTTCTCTTCTTTCATAGCTCCAGGTCTGGTCCTCCATATGTTTCTCCTTAATAACTTCTTAGCTATTTTCCCCACCTCTCTATGCATGACAGCCAAAGGAAACCTCCTTAAGCCCATTTCTGATGGTATAATTTCTCTCTAAAATCCTTCAGCAGCTCGCTACCACCTACAGGATCAAGTCCCAGATCCTTAGCTTGGCGTTTAAGGTCCTGATGATCTGACTCTCTCTTGCCTTTCTCTGTTAGCGTCCAGTGTTTCTCTAGTCCCTGGACTCCAGCCATACAGAGCCTCCCCTTGCTCCCCACAGCACATTCTTCTCCAGACCCGCTGTGTTTTCTCAGCTCACTGCATGCACTCATATGGTTCCCTTGGCCTCACTGATTCTATCCAAATTCTGTCCACTTGTTATGCTTCAGCTTCAAGGTTAACTTCTCCTAAATAATAATATGCTTCCTACCCACCATATCTCTACCCAGATGGAAGTAAGTCCTCCCTGCTTTTAACTTACACAATGCTTTACTTGCAACACATTTTAAAAGTGATCTAATATTTAGCCATTGTATGCACATGTTTTTTCCTCCTCTCTTAAGTGTACTTTCCATGAAGATAGGGAATCATCTTTATTCCATACATAGATTAATTCAGTACTTTTTTGGTATGGTCAGTTTTAAACGGCAATTTGTTGAACAGATTAATGAATATTTTTGAGAACCCGCAAATGAAGGAGTGAATCAAAGTTGCATGGATGCATGAATAAATGACGTTGTGCACAGATGAATAAATGAATTTATGTACTTATGCATTCAAATATATCTTGGGAGCCTACTATGCAAATTAATCCAGGAATAGATGAATCCTCACATGCATAAATGAATAAAAACATCCGTGCATGGATCTGTGAATGAGTGACTAGATGGCTGGATTTCTGATTCTTAGGATTGTCTCTCAGAGAAATGTTGGTGAAGATACTCTTACATACTGCTGTGGCACTGTACCTTCACCAACATTTCTTGAGTACAAGTAGGTCTTTACTAATTAAGAGCCTTAATTATGTTTATATCATTAACCAAACAAATCCATTTTCTTTCTTTAGTGGCCCTTTAGGCGAGTAGGCTCACTTTCGCACATACCATTGAAATTGGGCATAAGCAATAAAATAAAATAAAATAAATAATAAAACTAATAAAATTAACTCCAGGCAGGTAGTTTCCCAAGGCTTCTTCTGTATCTTGACTGGGCTTCCTATTCAACTCTTAGTTCGTCATTCTTTTTTGAGTCTAACACCCACTAATTTCTATTGAGGATGGTCTCTGCCAACCCCAAGCCAAGACATCCCAAGAAGGAGGGATATTCTGCTCTTATTTGTACTGAAGTAGTTTGGCTCTTTCTCTGGGAAGGCACTAAACCATCAGTTCTTAAGTGTTCTTGAAGGATGGTGTCTTGCCTGCCAATGCAGGGGACACGGGTTCGAGCCCTGGTCTGGGAAGATCCCACATGCCGCAGAGCGGCTGGGCCCGTGAGCCACAATTACTGAGCCTGCGCGTCTGGAGCCTGTGCTCCACAACAGGAGAGGCCACGATAGTGAGAGGTCCGCGCACCGCGATGAAGAGCGGCCCCCGCTCGCCACAACTGGAGAAAAAGCCCTCGCACAGAAACGAAGACCCAACGCAGCCATAAATAAATAAATAAAAAGAAACCTGATTTACAGGGGGTGTGAAACAAAGCAAAAAATGATAAGAGGAGGAAAAAAATAACAATTCAAATGGAAAAAGGAGAAAGAAAAGAAATCCTTTTAACAATTTCTCTCTTCTAAAGTGGGTGGGACAGCATTTTTATATTAAGTTCAGCATTTTGTCAGGAGGGGATGCCAATGCCCTGTGATCCTCGAACTAAGAATTGCTGGTGATGTTATACCCTCCTGCTGGCACAGACCTTAATCAACCAGAAAACCTCAAAATGACAAACAAACTAAAGACAGCTTTGCTCTCTGAGGTTCATTAGCTCAGGCCAAGGTTGAGAAGACGCAATAGAAATAGGCGAGCTTGATAAGTCACTTTGTGGGTAATTCTCCCCTCGCCGCTCCCAGCCCTGGGCTTCTCCCTCCAGTAACCAGTAGCCTTTCTTGATGGCTTCCTGGAGCTTGTACTTCTTAGAGTCGGTGGTGAGAGGAGTTGAGGCTGGTGGAGCTGGTGGGGAGGAAGAAGGGGCTCTCCAGTGTGCTGGCTCATGCAGAGTCCAGAGTTATTTCCCTCTGCTTTCAAGGCTGTTTGCCAGCCTCCTGAGAATCACAGCAGACCCAGGCCAAGCTCCATCTCCTCATCTTCCTTCTCAGTCCAGCTCCTCTTTCTCTGATCCTTCATCATGTTCAGAAGGCATTACCATCTCCTGGACCGCTGGTTAGAAACCTCAGAGACACCTACCTATTCTTCCCCTCTTTCTTTCTATGACCAGTTTTCTAAGTCCTATCAAAACATCTTCCAAATCTTTCTTTCTTTCTTACATATCTTCTCTTCTTTCATAGCTCCAGGTCTGGTCCTCCATATGTTTCTCCTTAATAACTTCTTAGCTATTTTCCCCACCTCTCTATGCATGACAGCCAAAGGAAACCTCCTTAAGCCCATTTCTGATGGTATAATTTCTCTCTAAAATCCTTCAGCAGCTCGCTACCACCTACAGGATCAAGTCCCAGATCCTTAGCTTGGCGTTTAAGGTCCTGATGATCTGACTCTCTCTTGCCTTTCTCTGTTAGCGTCCAGTGTTTCTCTAGTCCCTGGACTCCAGCCATACAGAGCCTCCCCTTGCTCCCCACAGCACATTCTTCTCCAGACCCGTTGTGTTTTCTCAGCTCACTGCATGCACTCATATGGTTCCCTTGGCCTCACTGATTCTGTCCAAATTCTGTCCACTTGTTATGCTTCAGCTTCAAGGTTAACTTCTCCTAAATAATAATATGCTTCCTACCCACCATATCTCTACCCAGATGGAAGTAAGTCCTCCCTGCTTTTAACTTACACAATGCTTTACTTGCAACACATTTTAAAAGTGATCTAATATTTAGCCATTGTATGCACATGTTTTTTCCTCCTCTCTTAAGTGTACTTTCCATGAAGATAGGGAATCATCTTTATTCCATACATAGATTAATTCAGTACTTTTTTGGTATGGTCAGTTTTAAACGGCAATTTGTTGAACAGATTAATGAATATTTTTGAGAACCCGCAAATGAAGGAGTGAATCAAAGTTGCATGGATGCATGAATAAATGACGTTGTGCACAGATGAATAAATGAATTTATGTACTTATGCATTCAAATATATCTTGGGAGCCTACTATGCAAATTAATCCAGGAATAGATGAATCCTCACATGCATAAATGAATAAAAACATCCGTGCATGGATCTGTGAATGAGTGACTAGATGGCTGGATTTCTGATTCTTAGGATTGTCTCTCAGAGAAATGTTGGTGAAGATACTCTTACATACTGCTGTGGCACTGTACCTTCACCAACATTTCTTGAGTACAAGTAGGTCTTTACTAATTAAGAGCCTTAATTATGTTTATATCATTAACCAAACAAATCCATTTTCTTTCTTTAGTGGCCCTTTAGGCGAGTAGGCTCACTTTCGCACATACCATTGAAATTGGGCATAAGCAATAAAATAAAATAAAATAAATAATAAAACTAATAAAATTAACTCCAGGCAGGTAGTTTCCCAAGGCTTCTTCTGTATCTTGACTGGGCTTCCTATTCAACTCTTAGTTCGTCATTCTTTTTTGAGTCTAACACCCACTAATTTCTATTGAGGATGGTCTCTGCCAACCCCAAGCCAAGACATCCCAAGAAGGAGGGATATTCTGCTCTTATTTGTACTGAAGTAGTTTGGCTCTTTCTCTGGGAAGGCACTAAACCATCAGTTCTTAAGTGTTCTTGAAGGATGGTGTCTTTACCTCTCTGTATCACATAGTGGCCAACGTCTATGGGCTTTCCTTTAATCCACATTAGAGATTATCTGCATTCTAAATCCTTGTTAGAGGATTTGATTGTGAATCAAATGAGAACCAGCGCTTCTCAGAGGCTCATTTACGATATCTGACTATTGACAGAGAAAGTATAATAGACATGCTAACTATCCATTCATCTGCAGTCACCACTGGAAAGGAAATACCTGAGTCACATTATCTCAGCCCATGGCAGAAATTCTGTCCCTGAGTCAGGACTTAATATTTTGCTCTTTGCCTTTACAGAGGGTTGATAAGAAAACCGCCCAGGAGAAAAAAGTGTGTCCGTATTTTTCTGAAACTGTGCTCGAAGACTGGATCCACTATTTAACTCACTGGACTTCAGAGTCTCTATTTATATTATAGAAAGTGTCCTAAAATTAAATGATGGGCCATACCATAAAGCTAAGTAAGGAATATGTGGACTGTGTTCTACCATGATGGACACGCTCCAGTGAAAGGGTATGGCGTAGTGATCGATGAGTGATGTGGGCTGTATCCAACACAAGAAATGCCACACTGTGTGATTTAGGACCTGGGACCAGGTCTGGGCCATAAGGTATTTGTTGGACAGAATGGGAACTCAGAGGCCACTAATGTTTATTTGTTTGTTTGCCTGGCTTATCACCAGGTATCAGAGGTGGGAGTCCAGAGAGCATTCTAGAACAGAGGTCACAAAACTGTTGCCCTTGTGCTGGCTGCCTGCTTTGTAAATAAACACAGTGGGACACTATTGGAACACAGCTACATTCATTCATTTGTTCCTTATCTGTGGCTGTTTTCATGCTGTAAAGACAGCGGTGAGTAGCTGCTACAGAGATCTCATGGCCTGCAAAGCCTAAAATATTCACTATTTGGTCCTAGAGAAAAGGGCATTGGGACAGATCAAAGGACATGGGTTAGAATCCAAGTCTGTATGTGTTTAAAACTTCCCCATACCGTTTGAGATGCAGTATCCTCAACTGTAAAATGAGACTAGTAATTCTGTCTCTATTACAGGCTTTTGCAAGATTGAACAAGAAAACATGGGTGCAAATAATTAGCACGGTGCCAACAGAGCCACCGTGAGTAAGGCATCATGCTAGCTCTGAGTGAGGCTTAGGGACCAGGACAGGAGGACACCTACTCTGGGGCCAGACACAGACATGATCTCTTCCAAACAAAAGTTGGTGCTTCAGTTTCTTTCTAGGAGAGCCACACTTGGAAGTATTTTCTCCAAAAGCCATGGCCTAGAGGAAGACTATTTTCCTGCCAGAAAGAAAAGCAAGGGGTGGGGTGGGGGTGGGGGTGGGGATTGAGAAGCCTCTGTCTGCCCTTCTTATTACACAGGAACTAAACAGAGATAATCTCAGGTGGGGAAAGCATGATGAACTTCTTCCAGGGCCTCATATGTCAGGTATGATTTTAATTTCAGATAATGTCCAAACTAGATAAGAATCCCACTGGTAGTGTGAGCAGATCTTCTGGTGCTGCCTCTGTCTGTGGCTGGCACCCTCCTCCCTCCCTCATCTCAGCTCCAAGGTAGGGGAGACCCTACTAGGATGAAGGTGCACTCAGCCTCATATTTCCTCACTGTTTCCTGAAGCTGGATTCCCTGATGAAAATTTCCATTTGAGATGCAACATTGCTCCAGTCCCTGAGTTAAGCAGTTCTTGATATGTCTTTATCCCCATTGCCTAGTACTGAAACAGGAGAGAAGGGGGCAGGGTACAACCTTTAAAAGAATGACATAGCCATAGGACATGAAAAAAACTGATTAGAACCAACTAGGTCCAAGGTGGCGGAAGACTCAACTTTTAGTAGACCTCATTATATACTCACTGTAATACATTAGCATCTAAATAATGCAGCCACCAGAACCATAACAATTCTGAGGCTAACCATAAAAGGCTAAAAAGTGGGCCGGGGCCCAATTCCTGGAAATCCCCGCCCCTTCCCAGAAATAATTGGAATAATCCTCCCATTCATTAGCCTATGAAATTACCCAGCCCCTAAAAACTAACCACGCCGTATTTCGGGGCCTCTTGCCTTCTGAGATGGCCCACACTCTGTCTGTGGAGTGTGTTTCTCTCTAAATAAATCCGCTTCTTACCTATCCCTTTGTCTCTCACTGAATTCTTTCTGCAATGAGACATCAAGAACCTGAGCTTTGGGACTTCCCTGGTGGTGCAGTGGTTAAGAATCCACCTGCCAATGCAGGGGACACGGGTTCAATCCCTGGTCTGGGAAGATCCCACATGCTGCGGGGCAACTAAGCCCGTGTGCCACAACTACTGAGCCTGTGCTCTAGAGCCCGTACGCCACAACTACTGAAGCCTGCGTGCCTAGAGCCTGTTCTCCGTGACAAAGAGAAGCCACCGCAATGAGAAGCCCGCGCACCGCAACAAAGAGTAGCCCCGGCTCAACGCAACTGGAGAAAGCCCATGCGCAGCAATGAAGACCCAATGCGCAGCCAAAAATAAATAAATAAATTTATATTAAATTTATATTAAAAAATTTATATTAAAAAAAGAACCTGAGCTTCATTAAGTCCTGAGACCAGGTGCGTGATCTCAATTAAAAGACCGTGGGTTCAAGTCCCAATCTGAATTGAACGGTTTCAGTACCAGTATGTCCGGTGCACACAGACCGTTCAAATGGACTTGGTCCATCCAACACACAGATGCAGAGGACAGAACTCCACCGTACAGCACAAAGCACACACTCAGGTAATTGCGCTTCAAATAGAATTGAACAAAATGAGTTTGGGTCTTGCTGGGGATGATGACGATGACGACGACGACGACGATGATGATAATGGAAGCAAGAGAGTGGTGGTAATGAAATGGTGGCAGCTACAATTAAGGGATCAGGGTGAGGTCTTGAAAAATTGAAATGTATTACATCAGGAATTAAGTAAACGCTCAAAGACTGGTCTGCTGCTCACACACCCTGGGGGCTCTCAATTGATGACTATGTACCTAAGGGAAAATATCCATACGGAAGACAAAGCCCTTCTGGATTAATAGCTGAACCAATACCCAATAATCTCCAGTGATGAGCTCTGGTAAAAGCCTACTTGCAGCATGAAGCTGAGGAACCTAGGCTGGTCTATTTAACCCCCTTTTTAAAGACTGAGGTGGCTGAGTCTTCAGAGGAGTAACGTGTAGCAGGAGTTACTCACGTGGTTACAGGCACACATGAAACGGGGTAGACACACAGACACACAGACCTGTTTTCTCCAAGGAGGCAAAAATGTACCCAGATTTTCTTACCCCTTGGGAGCAGGAAGGAACCCTGAACATTGCTAATTAAATGTCCTGGGGATGACCAATTAGACTGACTATGCAAGAGGCTGGCAGAGATGGAAGCACGAGGAATGTGGTGGAAATTTCCCTCTCCCTGCAACTTGTCACGTTAAAACGCTTTGCTGAGCATTTACAAGCATATTTTCCCCTTTAATCCTCACAACAACCCTAGGAAATGAACAAAATCATTTTCCAGGTGAGGAAATAGGTTCAGAGGAGTTAAGTAACTTGCCTGAAGTCATCCAACTAATAAATGGCTGAACTAGATCTCAGACTCCTGTTTGCTTGACTCAGAAGCCTTTGCTTTTCCCCCTATACCCTTGCTACTCAAAGTGCCATCTCTGGATCAGACACTCGGCATCACCTGTAATCCTGGAAGCAGTTTAGGAGTGCAAGTGTCTCAGGCCCACTCCAGTCCTACTAAACCAGAATCTACAGTTTAACAAGATCTGCAGGTGACTGTGTAGTAAAATTAGAGAAGTACCATGTTACATAATACTGCCTAGTTCCTACCATTCTCTTTTTTCCCAAGAACAAGAATATTCATCATGGTCACACCATGCATAGAAGGCTGACCTGGATTTGGGGACCCCCCAGGTAACTGAACTTATTCTGCCCGCTGAATTGGAACCCTAAGACCTGCCAGATCATGGTCTAAGTTTCCAGAGGCCCCTGGGCTTTGTATTCATTGGTCAGTTGTCTTTACTGAGGCCAGTGTCCCCATATCCTACTCCATCTTCCTTTACTGCCATTCAGTCTGAGGCCATGACATCGCAGCAAAGGATGGGCAGGTTTTATTCAAACATCCCAATGTGTGGCCACCCCAGAACCTCCGAGGAGGAAAGAGTCTGCTATATTTCCCCCTGAGGAGAAAAAATGCACATATACGTTTGTGGCATCCTGAAAATCCTGAAGAAATGAAGTGCCAGGATAAGCTAAAAAACTTGCTTGTGAATTTAAGCCATTTTTTTCCTTTTTCAATGTTGGTATAGTTTTGCTATTTCTCAGTGTAATTTCCTATGGCAGATTAAGATCCATAATGCTCCATGATACTGTGATTCATGCATAAGAGATATTTGAAATGAAAGATGCATTTCTTGATACTACTGCTCAGACACTTGATAAATATTCTCTCACTGTAGGCTCAAAACCACACTCCGAGGATGGGGGAACTTATCCTCATTTTATAGATGAAGGCAATAGGCTCAGTCTCTGGTGATGCTACCAAAGCCAGTTTTCAAGTGTAGGTTGGTACCATCCCCAAGATGCATCTTCTTGAGGTGAATGACATGTAGCATGTGAGGGGTGAAGGATGCCTGGAAATGAATAAGACCTAGGGGCCTAAAATGACCATCTGATTTGAACACCGGAGGTAGGGGAAATTAATGAATTTAACTGGGAGGTGCTTTTAAACGTTTAAAAAGAATCACGAATATATTAAGGAGTAGAAAGCAAATGTTGAAATGTTGAATACATTTAAGACCAATAGAAGATTTGGTAAAAGTACTGAGATTATGGATGGCTAACTTTTCAACTCTGTCCCGCAGTCCTGGGGCTAGGTTTTCACTATCTTCTCTGCTGTTAACAGTTGCAGCAGCAGCAGAAGAAATAGCAGAAGTGCCGGTGGTAATAGCCTGACAGTTACTGTATTATCTATGCTGCATAACCACTTATCCCCAAACTTTGTGGCTTAAAGCAACACATGTTCATTATTTCACAATTTCTGTGGGTCAGCAATCAGGACATGGACAGATGGGTGCCTGCTTCAGTCTCACACGGGGCACAATTGTGCTCTTGGCTGGGGCTGTAGTCTCATTTCAAGGCTTGACTGGAGAAGAATCTCCTGTTGGTTGTTGATAGGATTGGGTTCTTCATAGACTGTTGGATGGATGGTCTCAGTTCCTTGCTGGCTGTTGGCCTGAGACCACCCTCAGCTCCTTGCTACACGGATTTCTCCAACACACCACGGCAGTCAGCTTCATCAAAGTGTGTAAGCTGAGAAGGCAGTAGTGAGAGTCCAGCGAGTCACAGCCTTTCATAACTTCATCGTAGAAGTGATATCCTATCATATTTGCTGTATCCTATTTGCTAGAAGTAAGTTACCAGGGGAGGGGATTACCTAAGGACTTGAATACCAGGAGCAGGGTGCTCATCATAACCACCAGTCACTGGATATCTCTAATGTGCCTGGAGTTCAGCTAATCACTTAATTTACCTTATCTCATTTTATATTCACAATTTTTAGTTGCAGTATAGATCACAATACCCATTTTACACACGGGGTAACGGAGAAACATAGGGTGAAGCACCTTATCCAGGGTTACCTAAGTAGCAAGGTCAAGACGAAAATCATCATTTATGTAACACTAAAGTTCACGTTCTTAAGTGAACTCTTTAAAAATGTTATTTTCTCTCATGGGGTCCTTGTAGGGAGCAAGGACCAGGGGCCTCTTTTCCAGCCAAGTTATTGGAACTTAGAGGTCTCACACATCCATGTGGGTTCAACCCAGGGAGACAGATACTTATTAGAGAAACATTTCAGTAAGTGAATGAAGTGGGCATCTATTTACATGAATTACTGTTCATAGGAACATCTAGTATTGGCTGAAGCAGAAGGAGGAGACTCTGGGGAGGTCAGAAAGGGATCAGAAAGATGACAACGGATGGAATGGCCACTGGCCCATGCCACCATGATGCATTTTGTTCAGACACCTCTGAAATAGGGATTAGGGCTAGAAACTGAAAAAATAGTACTTGAGCAAGAATTTAAAAGTCTCTGAACATAAATAGAACTACTTTGGGAGCCATGAGCCAAGGAATAGAATAGAATTGGCATATAAAAGGGAAGAAGTTTTTTTTGTGAGGAACAGAAAATCATATTGGCTAGCTCAGAAGTAGGGTGGATTTCAGTTTGGTGTGATTCACTGACTCTATGGTGTCATCAAGGCCCTGGTTTCTTCTTGTTTATTTGCTTTGCCTTCTACAATGTGGACTTCATCCTAAAGCTGACCCCATTTCTTGTCCATAAATTGACTATCAGAAGGTCCGGGGCGATATGTCTCCTCACCCGTATCTAGAGATTCTCTCTGAGAAGTACAGTCAGGCTTGCCCAGAAACTCTCTGCAAACCGCTCCTCCCTTCTTGCTGGCCTGAATTTTGTCAGATGTTCATATAATAATTGTGTGGGGAATCATGCTGATTAGCTAGAATGAGACACATGCCCTATGCTCAGATCCCTTTTCAATCCAGTTTGTTTCTGCTTTCTGTTTTTTGCAGGGTTTGATTGAACCTGGCTGAGATTGAACATCAACCTCCTTGAGAATGAAAGTTCTCTCACCTCATCTGCAAATGTCTGTCCCTAGACCTTCCTCATATCTGGACACAGGAGTCAGGGACAACAAGGTTTATTGAAAAGAACACTGAATATGGAATCAAAATACTTTTGTCTTAGCCATTCTTCACTAAGTGATCTTAGACATTTTACAACTCATTCTATTAATGTTAAGAGTCACATGACTCCAGGGCCACATGCTGTGCTAGGCTCTGTGGGAATGACAAGAACATGACAGATAATGGACCTTTGTCTCATGGAGTTTCTAGTGGGGACATAGCCTTAAACACACAGTTTTCTTACAGGCTAAAGATTACATTTCAGAAAGTATAGAATACTGTGAGAGCACAAAAGGGGTGCATGTAATACAAACTTCGGGGAAAAAGAAATGTCGACTGACATTGGAATGATGACTCCCCATGAGACAGTCCAAGGGGTGGGGCTGACAGAGGGGAGAGGTCCATAGGGAAGTCATATAACATCAGGGCCCTCAGTTTACCTTTCTCTACTGTGGTCAGGGCCGGTTATGCTAAGTGAACTTGAAGGTTCTCCCCCTTAAAAGACTTCATGATTCTGTGTTCCAGGATAGTGGCACAGAGTAATGTCAGGATAAGAACTATTATTGTGAGGACCTGAATGACGTTTGTCAGCTGAAGACCCATGATCTTGGATCTCTCCTTCCCAATGGCAATGAAATGGATGGAGCCATCGGCAGCAGTTTCCAAAAGGTAGAGTAAGAGTTGGAAGAAGTTTTGAATAAAACACGCGTGCATTTTTGTAGATGTTGGAGAGGAGGGGCTTTATGATGATGATGGAAGGAAGTATTATGCCTAATTGCCCTAAAAAGTGAAGGACTTAGCAATTACAACTGTATGTGTTTATGACATTTCCATTGGTTTTTCTGCCTTAGGACAGAGCAGAAAGGCACTTCACTTCTCTGCATCACATGGAGTTCTGCATGTCTCAAGAGGGACGATCTGTGTTGAAAAAGGTTGAGCAGATTTTTTAAATGAAGGACTTCTCAGAGCCTATGCACTAGGAGTTTCCCGGAGAGGGGGTTGGTATCATGCATCTCCAAACATTTTGGACCACAGAGCCCTTTATTGAGATTATCATGTACAACTAGTGAACTGTGAAAAAGAATTTGGGAACTGTTCACCTGAAGGCATTGTGGTGTTAAAAGAACACTGCTCCCCACCTATACCCTGAGAGTTTTGGAGCTATACTTCTCCGTGTATAACTTTTCCATAATTGTGATTATTTATGTAGTTATGGAATGTCTGGTCCCCCCTGTCTAATGTAAATACCATGTGCTTCTTTCCCATTGCTAATAGATGTGTATCTTCAATGCCTCCCAAGTAAGTGCTCAGTACATCTGTGATTGAATGATTCGATGCATGATTAAGACTCAAGAGGCCTGGATTTTGGTACCAGTTTTGTGGCTGACTGGGTATTTGACTCTGGGAAAGTCACTTCCCTTCTTGGCCTCAGTCTACCCATTTTTGCAACAGAAGAAAATGCAGGTGAATGATCTCTGAAAGCCTTTCTAACTCTGAAATATTAGGATCTAATTTCTTGTTTCTTTCAAATGTAGCCAATTCCATACTTTTCTTACAAATAAGATATTAAATATCTTGGAAGATACGAGAGAGTATGTTTTTGGCAATAAATGAAATAGGTTCTATAAAGCACTTACCAGATCCCTAGTGAACGTTTAGTAAGTGGCGGCCCTTTCTGCTCTGTGGTTGTTGATGGAATTTGGAGTTCAGGTGCTTTGACTTCTAATCTAGCGCTCCCCTTAATTTTACTTGAATACACCAGGGCTTCTGATGCAAGCATGCTCCACGGGATCAAACACACACCAGGAACTCGACATGTCAGTTGAATGCATGAACGTCTTTTGATAATATAAAGTCAGACAAATGTCACTAATCAAAATATCCCCAAATAGTACAAAGTGCAATTCCAAAATCCCAAGCTAACACTTTCCTTTTTCCTATGTTTATACTGATCATGGCTTAAATCCCCAACAGTGACTAAAAACACTCCCCTCCTTCCAGCTGCTCATAAGGGCTGCGGGGTCCATATCAAGTGAAATTTTTCTCCAATATAAATTGATCAAATTAATCCGGATGGTATCAGAAATGAAAGACATCCTTAAAGAAGAAAGAATTGAATAGAATGGGTAGAGCAGAACAGAATGGGTGAAGAGAAGTCACAAACCACTGAGTGCATGTTAAGGATGCACTTGAAAGCGGAGAAAGTTAATGCCCTGGTGCTGATGATGGGCAGGGCCATTATAGACTGATTGTCTGTACATGAAACACTGCATTATTTCAAATTAGTCAAGAGAAATATAGGACACTAGACACTAGCACATTTTAAGAGGTATTATTTTCAGTGAGCACCCATTAAAAACAAAACCACTCCACTGTAATAAAGCATGCTCCATTACTGTGGAGAGAGTGATGACAGTATGATCCTATGGGCAGGAAATGACCTGTATTGATGCCAGTATGTCTCAGGTCACTTCACAGCCACAGCATGGTGTGCATTTTAATGGACAATGACCATTACATCACAGAAGTCTAAGTGGCAGTGGGTGTGTGTTTTTTTTTTTTTCCCAGAGAGTTTGGGGTGATAGTGTTTTTTAAAGAATTAACTTGCAATTATGCAAATATATGTATATTGCATGTTAATTTAAAAGACAATTTTAAGAGAACAAAACTCCAGAAATACAGTTGCTCCAAACAGAGCAAGTCCAGGAAATGCCTCGTAAACTGTCTACTGTTTTTTCTTGTTTATCTGCTTTCCTTCTCACCTCTATTCATTACTTAAGTTTTGGGGGATGGGCTTCTTAATGTGGAACTCTATATGGATTTAGGTGATCAGGAAACTCCTTGAAATTTCATAAAATTTTGTACATGGGAGGAAATGCACTTTTTTTTTTTTTCTGAAGAGAGTGTCTCACATTCACAAAGCGATGTGTAAGAGTATCCATCCACTCCCACTCCCACGTGAAGAATCATTAAATTAATTGGAGGGAACAATGTACTGTGAAAAGAGCTGTATGTTTTAAGAGTAAGATAGACTTAAATTCTAGCCCCATAAATTTCTTGAACAAATTACTTAACATCTGTACACCTTAGATCCCTTCTTTTAAAAATGAGACAATACCTGCCCTACAAGTTTATTATTAAAATCAGATAATCAAATGAGCCAAATAAATGTTTTAGAGCATCTAATCCAGTACCTGTCATATAGGAGATATTCAAAAAGTGATAGCTGACATTATCATTATGATTATTCTTGAAAATACTATTTCTGGCAGCAAGGGAGACCAGATCACGTTCCCTTACTGTCCTTCAAAAGGTTCTGTCTTCTTTTATCTATACACCAACCCACCTCGCTACCCACGCGCAAATCCATTTGGCCATTCCTATATTTCCTGCTTGGCCACTTTGTTGAAAAGGTCTTCAGTTTTCCATCTCTCTATTTAGCCCACTAGCTTAACCTAAACCATTTCTGCCAATGAAAAACAAGACTGGGTTTATTAAAAACAAACAAAACTTTGATCTTTAATCATGGCTGAAGATAATTCAATCTGGCCTTCATTATTACAGTGGTTTATATCCAGCAGCTGTAGCCCCTCACTCAGATAAATGCTTGCCCTGTATTATTACAATAAAACCAACACCGTAGAATGTTATTTCCCTCCCTTTCTTGATGATATCATCACTGAGAATTAATGTTCTGGATTTTTTTCCATTACTGATTCCTTGTATGAAATATGGACTAAATCAAACCTCTGGTCAGATACTTTTATGTACAATATTGAGCAGGAGGGTGGGAAATGCAAACCATTGAGCTCAATGGGTGAAAACTACTGTGTGGAATAAGTAGTGAAGAATATCTGATGTGTGTTCATAAAGAGAGGAGACAGAAAGTATGCTCCGTTTAAAGCTTTCTCCTTAATCTAAGCTGTTCTGTGTCCTGTTTTAGTTGGTGGCATTTCTATTCTCACTAGCATGGAGGTACAGCTTCATCTTAATAACGGTTAAGTGTTGGAGCATTATTAAATGTTGTTTGCCTATGAGGCACATAGAAGACCTGAATACTGCCTTACACCACCTATTCTTTTCTTTGCAAGAATTTCTAAGGGCAATAAACACATAAACAATGACAGGAAATTGAGAAATCAAACTTCCACCTTATTTTGGCAGTGCCTGTGCCAGAAAACCAAACATGATCTCTTTGCTAAACCGACAGGAACACTTGGCTTAGAGCAAGGGCTAAATGGGGATGGGGAAGGAGGAAAAGAGACGATTTCTCCTGTTGTGTCCCGTCTAAATCTTAACTTTAGTCCAGTGTTTTTAAACCTTGGCCACATATTGGAATCACCTGGGGAGCTTTTTAAAACACTGCAGCCTGGGTTCTACTTCCAAAGGCTTTAATTTAACTGGTCTGAGATGCAGATTGGAGAATCGGGATTTTTAAAAGTCCTCCATATGGAGCAGAAGCAAGAACTACAATCCTGCAGCCTCTGGAACAAAACCCACATTCACAGAAAGATAGCCAAGATGAAAAGGCAGAGGGCTACGTACCAGATGAAGGAACAAGAGAAAACCCCAGAAAAACAACTAAATGAAGTGGAGATAGGCAACCTTCCAGAAAAAGAATTCAGCAGAATGATAGTGAAGATGATCCAGGACCTC
>NC_041222.1:8294861-8295096 GCF_002837175.3 Physeter macrocephalus | reverse complement strand
GAGAAGATGCAAGAAATGTTTAACAAAGACCTAGAAGAGTTAAAGAACAAACAAACAGAGATGAACAGTACAATAACTGAAAAGAAAACTACACTAAAAGGAATCCATAGCAGAATAACTGAGGCAGAAGAACGGATAAGTGACCTGGAAGACAGAATGGTGGAATTCACTGCTGCGGAACAGAATAAAGAAAAAAGAATGAAAGGAAATGAAGACAGCCTAAGAGACCTCTGGG
>NC_041222.1:8294076-8294288 GCF_002837175.3 Physeter macrocephalus | reverse complement strand
GACACTACATAATGATCAAGGGATCAATCCAAGAAGAAGATATAACAATTATAAATATATATGCACCCAACATAGGAGCACCTCAATACATAAGGCAACTGCTAACAGCTCTAAAAGAGGAAATAGACAGCAGCACAATAATAGTGGGTGACTTTAATACCTCACTTACACCAATGGACAGATCATCCAAACAGAAAATAAATAAGGAAACA
>NC_041222.1:8260769-8294040 GCF_002837175.3 Physeter macrocephalus | reverse complement strand
ACTTTAATACCTCACTTACACCAATGGACAGATCATCCAAACAGAAAAGTAATAAGGAAACACAAGCTTTAAATGACACAAGAGAACAGAGAGATTTAATTGATATTTATAGGACATTCCATCCAAAAACAGCAGATTACACTTTCTTCTCAAGTGTGCATGGAACATTCTCCAGGATAGATCACATCTTGGGTTACAAATCAAGCCACCATAAATTTAAGAAAACTGAAATCATATCAAGCATCTTTTCTGACCACAATGCTATGAGATTAGAACTGAATTACAGGGAAAAAAAACGTAAAAAACACAAACACCTGGAGGCTAAACAATACGTTACAAAATAACCAAGAGATCACTGAAGAAATCAAAGAGGATAACAAAAAATACCTAGAGACAACGGACAATGAAAACACGATGATCCAAAACCTATGCGATGCAGCGAAAGCAGTTCTAAGAGGGAAGTTTATAGCTATACAAGCCTACCTTAAGAAACAAGAAAAATCTCAAATAAACAATCTAACGTTACACCTAAAGGAACTAGAGAAAGAAGAAGAAACAAAACCCAAAGTTAGCAGAAGGAAAGAAATCATAAAGATCAGAGCAGAAATAAATGAAATAGAAACAAAGAAAACAATAGCAAAGATCAAGAAAACTAAAACCAGAACCAGATGGCTTCACAGGTGAATTCTATCAAACATTTAGAGACGAGCTAACACCCATCCTTCTCAAACTCTTCCAAAAAATTGCAGAGGATGGAATACGCCCAAACTCATTCTATGAGACCACCATCACCGTGATACCAAAACCGGACAAAGATACTACAAAAAAAGAAAATGACAGACCACTATCACTGATGAATATAGATGCAAAAATCCTCAACAAAATACTAGCAAACAGAATCCAACAACACATTAAAAGGATCATACACCATGATCAAGTGGGATTTACCCCAGGGATGCAAGGATTCTTCAATATATGCAAATCAATCAATGTGCAACACCATATTAAGAAACTGAAGAATAAAAACCACATGATCATCTCAATAGATGGAGAAAACGCTTTTGACAAAATTCAACACCCATTTATGATAAAAACTCCAGAAAGTGGGCATAGAGGGAACCTACCTCAACATAATAAAGGCCATATACGACAAACCCACAGCAAACATCATTCTCAATGGTGAAAAACTGAAAGCATTTCCTCTAAGATCAGGAACAAGACAAGGATGTCCACTCTCACCACTATTATTCAACATAGTTTTGGAAGTCCTAGCCACGGCAATCAGAGAAGAAAAAGAAATAAAAGGAATACAAATGGAAAAGAAGTAAAACTGTCACTGTTTGCAGATGACATGATACTATACATAGAGAATCCTAAAGATGCCACCAGAAAACTACTAGAGCTAATCAATGAATTTAGTAAAGTAGCAGGATACAAAATTAATACACATAAATCTCTGGCATTCCTATACACTAATGATGAAAAATCTGAAAGAGAAATTAAGGAAACACTCCCATTTACCACTGCAACAAAAAGAATAAAATACCTAGGAATAAACCTACCTAGGGAGACAAAAGACCTGTATGCAGAAAACTATAAGACACTGATGAAAGAAATTAAAGATAACCCAAACAGATGGAGAGATATACAATATTCTTGGATTGGAAGAATCAATATTGTGAAAATGAGTATACTACCCAAAGCAATCTACAGATTCAATGCAATCCCTTAAAATAGCCATACTACCCAAAGCAATCTACAGATTTAATGTGATCCCTATCAAATTACCCATAACATTTTTCACAGAACTAGAACAAATAATTTAAAAATTTATATGGAACCATAATAGAGTCAGAATTGCCAAAGCAATCCTGAGGGAAAAAAAATAAAGCAGGAGGCATAACTCTCCCAGACTTCAGACGATACTACAAAGCTACAGTAATCAAAACAGTGTGGTATTGGTACAAAAGCAGAAATGCGGATCAACAGAACAGAATAGGGAGCCCCAAAATAAACCTACACACTTATGGTCATTCAATCTTTGACATAGGAGGCAAGAATATACATTGGGAAAAAGACAGTCTCTTCAGCAAGTGGTGCTGGGAAAGTTGGACAGCTGCATGTAAATCAGTGAAGTTAGAACACACCCTCACACCATGCACAAAAATAAAATTGCTTAAAGATTTAAACATAAGACATGACACTGACACCATAAAACTCCTAGGAGAGATCATAGGCAAAACATTCTCTGACATAAGTTGTACCAATGTTTTCTTAGGTCTACTAAGGCAATAGAAATAAAAATAAACAAATGGAACCTAATCAAACTTACAAGCTTTTGCACAGCAAAGGACACCATAAACAAAATGAAAAGACAGCCTACAGAATGGGAGAAAATATTTGCAAATGATGTGACCGATAAGGGCTTAATCTCCAAAATATAGAAACAGCTCATACAACTCACCAACAAAAAAACAAACAACCCGATCAAAAAATGTGTGACATACAGATAGCCAATAGGCACATGAAAAGATGCTCAACATCACTAATTATTAGAGAAATGCAAGCCAAAACTATAATGAGGTACCACCTCACACCAGTCAGAATGGCCATCATTAAGAAGTCTACAAATAACAAATGCTGGAGATGGTGCGGAGAAAAGGGAACCCTCTTGCACTGTTGGTGGGAATGAAAATTGATACAGCCACTATGGAGAACCGTATGGAGGTTCCTTAGAAAACTAAAAATAGAACTACCATATGACCCAGCAATCCCACTACTGGGCATATACCCAGAGAAAACCATAATTCAAAAAGACACATGCACCCCAATGCTCATTGCAGCACTATTTACAATTGCCAGCTCATGGAAGCAACCTAAATGTCCATCAGCAGATGAATGGATAAAGAAGATGTGGTACATATATACAATGGAATATTACTCAGCCGTAAAACGGAACGAAATTGGGTCATTTGTTGAGACACGGATGGATCTAGAGACTGTCATACAGAGTGAAGTAAGTCAGAAAGTGAAAAACATATATCGTATATTAACGCATATATGTGGAACCTAGAAAAATGGTACAGATGAACCAGTTTGCGGGGCAGAAGTCGAGACACAGATGTAGAGAACAAATGTATGGACACCAAGGGGGGAAAGCGGCTGGGGTGTGGGGGTGGGGGTGCGATGAATTGGGCGATTGGGATTGCCATGTATACACTGATGTGTATAAAACTGATGACTGATAAGAACCTGCTGTATAAAAAATAAAATAAAATAAAATTTAAAAATTAAAAAAAAAATCCTCCATATGATTCTAACATGCAGCCCAGGTTGAGAGTCATACCTTCTAAGCTAGTTGTCTGACACTGAAGTGATAATTTCCTGGAGCAGTACTTCTCAAACTTTCATGTGCATACCGATGACCTGGAATCTTGTTAAAATGCAGACTCTGACTTAGTAGCTCTGGAGTGGGACCCAAGAATCTGTATTTCTCCAAGTTCTCTGCTGCTGCTGCTGCTGAATCTGCTGGCTCATGGACCATGCTTTGCGTACCAAGGTCCTTGCGTTCTTGACAGGAAAGACAGGGGGAAGTTGCAAGCTTGATGAGCTAACTTACTGATCTGGCTGCAATGAAAGGAGAGACTAGAAGAGAGCATGACAGTTTTGTTCATAATTCAGTGACCTACCCTGGGGTACATTCTCCTACCTCTGTCCTGGAATCTGACCTAAACAGATTAGTAACTTTTCTTAAAGCAAGGTGGGGTAGGGAGAATGGTATAGGAACATCTTTTCCCAACAATGTTTGCAGCGATAAGAGGGGCAATATGAGGTTCATCTCTGCCTCTTTACTCTTCTTCCCTTTTCTAACCAATCCATGGCCAACTTTTGTGTTCTTTCTCTAGCATATCCTCCACTTTCTTCTTCTCTTCATTTCTGCTGCAACTATTGCAATTTGGTATCTCATCATCTAAGTTGTATGTCTGCCTCTAGTTTCTCCCTTGCCAAAATTGTCTACAGGCTGCTGTTAGGTTAATCTTCTTAGGAGATGATTCTGGTCATTCACATAATCTTTTTTTTTTTTAACATCTTTATTGGAGTATAATTGCTCACATAATCTTATATAAAATAAATTTGAAATTCCTTAGCCTGTCCCATAAGCCCAGCTCACTGTGTCCCCAAATGGGCTAGGTCCCAATCCCTGCAGACTTGCCATTTTCTGAATATATGATACAGGATTCCATTCATCCATCCATTCATTCATTTGTGCATTCATCCATTCAAGGAACATGACAACAGACATGCCGACAAAGAGTTGCTACATACTGTGATATTATCTGAGAGCATCAGGGAAGGCTGCATAGAGGTGGTGATATTTGAGCTTGAGGCTTCCAGGAGAATAGTTTTTCAGGTAGATAAATTAATTTTGAGTCCAAAAGCCAGCAAATGCAAGCTTAGAGAGGCATGAAACAGAGGACATGTTGTTCAAAATGTACAAACGGTCTTGGCGTAGTGTTTGTTAGGAAGCTAGGTTAGGTAGGATAATATAGTGAGTGGACTAAGGCTGAGAAACTGTGGAGCCATGAGATGCATTTTAGGCAGCAGGGAATTTAGAAGGATTTTATTCTAATAAAGCAACATTGAGATGTGCATTTGTCCCCCTTTGACATTTGCCCCTGTTGTTCTCTCTCTCTCTCTGGAATATTCTTTCTCCTCTGTTTTTCCTGATGAGGGTCTACTCACTTGTGCTTTAGCTGAAATAACTTCCCCCTGCTGAATAGAATCAATCTTTCTTTCTGTACTTTGGACTCAAGTTATTTAGGTGACATGTGTGTCTTTGCCTAGATTTTAAGATATTTATACAGCAAATATTATGCTTTATTAATCTTTGAATCTCTTTAATCTTTAACACCTAGGCTTTCTCCTGGTACATGCTACCTGTTCAATAAACAGTTGCTGAATTAAACAGAATAGGAAAAGCCATGCCATCAATTACAGCTTAAGAATTCACCATCTCCACTCGTTATATTTGACTTGAGTGTTGATCAAAGGGTATTTACTAACAAAAGCATGTATTCAGTCTAGTGCTGTCTCCACAGAGACGTTGCTGCAGAGCAAAGGGTTGGGAGTTAAAAGGCCTCTTGCATCACAGCCAAATTGATGGCTCAATTTCTCCTGTCAGGGTTTCAAGTCCAGATGCTGGGTACCACCAAAAAGCACAGCTGGATCTTCTTATGCCAGCTGGAAATGAACGAACAAAATGATAGAAGCAGCACCCACCATTTCACCTGCCTTTGCTACTAGCTCTTCGGAAACAACAGCTGTCTACCAGGCCATTCTCAGCGCCAAGTGTGCATGGCATAATAATGGTAGTTATCATTTCTAGTGCACATACCACAATTCAGACACTGTGATAAGCGTGTCCTGTAAGTTTGCATGTAATATTTACAACAAAACTGCAAGGTAGACATTCGCATTCCCTCTTCATAGATGGGGAGACTGAGGCAGTGAGTGGTTACATAACATGCCCAAAGTTGTTCAGATGGTACTGGTGAGTGTTGGAACTGGGAATTAAGCTTAGGCTGTCTGACTCCAAAGCCTAGGTCTTTAACCATTCTGTCATATTGTCTCAAGGAATTAAAAAGGATGCTCTGAGAGTCAGGGAATGTGCTAGCAGGTGCAGGGAGGGCATGAAGAACTTCATGCCAACCAGGGGTCTTTAAATCTACACCCCCACTGTCATCAACTCCCATCGATGCAATAGCAGTGGGACACACAGGAGCATTTGAAAATGTTCCTATTGATTGGAAGTGAATAATTATTACCTTTTCTATATTGCGGATTCACTACCAGAAAGTAATAGCAGAAATGCTAAACAAGATTAATGGCCATGTTTCATTATGTTTAATGCAAACTATTGATTTTAAAGTGGTGTAAGGTATGGCAGCTTATTACAATAAAACAATAAAATAGACTATATGAAATAATTGAGAATAATCTTTTCCCTTTTTTTGCTGAGGCTATGGGACATAATGTGCCGTGCATGTGAAGACATTTATGGCGAGCTCTATCCAGCGATGGCAGTTTAAGTACTCTATAAAGAAGCACTTTGGAACCAGAGTATTATAAATAATCGGCAATAGAGCTGGTAAATGGGCCTTTAATTTGATTCCATTATGTCACAGGATCACAAGGACCAAGGAGGCCCAGCATCAAAAACACTAACTGCTGAGCAGAACACTAAGTACATCAGATAGCCTCAAGGTGGCCTTCCCACCAGGGAACTGTCAGGTAAGAGCTCGACCACTGGCGTCCGGATGTGGGGTAATAGGTTACATGTGAACCGATGCATCTGCGGTCAATGACCCCCCACTCCCATCACAAGAGTCTAGTCTCATAACAGTCTTCCTCACCAGGCTTTGTTTCTCCTCTACTTTCATTCACTTTATCCATTTCCAGAGCTAACAGTCAACACCCTCAGAAGCAACTTCTCTCTGGACTCATTCATTCTGCTGATTAGGGCCTTAGAGGTTGTTGAAATAATGCATGACTTCATTGCCAGAAACAGACCATAAGGGATGAAGGAGGGGACAGGCCAGCTGTACATGTTATGTTAATCAGGCCACACCTGGAGTAGTGAATGCAGGTCTACACCAAACTCCAAAAGCAGATTAACGCTGGACACACTGAGGAGAGAAGGATGATGAGGAGATGAAGGTAAAATCATGGCAAATGAAGCGTGTGGCTGGACCTGTGGTTGTTGAAACTAAAGGAGACTCAGGCAAATGTAAGAATTGTTGGCTAATATTTAAAAGGCTGACATATGAAGGAAGATTTAGTCTTGTTTTGTGAAGCCCTAGAAGAGAGAAATTTGGTGTCAGCCAGACATGGGCTTGGGTCCTATCTGTCTACTTATAGCTGTGCAAACCTATGCAAGTGAGTGACTCTTTCTGGGGATCAATTCGTTTGTCTGTACAATAGAGATAATACTAACACTTCCCCCACAGGGTTTAGGGGTGAATCAAGTGAGACAAAACAGAGAAAGCGTTTAGCACAGCGCTTGGTACAAAGCAAGAACTCAACAAACACTAGCTTAAAAAATTAAACACCGACAATAACAAAAGGAAAACTGGAAGGCCGATAGCACCTTTTTTTGAGGAGTTGGAACAGACATAGTTGACGCTGAAATTGGGGTCAAGAGGGTTTGAACTAGCTCCATAAAACTAGCCAAAGCATCTGGGAGATCCAATTTGAGTTTGGAGTGGGAAAGTCAGACAATTCTTTTCCTTTAAAAGTACAGTGGATTAGCTTTTCCTCAGCTGCAGCTAAGGTGTTCTGTCCTTCCAAGGAAGCTAAGGCCACGTTGGGGTGAGTCCCTCACTTCATCCGGTGACTAGCACCGCGCCCAGCAGCCCCTGCCTAGCACTCGCCCACACCATGGCCTCCGTCTCAGAGCTCCCCTGTATCTACTTGGCCCTCATCCTGCATGACGATGAGGTGACGGTCATGGAGGATAAGATCAATGCTCTCGTTAAAGCAGCTGATGTAAATGTTGAACCTTTCTGGCCAGGCTTGTTTGCAAAGGCTTTGGCCAATGTCAACATCAGGAGCCTCATCTGCAACGTGGGGGCAGGTGGACCTGCCCCAGCAGCTGGTGCTACACCAGCAGGAGCTCCTGGCCCCTCCACCAATTGCTGCCCCAGTGAGGAGAAGAAAGTGGAAGCAGAGAAAGAAGAATCTGAAGAGTCTGATGATGACATGGGCTTTGGTCTTTTTGACTAAACCTCTTTAGTAGCACGTTCAATAAAAAGCTGAGCTCTTTGCTGCTGTTGGTCTTACTGATAGTTCTGGGGATGTGTTGTGTAAAGATGAACTTTGGCTTTCAGTGGTCTCTTCCTGAAAGAGAAAGAAGAATCTGAAGAGTCTGATGATGACATGGGCTTTGGTCTTTTTGACTAAACCTCTTTAGTAACATGTTCAATAAAAAGCTGAGCTCAAAAAAAGAAAAAAAAAAGTATAGTGGATTAAAAAATGAAAGCCAAATTTAGTCCAATTTTAGATGCAAGCATGGGGCCAGAGGCAAAGCCAAGAGGAGGGATAAACAAGGGAATGGGGAGAAAGTGAGAAGAAGGGGTAGAAACGAGAGGTGACAACTGGTTCTTAAAACTTTCATGAGTTGTCTGTGGCTCACTTTGGTGGCCTCTGATTACGTAGTGAGTAGGATGGTTGGCTTTTAACAGTCTTAAACTTAGAGTGGGTACCAAAAGACAGATTCCAAGTGGGTATGAGGAAGACATTCCTAATTGGGAGGCAGTATACTATAATAGGTTATGGCAGGAAGTAGCATGCTAGTTGAGAGCACAGGCTCTGGAGCCAGACTGCCCAGATTCTAGTCCTGACCACTCCAGTTAGACCTGCCTAACCTCTCTTTGCCTCCACTTCCTCATCTGAAAAACAGGTATGATAATGAAATCTACCTCTTTAGTTTATAAGGATTTAATGAAAATGATGCATATAATGATAGTAGTGATGGTATGGGTTTCCACACATGAGTCTAGGGTCAGCAGCTGAAAGTAGAAGGGCTTTGATTAATTTCACCACCCATATTTCTGAGCAGCAAGCCATGCCCATTTCCCTGGGGTGAGAGCCTATTGTTTATTCCACTACCCACAGCAGAAGGGACATTGATTAAAATAAATTTTTGCTTAAAAAAAAAAATGCCAGGGACATCTCAGGCTAGGGTTCAATTACAAGAATGTGCTTCAAGGAGCAATTTGGAGGAAGCGGTCCCTTCCCAGCCAGGATATATATACACACACACACTGATCACAATGGAAGCTGAAATTATTGAGGGCAGTTTTAACCCCTGATCCTGGCAGAGCTTTGTATCATCTCTTTCTAGACTCTCATCCTCTTCCAAAACTCACGGAGGTATTGAAAGTGGGACTGGGAGTTGTATTCTTGGCAGCCTGGGTCCTTTCTCCTACTTTCTACCAAGGAAAACCTATTAGATCCCATATCCTCTAGGGTCATCCAAGACATCTTCCCATACCCCTCCTTGCTGTTCTACTTCTCTGAAGTCCTTTAATTTTATGGAACACAAACCCAGGAGTCCGGTCAGACCACTAGAATTTGTTGTTTTCTCAAGATGCAAAGCTGCACCTGGACCCTGTCTCCGAATCCTCATGTCCCAACCCTTCATCACTCACAGAAAGTCCTCCAACTTAAAACTGAGTGTAAACACTGTGTGACCAAGGAACCCTTCTGCTTGGTCTCTCCTAACCACTAGCACCAGTTACCTTGGGTATGTAACTTTTTCTCCCTGAACCACAATTTTCATTTATTCAGGGATGGTAGGGTTTCATTGAGCAGATTATGAGCATGTGTGGAAGACAGTGTCTGTTCTCTAAACAACAGCTACCTCCCCTTATTCCATTTAACGGAACCCCAGCACCAAGCTCTAGGTGATGGAACATGGTCGATCTAAGTGAATAATTTCATATCCACCCTTTACTCTCTCAGCCTACCCCCTGCAGGTAAAGAAGGCTCCTCATGCAGATATGACCAAGGGGACACAAGGGGAAGTCAGCCAGAGTGTGGTTCTAGGAAAACTCTAGTTTTCCTGATGAAAATGACCTGAGGCTCATCTTTCTTCCCTTCTTCCTGCACTGAAGGCTGACTTGCAGGCCCTGGTATTACTAAGCCTCTGAACAATGCCAGCTGACACCTACCTTGACACTCATAACATGAGAAACATAAGCCTCTGTTTATTTAAGCTATTCCTAGTCAGGGTTTTAATTACTTGCAGCCAAAACCATCCCTAACTGATACTGGGGGCGGGGCATTGAATTTTAGGCTAAGGAAACTAGTTAAGCAGAAATGAAGAGATATGAAAGTGGTTAGTATATAAGGGGAAGAGACGATGCTATGGGATAGTGTTAGGGAATGGATGGGCAAGATGGAGATGAAACATAGTGGGAGTTTGGGTCAATTTAGAAGACTGAAGAGCTGGTGTTCTCAATGCTGGCTTGCACATTTGAATCACCTGGAGAGCTTTATAAACTGATGCATGCTCAGACTCCTCCCTAGGAGATTCAAATGAATTGATTTGGGGTAAGGACCGGGCATCCGCAGTTTAAAACATCTCCCAAGCATTGAACATCAGGGCTGAGGACTACCACCTTATAAGGTATTACATGGCCAGGTACCTCGTTTCCTGTCCACCTTTACTTCTCTCCCTTGAGCAGCAGGCTGTCAACACACTGCCCTTCTTGAGCACATCATAGGCTTTCTCACCTCCTACTCATGTTCCAAGCTTTACCCAGATTGTCACTCCTTCAGACTCCAGAGACCTCCCCCAGCCTCCTCATACCAACCGAAGTGGGATGTCCTCTCTTATTCTCTTATAGTAGTGTTTATTTCTTAACTAGATGGTTCAAAGCTATATATTTATTTTTGTGCTCTTTGTTTATTTACTTATTTATTTCTCTATCGTGAGAGCAATGTCATTGCCCATTTTAATCACTGCTATATCTCCCAATACCTTGTACAATATGCCTGCCATATACTGGGTACTAAATAACTATTTGTAAAGTGAATTAATAAAATAAATGCTCTATGTGTCAGACTCAGTTGTATAATGGCAATTTCTGCAGTCACTGGAGGGAAATAGTCACATTAGTGCTTTATCAGAGGGCTCCAGTGTGCCTGTGGAGGGGAAGACTGGAGCAAAACGGGGAAGGGACACTAGTCAGAAGATTATTTCAGCATCATAGGAAAGAGATGGGAACAGCAGACACATTCAGCCGTATGTACCCAGCTCTGTGCCTGATACCAAACAACCCAAGAATATCTGGAAAGTGAAGGAATGGAGGGCTGAATGAGTACTGATGGAAGAGAGTTTTATACAGAGCAGAATTTAATAGAGCAAGAGCTCTCTGCATTTTCAAAGAGGAAAGGATGCAGAAAGTGTGCACAAGGGTACGATAGATTAATTTTGTCAAATTCACCGCACCTTTTGCAGACATTAAGAATTTTATGAGAGTCCTCAGCTAGTGCATGTAGTGGAGGACAGCAGGTTAAGGCAGCTTGTGGCATTTTGTTTTCTTTCTTTGTTAGTAAAGGGAGAATTTAAATGAGTGTAACCTTTGATGATCTGGCAATTGTAAAAATCAACCTACCAAAGTTCAGGCAGTGTCAGATGCAGAGACACACTTTCCAAACAGCTCATCTTCCCAGACCTTTCTCTGTCAAATGTCAAAGCCCAAATGAGTTTGTTTGGAAGGCAAATTACACGTTGCAAGCAGTCATTTTCCGTAGCGGGTGACTTCTATTTTGAATAATTAAATAACACAGCAACAAAAATACTCTGGTCTCCAAGTCTAACCGTAAGGGTACATATATGTAAAATTGTCCTCCTAGTCCCTGGACATTGGGGGGTTCAGGTCTTGAATCAGACATCAATAGTAATCTATCCAGAATTAATCATTATTTAAGGACTGCAATCTGTTTGATGTAAAGGCTGAGTTGTGAGCACAACTTTAATGGGACAAGAGAAGAGAGAGAAATTATTGTTTTTCTGGAAGGGGAAGGGGAACAGGACAAGGTACTATGAAAGATTAAGTTAATGGGTCGAGCTTGGCCTGTGAAACCAAAGGGAAATGGTTTCTGGAAAGGTGTGGCTGTCCCCATCCTCATCCTCATTCTCATCCTTGCCCTCCTCTTCTGTATCTGCACAATCCAGCCCTCACATTTACATCACAGTTTAATATTCAGAAAGCACAAAGTGAGTTGACCTGTTCTGCATGTAAGCAGAGAAGGTCTTACTACCATTCTTTAGCATATGAGGAAACCGAGGCTCAGAGAAATAAAGTGGTCCATTAGATAGCCCAGCTGGTAAGGAAGGAAGTCCAGAGGGCAGTGTCAGGGATATCTCAAGTGTTCTGACATCTGCGAGACACTGTGTGGTAAGGAAAGCAGTAAAGAGTGTAGACTCAGAGAGAGTATGCATATGCCCAAACTCATCAAAATTCACAGTAAATATGTGAAGCATTGTATATTAGGTAGACCTCAATAAAGCTGGAAAAAAAAGAATGAACTCTGTATCTAGATGTGTGGCCCTGAGCAACTCAAACTATACTGACTCCTCCCAACACTGCTTCCTGATTCAGGTGTTCCAATCTCCCACCTGGAACTCTCCAGCAGTCTGTTCACTGATCTCCCGGACTCCAGTCTGAAGCTCACTCTTATCCATCCACCACCGTACAATGAAACTAATCATTCTAAAACATCTACTTGTCAAGATCAAATCATGCCCTTTTGTAACTCCCCATCTTCCCATAATCAAATCCTAACCTCCCAAGCCTACTCATAAAACCACCAAGATCTGGAACCATCTACCTCTGAACTTGGCTTCTCCCAGATTCTTTCAACTCCTGGAGCCCTAAGCTCTAGTCGTTCAATGAGTTAGAATGTGTAAAACGCTTAGAACAGGGTCTGGCACGTGGTAAGTGCTATAAAAGCATTAGCTACTATATTTCTATTACTTTTATTATTAGCATTCCTGTCTTATCAGCACCTGGATTTCCCAACAAGCATCATGTTCTCACCCTCCATGCATTTACACATGCCTCTCCTTCATCTGGTTAACTCTAGATCTGAAAAACTTAGCTCAGATATTGCTCCCTTTGGAAAAACTTTCTTGACTTCATCCAGAAGAAAGTGGTACCACGTAAAGTGCTCTGTGCTTCTCATATGGACACGTTTATCAGTTTGTACTGTAATTCTGTTATTTTTTTTTCTGGTCCATGCTTCTTCCCTGGCCAACAAGGACTTGCAGTTTTCTCTATACCTGTACTTAGCATGGTGTTTGGCACAAAGTACATTCTCAGTATATGGTTGTTAATCGGTCAAGATGTGGCTGAGACCAAATGAGCAGCTCTAGATGTCTATTTCTTGAAGTATTGTGTTTGGAGATCTAAATATACTGTAAATGCCCTTCATTCTCTGTTCTTTGAAAACATTAACTGTGGATAGGCTGGTTATTTATTCTCCTTAATTTTCAGCCACCATCTTCCACACCAGTTAGTAAGTATGTAATAACTGGCTGTGTCTCTGATCTTGTGGCTCCCTGGGGATGAGGGCAGGCCGGCTGGGTGGCTTGAGGAAGGGACTAAAATAGAGTAGCTCCAAAGAGTCCCCAAAGGGCCATTCCAGTTGATTAGGCTCTAAGTGTGAGGTGGAGCTACATGTGCTGCAGAGAAGGGAACTAGATTCTTCAGGACTGCAGCACACAGGCAGAAACACTCACACATGCACACACGTGCACACGCTCACACACACACACACACACACACACACATTCACACCATACTTTAAAAGTCTTTGCCCAGCTTCTGCTTTCTAACATCTATTTCACAAATATTTTTGCAACCTATTCTGTGGACCAGCCACTGGGTGAAGAACTAGTAGTGAGCAAAACAGGATGCTTACCCTCATGGAGTTTGCAATCCTGTAGGGAGACAAACTTGAAATAAGTAGTTGAGTTCAGAGATAAATGCTGTGAGCTCATGATGATGATGAAGATGATGGTGATGATAAAATTAGTACTCAGGGCTTCCCTGGTGGCACAGTGGTTGAGAGTCCGCCTGCTGATGCAGGGGACGCGGGCTCATGCCCCGGTCCGGGAAGATCCCACAGGCCGCGGAGCGGCTGGGCCCTTGAGCTATGGTCGCTGAGCCTTCGCGTCCGGAGCCTGTGCTCCGCAAAGGCAGAGGCCACAACAGTGAGAGGCCCGCGTACCGCAAAAAAAAAAAAAAAAAAATTAGTACTCATTTGTGTGTGCTTACTATAGAGGAGGCCCGGTACTAAGTGCATTGTATGTATTTTCTTGTTTAATCTTGCTGATGATGGTATGAGATATATGCCACTATCCTGGTTAAAAAATGAGGAAACTGAGGCTCAGAGGAGTTACGTAACTTGATGAAGTTCAGCTGTGACTCCGAATTAAGTTTATTCTCTCCAAAAACCAAGCTGAGAGGAGATAGGAGTTGAAGGGAAAGAAAAGAGAATGAAGAGTAAAGGGATTAGGAAAAGTGAAGGCACTTTTCTTCGGAAGGTAAGCAAGTCAGGAAAGGCCAGGAAATCAGAGGTGCCCTTAGATCCTGTGGGTAGGTGTATGTCTGGGGCATCCATTACAATGGCTGTTACCAGACCAAATGTGGGTGAAAGGGAAACACAGCCATCCAAGAATCCCGCCACATAGAGAAAAGGTCTGGGGTCAGGCATGCAAAGATGCCAGTGTTACCATGCCAACAGCAATGGTACAGGGAGAGAGATGTACCAGCATTGGGGGCTGGTGATTATTGGGGTTGGCAGAAGAGTTACTATCATGGTCCAGGGCACTACTTAGAAAACCTACTCACCATGGGTAGGTTTTTGATTTACATACAAATTGTTAAAATCCTGGGTTTGCATGGCAGCTCTTCCTAGATTTTTTTAGATGGAGAAATGTGTAGGGACCAGAGACTTGTCCGGAGTCCAACAATGAGTCTGACAATGAGTCAGTAGCAGAAAAATGACTAGGAGCACAGCCCATTTTGCTCTTTTCCTCTCCCTCTATGGGAGGAAGGGCTGTTTCTGCTCTGTGTTCTGGCCAGCACAGCCAAGAGTCTCCATGGCTACCTGCGGCTGGGCCCGCAGTTATATTCTCTCCTGTTTCCTCTGTTTCTGGAGTTTTCACTATGCCTGCCTGCTGGCAGGTGCAGAGGCCACAGAGAGCCTGCTGGTCACACCTGCTCAGGCTGTACCTGAGCTCCTGGTCCCAGCAGTACTTCTTGGAGTGGGCCTCTGGCCAAAGCAAAAGCCAGCCCTGTACCAGAGGGACTGGGCTTTAGGGCCCCGACTGGCAGGCCCTGGACATTCTCTCTCTTTCTCTGTCCATCCTCCCCTAGCTTCTTGGCAGACCAGAAAGTCCCTGGTGAGAGAATCCAGCTCTGGGCCAGTGATGTTTTGCTAGGACAATACATTCTGAAATTATACCTTCCTTAAAAAGTGTATGATGGTCAAAAGTATAGAAATCAAACTATAAACTACTGTTGTAGAGGAGGGTTATTTTCCAAAATAGCTAGAAAATAAATAAAATTCATATGTGTCTCTAATTTTAGAAAAAATCTTCTCCCACAATGTATTTTCAATATTTCATATATGCTCTTTGATTTTGATTTTCCTCCACAAATAAGTATAAAGCCAATTGGATTAAGGGCAATTAAAATCAGAAGTAATAAAATGATAAGAAGAACCACAAAACAACCAGGTATCATGTATTGAAGACTTGTGATATGATTGATATGTTGTTTAAATTTTCATGACAAATTCAGGATAAACATAATATTGTTCTAAATTTGCAGATGAGAAAGCAGAGGTACCAACAGGCTGCACAGTTCACCCCGAAACACACAATTTCTTAGAGGCAGAACTGGAATTTAAATCTAGATCAGTTAACTTCTGAGCCTGCTCTTCTCCATTATAATTTATGTATCTGCATTAGAATGCATTAGAATTACCTGGATTGCTTGGTGACGCACAGATTTCTGGGCCTAGTCCTAGAGTTTCTGATTCAGCGGGTCTGGAGTGGGCTGGAGAATTTGTATTTCAAACAAGTTCCCAGGTGATGCTGATGCTGCTGGTCGGGAAACTATTTTGAAAAGCACTGCCTTACAGGGTGTCTAAATAGCATCTTCCACGCTTATGTAATTTAATCCTCACATAATGTATGAGAAAGGAATTTTATTATAATCCCCGTTTTGTAGAAGGCAGAAAAAGCATTTTGTCCAAGGTCATCCAGCTAGTAAGTGATGGAGCCTACATTCAAAGCAGCTGTCACTCAGAGCACACACACATACTGGACCATTAGGCTGGAGCAATTTCTAGCTTTTCCTCAATTGTATTACACTTATTGCATCTCTGTTTTTGCTACAAGTAGCGGCACTTGCGTTTTTCCACTTTCCATTCACAATTTTAAGACAGGAAGGACAAAATGCAATAAAAAAGGCAATCCCTTAGACAAACAAATCCTGCTATTCAGAGAACATGGCAAAACTGCCCACTCTGAACTGTTGGCTGGCATGCAGTGCTACTAGGTGGTAGCTCAAAATGTTGAATGATCAACAAATGCGCAGAACTCCAAATTCAGTTTTATATACTGTTGAGTAAAGTTAAAAAATGGTAATAGGTGATTGTTTCTAATTGGCTTCTGTGTCTTGGTCCTCCTAAGCCCTGGGCATCAGCCAGACCACCACGCTCTCTGTGTGAGAGACTTGGTTCACAGGGCTAGCACCCACAGTTTGCACATATGAGGCCCAATGTGACATCTCTCCCCAACCACACACCCATTTCTACTATTGCACAAATCAACCAAACTCAGTGAAAGGAAACAAAAGTGGGGAAAGGCATTAAAAATTGCTAAGTTCTTACACTTGCTGTTGATCAGAAACTCTTAGCTGGTTGAAAATGATTAGGCAAAGCACATATTTTTACACACAGAGAAGAAGTCATTTTGAAATTATTCATTTTTGTTTTGTTGAAGAAGATTAGAGAAGAGGGCATTTTATATTTTATTTTTTAAAGAATCAATTTTATTTATTTATTTATTTTTGGTTGTGTTGGGTTTTCGTTGCTGTACACGGGCTTTCTGAAGTTGTGATGAGTGGGGGCTACTCTTCATTGCAGTGTGCGGGCTTCTCATTGCGGTGGCTTCTCTTGTTGCAGAGCACAGGCTTTAGGCACGTGGGCTTCAGTAGTTGTGGCACACAGGCTCAGTAGTTGTGGCACACAAGCTCAGTAGTTGTGACACACGGGCTTAGTTGCTCTGCAGCATGTGGGATCTTCCCGGACCAGGGATCAAACCTGGGTCCCCTGCATTGGCAGGTGGATTCTTAACCACTGCACCACCAGGGAAGTCCCGAGTCTTATATTTTAGTTTAGCCCTCTGTCTGGCCATGACAGAGAATCCTCCAATCTCTCGGGCTTGGATTAAATGAGATCAAATGAGATCATGCTTCATAAACTGTAAAGTGTAATGCCAGAGGGTGAGATTATTATGATGAAACACAGTGGAGTGAAATGGTCAATTTTATAGCTTTGAAGACAGATAAATTGAAGCTTAAATGCCAGTTATGCTAATAGCAGTGTAATTTTAGAATGAAAATTGACCTCTCTGAGCCTCCTTTTTCTTAACTATGAAATAGAAATTATAATCCTATTGCATGAATGTGATTGTGGGGTTGAACTGGGAAATAAAAGATGGTCAAAAAGGTATTATGACTGGATATTATTTGGGGGTAATACTGGTTTGAGCTTTTTTTAAAGGCAAGAAAATTCTCAATAATTTATAAATTAAGCAGCTGCCTAATGGTATCAAAAGTATGATTTTAAGACATCCAAAAGATTTAAAGTTATGCCCAATAGGCCCTCTCAGTCAGACAAAGGACTTCTCAGAATCTTAAGAGCATTATTTTTTTTTTTTCCACAACAATGCGTGGTCAAAGTAAAGAGAGGCATACAAAAAAGATTGTAGCTGTTGCTTCTATAAAATGAATTGGACATTTGATTCTCTATTTCTACATTAATATGTAGAAAGCCCATAAAGCTTTTAAGGGAGTTGTATCAAGAATGGACCACCAGCTTGCATTAAAAGTGACTGAGATTGCTCTTGTTTCTAAAAAGCTTCCAAGCCCTCAACTTCCAATAGGCCAGAAATAGGCTAAAAAATTTACTTAGCTGTAAACAAAGGCTGTTTCTTACAAAACAGCAAGAACATCTCAGACAGTAAAGTTAATATCCCCTGGGGAGAGTCAAGAGCTAAATGAAGTAATAGACTTGTTCAACACAGCATTGGAAGTCCTAGCCACAGCAATCAGACAAGAAAAATAAGTAAAAAGGTATCTAAATTGGAAAGGAAGAAATAAAATTGTCACTGTTTGCAGATAACATAATACTATATATAGAAATCCTAAAGACTCTACCAAAAAACTATTAGAATTAATAAAATAATTAAGGTTGCAGGATACAAAAATAATATACAGAAATCTGTTGCAATTCTACATATTAACAATGTTCTACCAGGAATAAAAATTAAGAAAATCCCATTTACAATTGCATCAAAAAGAATTAAATACCTAGGAATACATTTAATCAAGGAGGTGAAAAACTCTGAAAAATATGACACTGATGAAAGAAATTGAAGACAACACAAATAAATAGAAAGATCTAACATGCTCATGGAGTAAAATAATTAATATTGTTAAAATCTCCATACTACCCAAAGCAATATGCAGATTCAATGCAATTCCCATCAAAATACAAATAGCATTTTTCACAGGACTAGAACAAATAATCCTAGAACGTATATGGAGCTATAAAAGACCCAGAACGCCAAAGCAATCCTGAGAAAGCAGAAAAAAGCTGAAGGTATCATGCTGCCTGGTTTCAAACTATACTATTGATACAAAGCTACTGTAATCAAAACAGCATGAGCTGCTTTGCTGTGCACCTGAAACTATCTCAACATTTTTAATCAGCTATACTCCAATATAAAATAAAAAGTTAAAAATAAAAACAGTATGGTACTGGCGCAAAAACAGACACACAGATCAAGGAAACAGAATAGAAATCCTAGAACTAAACCTGCACTTACATGGTCAATTAATCTAGGACAAAGGAAGCAAGAATATACAACAGGGAAATGACTGCATCTTCAATAAATGGTGCTGGGAAAACTGACAGCTACATGCCAAATAATCAAACTGGACTACTTTCTCATACCATATATGAAAATAAACTCAAAATGGATTACAGACTTAAATGTAAGACACCATGAAACTCCTAGATGAAAAGATAAGCAGTATGCTCTTGGACACAGATCTTTACAATTTTGGGAGGGGGTCTGTCTCCTCAGGCAAGGGCAACAAATGCACAAATAAATGGGACTATATCAAATTAAAAAGCTTTTGTACAGTGAAGGAAACCATCAACGAAATGGGAAGGCAACCTTCTGAATGGGAGAAGGTATTTGCAAATTATATATCCAGTAAAGTGTTAATATTTAAATTATATAAAAAAGCTAAACAACTCAATATCAAAAAAACAAACAATCTAATTAAAAAAGGGACAGTGGACCTGAATAGACATTTCTCCAAAGAAGACACGCAAATGGCCAACAGACACATGAAAAGATGCCCAACATTATTAATCATCAGGAAATGCAAATCAAAACCACAATAAGATATCACCTCACTCCTGTCAGAATAGGTATCCTCAAAAAGAAAAAAATAACAAATGTTGGCGAGGACATGGAGAAAAGGGAACCCTTGTACACTGTTGGTAGGAACCCTTGTACACTGTTGGTAGCAATTTACAAATGTAAATTGCTGCATCTACTATGGAAAACAGTGTGGAGGTTCCTCAAAAAACTAAAAATAGGATTACCTTATGATCCAGCAGTTACACTCCTGGGTATATATCTGAAGAAAATGAAAATACTAATTCAAAAAGATACATGCACCCCAGTGTTCATAGCAGCATTATTTACAACAGCCAAGACATGGAATCAACCTAAGTGTCCATTGATAGATAAGTGGATAAAGAAGATGTGCTATATATGTACACAATGGAACATGACTCAACCATAAAAAAGAATAAAATCTTTCCGTTTGTGACAACATGGATGGACCTAGACAATATAATGCTAAGTGAAATAAGTCAGACAGGGAAAGACAAATACCAAAGGACCTCACTTATATGTGGAATCTAAAACACGAAACAAATAAACAAACAAAACAAAACAGAAATAGACTTATTTCTTATTTCACAGAGTGCAAAGTGGTGGTTGCCAGAGCGGGAGAGAAGGTAGAGATTTGGGTGAAATAGGTAAAGAAGGTTAAGAGGTACAAACTTCCAGGTTTACAATAAATAAGTCACAGGGATGTAATATACAGCATAAAGAAATACCATCAGTAATACTGTAATAATTTGTATGGTGACAGATGGTTACTAGACTTATGGTGGTGAACATTTGTAGTGTATTTAAATGTCAAATCACTATGTTGTACTGAAACTAACAATATTGTATGACAACTATATATCAATAAAAATATAAAAACCAAACAAATAAATAAAGGGAGTAATGAATTTGGGAGCTACTCCTAGGGAGTAAATGCAGGCCCTATTCAAAGAACAGTAACTGTTCCTAAATTACAGGGTCCTGACAAAATTTACCTAGAATTGTGACAGCTAAGGCACTTTCATTACTCTTCCTTTTAGGTGAGATCGTCCTTTGTGGTTATCCAACCTCTAGCTCACCATTGTATGTTGGCTCAGTGGGGGAAGACGTTGGCTTTTTAGGTCACAGGTTTTTAGATAAAGAGTGATACACATAAAGATGTACCTGAGGAGTCTCAACAAAATCTGGACCTGACTTAAATAATAAGATTCTAGAATTGGAGTCTGAGCCTATAATGGCTTGGGCCAGTGGCTCCTCCAATAGCTTCAGCAGAAAATAAAGGGAAAAGCCAACTATTTCTGGGAGAAGAGGATCTCTGATGGACACTTGCTGGCAGTCCTGTGGAAACAGATTGTGGGTCTATTTGTGTCTTGCTACAGTAAAACCTCCAGTATGGAGCTCCCTCTGGGACTATCTTTCCATTTAGTAAAAGTTCCCAGATGGCTAAGGGTCTGCCACGTTAAGTTCCAAAGGGTTGTCTTTCAACAACTTTTAGAGAGATGCATTCCTGAGATGTATCATATGCTTCCCTGATTCTTGAAATAGAGAAGTCAGAACATCAATTTTGTGTTTTCCTATGAATGTGCCTTACTTATACTGTTCCTTCTCCTAGAACAATCCATCTGATTTCCACCTATGAGAATCCTCCCCATCCACTAGAAGCTGCTGAAATACCACTTATTTCATGAAGAATTTCTTGATGTTTTTTCTCCAACTAATTTAATAATAATATATAATTATCATGATAACAGCTATCATTTATTGAGAGGTTACCATGCACTAATTACTTTGCCTAAATGACATGCTTTTAAAAAAACAGTCAAATAACTGTTGTCCTATTATTATTTGATCCACAGAGGTGATTTAGTAAACTACAGGATTTTTCAACTGAGGAAAATGAGGTTTAGAGATTTACTGAACCCGCAGAAGTCATAAACCAAATGGTGCCTGTACGTAAAAAAAAGTCAGGAAGAGTCCCAAAATGTACTGCTTCCAAATCAGACTGCTTTCCATTCCACATATGAAGATCTGCCTGACCACAGGGAAAGGATGATATTCTTTTTCCTGTTCCCACCTCTCCTAGGATATTTCTCCTTTCCATTCTAGCAAACCTTGTGAGGCTATATAATGGAGGGATTTAAAAAGTCAGTCTCTGGAATGAGACTGGCTGGATTAAATGCTGACTCTCCCTTTTACTAGCTGTTACATCTTGGGCAAAGCACTCAATATCTCCACACTTCAGTCCTTACCTATAAACAGGGACAAAAGTAAACTATAGAGCCGTTGTGATTAGTAAATGTATTAACCCATATGTGACACTATGCTGGGCACATAGTAAGAACTCAACAAATGTTAGCTATTATGGTCTTATTCTTTTCCCTTCCCTCTTGTTCTCTCTACCATTCTCTCTTCTCTCCTGATGTTTTGAGGTTTTTTTTAAAAAATAACAATTTGGCTTCGATTTATGAAGGTGAAAAGTAAATAAATAGCAGGTGCAGGTGGAAAGCAGGTGGAATTCACGCTGGGTTTCCCTTCCTGTTAGCTTTGGACAGGTTTACTGTTTGCATAACGTGTTCTCTTCCTTCTCCCAAACAGCCCTGTATGGGTGGGGTCTCTGTTGGTTATTTAATTCACAAATTATTTCCAATTCTGTTTCCTCCAGGTATGCTACCTCATCCCTCCCCTCTACATTAATATCAGTTGTCATTTATAGAGTACTTACTCTGTGTCACACATCCTCCATTCTCTCTTATATAATACTCACATGATCCCTAAGACATCAGTATTATTATTTCCTTTTCACAGATGAGGAAACTGGGATTTCATACGGAAAATCTCATAAATTTCTGCTTGTGATCATTTAATATTTATGTGACATTTAAAAAAAAAGATGAGAGGCTTCAACTTGTATACAGAAATTTTTATCTTCTGAAATTCTCTCTTGTAGAAAACAGAGAAACCACCACTCTTCACTGTAAGTGTATTTTTTAACAAAAATTGTAACCGAGTTAAAAGATAACTTTTAGGAAATAAGATCCAGGCTGTAGAATGTTTGACTTATCAGAAATATTGCCCTCAGTAAGAGAAAGGAGTTGAACCAATTGTAGTGAGATGATGTCTCTTTCACTTGGACTTGGGAAGAAATAATAAGGGTTCTTTTATATGAACCCTTCAGATAAAATATAAGGGCCTTAGGGAGCTGCTTCTACTCTGATGACAGGTGTAGGGATGAGGCTGCACACAAGTCTGAGCTATGATTGTACACTGGGGTTATTGCATTTGGCATTGTATCCATCTTGCCATTGTGATCTCCTGAGATCCAACCTATTCCTCCATATCTCTTCAGGAGAGAAATGTTGAGATATTATTCTTTAATTCTTCCTGAAGAATAACTTCCTTTGCTTTCTTAGAGGTTCTCTGCTTCCTCATACCTACAATTGTATGTGACCTTGCAAACTCTGTGGTTAGCTCTAGGTCTGAGTGTATATGTATCAGTCAGTTTTTAACCAGGGTATACTGGATAACAAACAACCTCAAAATCTTATTAATACATATTTAATTCTTAAATTTCTTGGGGGTTTTGGGTCAGCTACAGCTCTTTTAGACTTAGCTGGATTCTACATGTCTTCTCATTCTGTAACCCAGGCTGAAGGAGAAGCTACAATTTAGGACATGTTGTTCTCATAGAGGTAGCCCAGAAAAAAAGAACCCAGCCAATCCAAGAAATCAAATTGAAAGCTTCTGTACATAAGACACTAGCATCATGTCTGCTCATATCACATTGGTCAGGATATGACACATGGCAAAGTCCCACAAAATGGGGCAGGGAAGCATGAAAAGGCTGGGAGGAACAAATAATTGTGAACAAAAGATATACAACAACAAGGAACATTGAACCTGCCGTGTCAAAAGCCCATTGTTAACTGAGTATATCTTGTGTCATATTAAAAATTCTTGATGGAAGTTCTGATTCACTTAGGATAGCCCAAACTATGGATTAGTTTTCCTGAACCAGGTATCCATCATTGAGTCAATCAGGAATGGCCAAAAAAAGGGATATAATAACATTATATAAAGGGAAAAACAAGAGCTGCGGCCAGAGGCAAATTCTTTAGGAAGCATGCATCAGAAAGGCATATAAATTCACTGAGCTTGTGTTAATTGAATGCTGACCTATTGGTTTTTTAATTATTATTAACCTCATTATTATCATCAGCTTCAGTTTTACCACCTCTCTATTATTGCCACCCTCATTAACATCATCATCTTTATTACCTTGATGGCTTTACCAACTTCGTCCTCTTTATTCCTCTCCACTACTTTGTCATCTTCATCATCTGTACCACTATCAGCATCATCTTTACTCCCGGCATTGTAGCATAGTATTCCTTCCAATATCAATTCTTTTTTTTTTTAACATCTTTATTGGAGTACAATTGCTTTACATTGTGTGTTAGCTGCTGCTGTACAACAAAGTGAATCAGCTATATGTATACATATATTCCCATATCCCACCCCTCTTGCATCTCCCTCTCACCTTCCCAATCCCACCACTCTAGGTGGTCACAAAGCACCGAGCTGATATCCCTGTGCTATGTGGCTGCTTCCCACTACCTATCTATTTGACGTATGGTAGTGTATATATGTCAATGCCACTCTCCCACTTCGTCTCAGCTTACCCTTCCCCCTCCCCGTGTCCTAAAGTCCATTCTTTACCTCTAAGTCTTTATTCCTGTTGTGCCCCGAGGTTTTGCAGAACCTTTTTGTTTGTTTGTTTAGATTCCGTATGTATGCGTTAGCATACAGTATTTGTTTTTCTCTTTCTGACTTACTTCACTCTGTATGACAGACTCTAGATCCATCCACTTCACTACAAATAACTCATTTCATTCCTTTTTATGGCTGAGTAATATTCCATTGTATATATGTGCCACATCTTCTTTATCCATTCATCTGTTGATGCACACTTAGGTTGTTTCCATGTCCTGCCTATTGTAAATAGAACTGCAATGAACATTGTGGTGCATGACTCTTTTTGAATTATGGTTTTCTCAGGGTATATGCCCAGTAGTGGGATTGTTGGGTCGTATGGTAGTTTTATTTTTAGTTTTTTAAGGAACCTCCATACTGTTCTCCAAAGTGGTTGTATCAATTTACATCCCCACCAACAGTAAAAGAGGATTCCCTTTTCTCCACACCCTCTCCAGCATTTATTGATTCTAGATTTTTTGATGATGGCCATTCTGACCGGTATGAGGTGATACCTCATTGTAGTTTTGATTTTCATTTCTCTAATGATTAGTGATGTTGAGCATTCTTTCATTTGTTTGTTGGCAATCTGTATATCTTTATTGAGAAATGTCTATTTAGGTCTTCTGCCCATTTTAGGATTGGGTTGTTTGTTTTTTTGATATTGAGCTGCATGAGCTGCTCAAGCAGCTGCATAAGCTGCTTGTAAATTTTGGAGATTAATCCTTTGTCACTTGCTTCATTTGCAAATATTTTCTCCATTCCGAGGGTTGTCTTTTTGTCTTGTTTATGGTTTCTTTTGCTGTGCAAAAGCTTTTAAGTTTCATTAGGTCCCATTTGTTTATTTTTGTTTTTATTTCCATTTCTCTAGGAGGTTGGTCAAAAAGGATCTTGCTGTGATTTATGACATAGAGTGTTGTGCCTATGTTTTCCTCTAAGAGATTGATAGTGTCTGGCCTTACAGTTAGGTCTCTAATCCATTTTGAGTTTAAGTTTGTGTATGGTGTTATGGAGTGTTCTAATTTCATTCTTTTACATGTAACTGTCCAGTTTTCCCAGCACCACTTATTGAAGAGGCTGTCTTTTCTCCATTGTATATTCTTGCTTCCTCTATCAAAGATAAGGTGACCATATGTGTTTGGGTTTATCTCTAAGCTTTCTCCTGTTCCACTGATCTATATTTCTGTTCTTGTGCCACTACCATATTGTCTTGATTACTGTAGCTTTGTCATATAGTCTGAAGTCAGGGAGCCTGATTCCTCCAGCTCCATTCTTCTTTCTCAAGATTGCTTTCTCTATTCAGTGTCTTTGTGTTTCCATACAAGTTGTGATTTTTTTTGTTCTAGTTCTGTGAAAAATGCCATTGGTAGTTTGATAGGGATTGCATTGAATCTGGAGATTGCTTTGGGTAGTATAGTCATTTTCACAATGTTGATTCTTCCAATCCAAGAACATGGTATATCTCTCCATCTGTTTGTATCATCTTTAATTTCTATCATCAGTGTCTTATAGTTTTCTGCATACAAGTCTTTTGTCAGTTTTTCACCATTGAGAACGATGCTGGCTGTGTGTTTGTCATATATGGCCTTTATTATGTTGAGGTAAGTTTCCTCTATGCCTACTTTCTGGAGGGTTTTTATCATAAGTGGGTGTCGAATTTTGTCTAAAGTTTTTTCTGCATCTATTGAGATGATCATATGGTTTTTCTCCTTCAATTTGTTAACATGGTTTATCACATTGATTGATTTGCGTATATTGAAGAATTCTTGCATTCCTGGAATAAACCCCACTTGATCATGGTGTATGATCCTTTTAATGTGCTGTTGGATTCTGTTGGCTAGTATTTTGTTGAGGATTTTTGCATCTATGTCCATCAGTGATATTGGTCTGTAGTTTTCTTTTCTTGTAACATCTTTGTCTGGTTTTGGTATCAAGGAGATGGTGGTATTGTAGAATTAGTTTGGGAGTGTTCCTCTCTCTGCTATATTTTGGAAGAGTTTGAGAAGGATAGGTGTTAGCTCTCCTCTAAATGTTTGATAGAATTCGCCTGTGAAGCCATCTGGTCCTGGACTTTTGTTTGTTGAAGATTTTTAATCACAGTTTCAATTTCAGTGCTTGTGATTAGTCTGTTCATATTTTCTATTTCTTCCTGGTTCAGTCTTGGAAGGTTGTGCATTTCTAAGAATTTATCCATTTCTTCCAGTTTGTCCATTTTATTGGAATATAGTTGCTTGTAGTAATCTCTCATGATCCTTTGTATTTCTTCAGTGTCAGTTGTTACTTCTCCTTTTTCATTTCTAATTTTAGTGATTTGAGTCTTCTCCCTTATTATCTTGATGAGTCTGGCTAATGGTTTATCAATTTTGCCTCTGTAATGCTTTCCCTAAACTATTCCAGATGAGTTGGCTGGGTGACATTTTAACCTTTAAAGAATTAGTTTGGAAACACACTGCAGAGCTGAGCTTGTATCCCAACTATCTAGAAGATGTTAGGGAAAGACTAAGGAAGAGTTTCCTAAAATCATCTGCATTTCTATACCACCAGCCCACATTACCTGTCTCAAATTTGCTTTCCACTTCTGAGACACCTGTCAGGTAATCATTGATAATGGACATAATGGTTATTTGATTATTTCACTGTGACATCGTCAGTTCTGCCAATTAATAATCTATTAGCCTTCTTTGTCCAAAGCGAGAAGAGACATGTCCTCCATGACCTTTGCTGACCTCTAGAAGCTGAGAATCCAAAGGGAGATTTTATTATGTAATTATAAGGAATAATGTAAATGGGGACCATTTGAAAGTGGCTCCTTGGATTCCCTCCTTTGGACTGAGATCTGTGAAGGAGGTTGTCTCCTTATTCTGCTTTGAGTAACCTGTAGGCATCACAGTAAGATCACACAAAAAGTCCCACATTCTCCATGAAAGAAAAGAAAAAAAAATCTATGAATTTTCTGAGAAACCATACTTCGGGATCTTTGCAGAGAGTTGAGACCCAGCTCCTGCTCAGTGTGCTTTCTGAAACTGAGTTAACAGACCAAGCTGAATATGGCTGAGCTTGCATCTCTGTGACCTTCTTTACCTCTTTTCCTCTTTCAGACACAAGCAAGGTCATGGCTTCAGAACATGAGTCTCATAGAATGCCCTTCCTAGAAGCCAGCATGTCAGGAAAGCAGCTGTGGAGTCATGGGATGAGAGTAAGGAGACCTGGGTTCAAGCTCTAATCCTGCCACTTTCTGGTTGTGTCACTTTGTCACTCAGTGTCTATTTTATTCATCTCTTAGGTGGGATAATACCTACTTCACAGGGCAAGTGTGTTTGTTATGAATTATATAAATAAGATGTTTGGCCCACAGTTGGTGCTCAACAAATAGTATCTGCCATTATTATTATACTAATAGCCCCCAGGTTGGGAGAAAGTATTGTTTAAGACTAATAAACTCAAGAACAGTATTTGCCTAACTTCAAGATGCACAGAAATGTCATTTGATTCTAGACATTAGCCCCAGAGAATCAGATTCAGTTGGAGTGAGTCTAAGAATCTACATTTTAAACATGAGCTCCAGGTGATTTTGATGCAGGTGGTTCATGATCCACACTTTGAGTAAAATGTCATGAGGAGGAAAATGTGCAGCAAGCAGGCTTAGAAAATCTTTGTTGATTCATTGATTGACTCATCAGGGACTCAAGCTCTCACCTGTAGAGGAGACTGAACGTAGGCATCATTTTATCCCTGCAGTTATCAAGAAAGCTCTCCATTTGTTTAACTGCATCCTTGCCTGCAGTAACCAAAGCCTGTTCCTTTTAGTAAAAGTGAGAACAAGTGATCTGCAGCCCCATCATAAAAATTCTTTAGATATTTGCAGACAGCAGTCATGTCATCCCCTACAGTCATCTCATGTTTTCGGAAAACTCTTTTATTTGCTGTAATTTTGAGTCATTAATAAGACTCAGTAAATGATCTCTAATGAATAAAGTCCTGATAAAACAGGAATAAGGATCAAAGAATATCAGAACTCACTGGGAGCTTGGAGATTTTCTATCATAAATCTCTCATTTGGCAGATGAGCCAATTAAGACTTAGAGGTCACATCACACATTGGTGACAGTATAGGGATTTAGACCCTGGGCTTCCTGTATTCCATGTCAGTACTCTTAATGCTATATGGTGTGGACTCTAATTCATTTTAAATCAATGAACACTACTGTTTCCGAGGCACTGTGCTGATCCCTGTCGGGAATGAGGAGGTATGTTGACCTAAGAAAACAGTCCCTGCACTAAATATCACTGTCTTGTGGAGAAAATATAAAGCTAACAGGCTATTGACAAATAATATAAAAATTGAGAATTGCCCCTATTGTAGTAAGATGGAAACTGAGGACCAGAGTGGGTGAGTAACTTGCCCAAGATCGAGTAGTATCTGAAAGAGCCTAAATGTGGTCTTTTAATTCATTCAATCAACAGATATTTATAACAGACTTACTTACTACATGCCAGCCGTATACTAGTCATTTGCTATATAATGATGAACGGGATGTCCACCACACCAGTGTAATGAGTCAAGCATGGAGCATAATAAGTCAAGTCCTGGAGATTATGGTCTAGAGATCTGCTCCCTCTCCCTCTTTAAACAAAGACTAATTGGTTGGCAAGCATCCTGGGCATCTCAAAAGGCAAAGAAGGCAGTTCCAGAGAGCTCATGCAAGGAAAGCAAAGATTCTTTCCTGCCTAACAAAAGTGAAGACGTAAACCATGGAAAGTCAAATCAATCTTTCCTTACTCTCTTGGAACCCCAACTGCTAAGGACCCCTAAAGATGGATGGTCCATCTTAAGGCTGTAAATTTTCCATATTTATATTCCCAGCAGTCAGATGCTAGGGCCATGAGGGAAGGAAACACACCCTGGTTACCCCCACTCACGTTAAATGTTGAATTATCTTACAGTTGATAGTTCCCTAGATTCCTCGACCTTTAAATGCCAAACACTACTCGCCTTTTGAATTTTAATCAATTTATTTTTTTCAACTGGAAATGTCAGGCTTCTGTATGGAATTACTCGGCACTGCTGATGTGCCAAAGACTCAACAGTTCAGTGTCTGAAGTCCTGGAGTAGCAGAGGAACGAGCACACATCAAGAGACATCATTTGCAGGCAGCCAAACAAGGGAGTGAGAGAGCATATATTTTTCATTAGCTTTCATTTAGAGGTTCGGGACTTGAATTTATTTTGTCTCCTATCCTCCAGCATGGACAAAACTACTCAAGATTGTTAATGACTTAGACTGTGTCACTAAGACAGCTGAAGAGGGAATGTGATCTCTTATTTATAAAGAGCCTACTGTGTGTCTGAAAATATTATCATCTAACTCTCACCCAAACTCTGTGATATAATAAAATAGTTATGATTCTTATTTCATGGAAGAGGAAACTGAGGCTCAGAGAAACTTGCTAGCTACTGCAGAGTTTGTGACATAGCACAAACTGTGGACTTGTTGAGTCCAAAACACCTGCTCTTGCCATTATACCAACTGCCCTGAAGTGAGTCAATATTCCTTTACCCATTTCTCAGGAAAATAATCAGTCTTCTAGTGTGTTTAAGCTGAGCATGACTGGCTCACCCGATTTCCATCTGCTCTTGGCTTAACTGATCTGACCCAGGGCCTTCACACTCATGTATTTTGTATCCACATAAATAACTTCTATAATATTTGACTTCTGTGAAAAAACAATGTCGAGCCTGTTCTCCACCATATGGTCATCAGTTTGACCACCAGGAGAGGTGCCTGGCACATAGTAGGCACTCAATACATATTTGTTGATTTTTTCTCTTTTGTAGCTGTCTCTGTCTCCAATTCTTTCTCTTTCCTTTTTTCTCTTTCTCTTCCCTCGATGTGTATTCCAGCATTTATCTCTAGGTTAAGAAAATGCCAAAGTGATCTTAGAAATTCATCGGTCTTCCCCTTCATTAAGCCATTACTGTCTCCTTGGCTGACTGAATAAAGCTAACATTTAAGTCACAGAACAGTTCCCAAGGTAATAATGGAGAAGTAGAACTCCACTAATCACTGACTAGTTTCACCTTTTAAGAAAAGGCTGTTTGGTCAAGCCCACAGATCCACAGCCCACACTCCAACCATATGCCCACTTTCTGTCTAGAGAACTATCTGCCCAGCAGGTTTAGCAGACTGAAAATTCCTAGGCAGGAGTGGACTTGTCCAGGGCTGTCACTGCATCTTGCCTTTAACTCCACAGCGAGGGAGGTGCTAAAAGCTTATTTTAGCAGCTAACAGCAGACAGGCTCAGTACCCTTAGGTGACTTCTCCATCAACTGGTCCCCTGGGGAAAGAAACCTGCCAATGTCCCAACCCATCTTTGTAGCTTCATCTGTTGTCACTTACTCTACATCTTCTACTCAAAAGATTGAACTCAAATGCACACAGAGGCTGAGCAGTTAATATAAACGCATACATTGGCCCAAGAGAATTAGACTAGATGGTGCCTATGAAAGGGGCAGATATTACCACATTCACAGATGTGCTCGGGGGAAAGATGGCCCTGTGCTGTTAGAGCTTAAAATTTTCAAAAGGATTCTGATATCTAGTATATTTACATCTGTCAATCTTAACTACCATTTCAAATATTCTAAAATTAGGTGTGTGACTGTGGAAACCCCTCTTCCTTCATCCTGTGATTCCCTATAATCTGTGTTTGCTGACCCCTGGATTTTCTTCAGGCTGTTCCCTCTACCTAGAATCTTGGCCCTCTGTCCCCATCTATACACATTCTGAGATGCCACCTCCTCTGTGAAGCATTTCCCCACTTATAACTGACCTTCCTCTCCTCTGTGTTCCCAGGATATGTTTCATGGACTTAAATAAATACAACACTATGTAGACTTTGAGTTCCTTGGATCTTACTCAAAACTTCATTCCCCCTCTTCCCATACCATCCATCCCTAGGTCTAATACTCAATAAATATCTTTAGAAACAAGGATTAAATGAATAAAGGAACTAATGCACAAATAAAAGATGGTGTAGTCTGATAGAAGGAGCCTGAATCTTGGAGACAGACTTGGATCTTTGGGTTCCAATTGAAGGTCTGCCAGTTACTAACTTTGTGATCTTGGAAAATACAATTCTTGTTGCCTGTAAAAGAAAGACAAAGATGTCTACACTGCAAGGCTGTTGTGATGATTAAGGAAAATGCGCTGCAGAGCTTGGACCCATGCTCTTACTTCTCCTATTGCAGTGTTTTTTAAACATGGCTGATTATAAGAATCACTGAGCCATTTATTATTAATCATCCAGGGCCCACCCAAGGCATATTGAATCCAAACCATTAGTGGAAGAGCCCAGGGATATGTGTTCTTATAACCAGAAGGGATTAGAAAATAAAACACACTCTTTGTTACCACTTCTATACTCCTAATAGCAGCCTCCTGGATGTCTCAAGGTATTTCAAACTTTTGGGGTCACACTGACTGCTAATATTTAAATAAAAATGGAACCCACTCTGATTCCTTTCCTTAGTCTGATGATGAGGTCATGTGCTAAGTAAAAGCAGTAATTGAAGATTTATTGGTAGGAGTCTTACTATGAAAGTTATTTCAAAAATCATTTCCTGACTCCATAGGGTCCCATTAAAATTACACACCAATATCACTGATGAACATAGATGCAAAAATCCTCAACAAAATACTAGCAAACAGAATCTAACAGCACATTAAAAGGATCATACACCATGATCAAGTGGGGTTTATTCCAGGAATGCAAGGATTCTTCAATATACGCAAATCAATCAACGTGATACACCATATTAAAAAACTGAAGGAGAAAAACCATATGATCATCTCAATAGATGCAGAGAAAGCTTTTGACAAAATTCAACACCCATTTATGATAAAAACCCTCCAGAAAGTAGGCATAGAGGGAACTTTCCTCAACATAATAAAGGCCATATATGACAAACCCACAGCCAACACTGTCCTCGATGGTGAAAAAATGAAACCACTTCCACTAAGATCAGGAACAAGACAAGGTTGCCCACTCTCACCACTCTTATTCAACATAGTTTTGGAAGTTCTAGCCACAGCAATCAGAGAAGAAAAAGAAATAAAAGGAATCCAAATAGGAAAAGAAGAAGTAAAGCTGTCACTGTTTGCAGATGACAAGATACTATACATAGAGAATCCTAAGGAGGCTACCAGAAAACTACTAGAGCTAATCAATGAATTTGGTAAAGTAGCAGGATACAAAATTAATGCACAGAAATCTCTGGCATTCTTATACACTAATGATGAAAAATCTGAGAGTGAAATTAAGAAAACACTCCCATTTACCACGGCAACAAAAAGAATAAAATATCTAGGAATAAACCTACCTAAGGAGACAAAAAACTTGTATGCAGAAAACTATAAGACACTGATGAAAGAAATTAAAGATGATACAAATAGGTGGAGAAATATACCATGTTCTTGGATTGGAAGAATCAACATTGTGAAAATGACTCTACTACCCAAAGCAATCTACAGATTCAATGCAATCCCTATCAAACTGCCACTGGCATTTTTTACAGAACTAGAACAAAAAATTTTACAATTTCTATGGAAACATATAAGACCCCGAATAGCCAAAGCAATCTTGAGAACGAAAGATGGAGCTGGAGGAATCAGGCCCCCTGACTTCAGATTATACTACAAGGCTACAGTAATCAAGACAGTATGGTACTGGCACAAAAACAGAAATATAGATCAATGGAACAGGATAGAAAGCCCAGAGATAAACCCACACACATATGGTCACCTTATCTTTGATAAAGGAGGGAAGGATATACAGTGGAGAAAAGACAGCCTCTTCAATAAGTGGTGCTGGGAAAACTGGACAGCTACATGTAAAAGTATGAAATTAGAACACTCCCTAACACCACACACAAGAATAAACTCAAAATGGGTTAAAGACCTAAATGTAAGGCCAGACACTATCAAACTCTTAGAGGAAAACATAGGCACAACACTCTATGACAGCAAGATCCTTTTTGACCCACCTCCTAGAGAAATGGAAATAAAACCAAAAATAAACAAACGGGACCTAAAGAAACTTAAAAGCTTTTGCACAGCGAAGGATACCATAACCAAGACCAAAAGACAACCCTTAGAATGGGGGAAAATATTTGCAAATGAAGCAACTGACAAAGGATTAATCTCCAAAATTTATAAGCAACTCATGCAGCTCAATAACAAAAAAA
>NC_041222.1:8257327-8260046 GCF_002837175.3 Physeter macrocephalus | reverse complement strand
CTGATTCACTTTGTTGTAAAGCAGAAACTAACACACCATTGTAAAGCAATTATACTCCAATAAAGATGTTTAAAAAAAAATCATTTCCTGACTCCATAGGGTCCCATTAAAATGTTTGCACCATAAGGGCAGGGAATTTGTTGTTTGTTGTTATATCCCCAGAGCTTAGAACATGCCTGAAACATAGGTGTGCAATTAACATTTTCTGAATTAGATCAGATAACTCAGTTTGCAGCACATGTGCTCTAAGAATAGGCTCACATATTGAATATTAAATGGTTCTTTTCACTTCAACTCTCAATCCCAAACAGCACCTGGTGTAAAACCATGCAAAGGACACTTCAAGTCCCAGATCAAACCCTCAGTAGCTGAAACTTTAGCAGAAGAGTTGATGGTTCTATCACTGCCTGTGTATCTTCTCATTAGTCACTTTATGGACAGTCTGTCCAAGCACATGCCTTCATGATGTATAGGACCAAGGGATGGATAAGAAAGAGGGAAGTATTAGTATGGCCATTCACTGTGGCAGGCTCCAAGGAATGTTTCTGATGAAAAACAAGTATGAAATCTTGAACTGTTCATTGTTAAATCACAATGGAAAGAAGTAGAAATAGAGACAATTTATTTACTCAATTGCTATATTGGTCAGCAACAACAACTATAAATTGGAAAAATAAAAAGAACCACATTGTGTTGAATACATATGTTTGTTTACATAATCCAAGGAAGCAATGTTGTAATAACTCACTGATTAAATCAGGAATTAACCTTAATTTTACAATTTATTGAAAATAATTAAGTATATAGTGAAAGGAAAATGCCCTTTGCCAAAGGAGGAAGAGGAAAGATAAGGATTAACTACCAGGTGGCCAAGACACAAAATTTCATACATAAATAACCAAAAAACAAATAAATATATTAATATATAAATAAATAACAAGAGTAAATATTTCAGGACAGGGAGATACTGACTATATAGCTGAATGATATCATGAGGAAGGATAGTGTAAGATTATGTAAGATTTCACAGTCATTTGAAATAAAAGACCTTTAGTTAATTCTTCCTATTCCAGTATGATTCCTTTGGTAGAATGTACATTTTTCTTTTTCTATTTTTTACTCTTTCCTTTTTTTATTTTATTTTATTTTTTTGCAGTACGCGGGCCTCTCACTGCCATGGCCTCTCCCGTTGCGGAGCACAGGCTCCGGACGCGCAGGCCCAGCGGCCATGGCCCACGGGCCCAGCCACTCCGCGGCACGCGGGATCCTCCCAGACCGGGGCACGAACCCGTATCCCCTGCATCGGCAGGTGGACTCTCAACCACCGTGCCACCAGGGAAGCCCCTATTTTTTATTTTTTTATACTTCTTCCTTTTAATAGAAGTAGACACCTATGCCCAGCGGCCATGGCTCACGGGCCCAGCCACTCCGCGGCACGCGGGATCCTCCCAGACCGGGGCACGAACCCGTATCCCCTGCATCGGCAGGTGGACTCTCAACCACCGTGCCACCAGGGAAGCCCCTATTTTTTATTTTTTTATACTTCTTCCTTTTAATAGAAGTAGACACCTATGCTCTTTGTCATGTGGCTTTGATGCCTCTAAGTAGAGTAGGTGGAGTATACATCCCCACCAGGACCCCACCTCCAAACACTTTGGGCTTAGTCATCTGGCTTACTTCGGCCAATAGTATATTGACAGATACGCCAGGAACAGAGGCTTTAAATGTACTTGCTCGATTTGTTTTGGTCTCTTGTGCTTTCGCCACCCACCATGAGAAGACCATGCCATGGGTAGCCTGAGGCCCAGAATGAAACACCTGTGACATGAATGACACACAACCTGTGGCAGAGTACCTACTCATCCTCTTTGCAGGCAATCCATAAACTAGTGAGTGAAAGAGTCAGGATCATACATGATTTTGCTGTAAAACCACGAAGACATTATGTAACATCATCAGAGTAATATATGGCTACTATAATCCCCATAAACATGCAACTTCTGATGAAGATTACTGTTGTTCAAGATGACCTTCACTTCACCTGAATTGCTCTAGCTCCTTGAATGCATGGAACTTGGGCTGTAGGAAGCAATGTAATTTATAATATCTCTGGTAGAATCTCATGTAGCTATTTGTGACAAACTGGGTGGTATGTATACAGATAACTCTAAATCTTAAAGACATCTGGTCTAACCTTGAGCAGTAACTGTACATGGAACTAGGGTCATATGATATTGTGCTCAATAATGAAAGAAATCTTTATTGGTAAGGGAAGTCTAGATTATGATGCAGTGATTAAAAAATTCTCAAAAGGGAACCCTTCTACACTGTTGATGAGAATGTAAATTGGTGCAGCCACTATGGAAAACAGTGGGAAGCCTCCTCCAAAAACTAAAAATAGAGTTGCCCCATGATCCAGCAATCCCACTCCAGGGCATTTATCTGGAGAAAACTATAATTCAAAAAGATACATGCACACCTATGTTCACAGCAGCACCATTCACAATAGCCAAGACATGGAAGAACCCCAATTGTCCATCAACAGATGAATGGATAAAGAAGATGTGGTCCATATATACAATGGAATACTACTCAGCCATAAAAAAGAATGAAATTATGCCATTTGCAGCAACATGGATGGACCTAGAGATTATCATACTAAGTGAAGTAAGTCAGAAAGAGAAAGACAAATACCATATGATATCACTTATGTATGGAA
>NC_041222.1:8199302-8257141 GCF_002837175.3 Physeter macrocephalus | reverse complement strand
GGAGCGGCTGGGCCCGTGAGCCATGGCTGCTGGGCCTGCGCATCCGGAGCCTGTGCTCCGCAACGGGAGAGGCCGCAGCAGAGGGAGGCCCGCATACCACAAAAAAATAAATAAATAAAATAAAATAAAATAAAATAAAATAAAATACAACACAAATGAACTTATCTATGAAACAGAAACAGAAACAGACTCACAGACATAGAGAACAGTCTTGTGGCTGCCAAGGGGGAGAGAAGGTAGGGGAGGGATGGATTTGAAGTTTGGGGTTAGCAGATGCAAACTATTGTATATAGAATGGATAAACAACAAGGTCCTACTGTATAACACAGAGAACTATATTCAATATCCTGTAATAAACCATAATGGAAAAATATGAAAAAAGAATGTACATGTATGTATAACTGAATCACTTTGCTATACAGCAGAAATTAACACAACATTGTAAATCAACTATACTTCAATAAAAAAAAATTTTGAAAAATCTCAGTGGTTTAGAAAAACTCAGGTATTTTTTTAAACATCTTTATTGGAGTATAATTGCTTTACAATGTTGTGTTAGATTCTGCTGTACAACAAAGTGAATCAGTTATATGTATACATATATCTCCATAACACCTCCCTCTTGCACCTCCCTACCACCCTCCCTGTCCGACCCCTCTAGGTGGTCACAAGTACGGAGCTGATCTCCCTGTGCTAGGCAGCTGCTTCCCACTAGCTATTTTATATTTGGTAGTGTATATATGTCAATACTACTCTTTCACTTCATTCCAGTTTACCCTTTCCCTCACCATGTCCTCAAGTCCATTCTCTACTTCTGCAACTTTATTCCAGTCCTGCCCCTAGGTTGATCAGACCATTTTTTTTTAAGATTCCATATATGTGCGTTTGCATATGGTATTTGTTTTTCTCTTTCTGACTTACTTAACTCCATATGACAGAAACTAGGTCCATCCACCTCACTACAAATAACTCAATTCTGTTTCCTTTATGGCTGAGTAATATTCCACTGTATATATGTGCCACAACCTCTTCATCCATTCATCAGTCGATGGATACTTAGGGTGCTTCCCTGTCCTGGCTAGTGTAGATAGTGCTGCAGTGAACATTGTGGTACATGACTTTTTTTGAATTATGGTTTTCTCAGGGTTTATGCCCAGTAGTGGGATTGCTGGGTTGTATGGTAGTTCTATTTTTAGTTTTCTAAGGAACCTCCATACTGTTCTCCATAGTGGTTGTATCAATTTACATTCCCAACAACAGTGCAAGAGGGTTCCCTTTTCTCCACACCCTCTCCAGCATTTATTGTTTGCAGATTTTTTGATGATGGCCATCCTGACTTGTGTGAGGTGATACCTCATTGTAGTTTTGATTTGCATTTCTCTAATTATTAGTGATGTTGAGCATTCTTTCATGTGTTTGTTGGCAATCTGTATATCTTCTTTGGAGAAATTTTCTCCCATTCTGAGAGTTGTCTTTTCATCTTGTTTATGTTTTCCTTTGCTGTGCAAAAGCTTTTAAGTTTCATTAGGTCCCATTTGTTTATTTTTCTTTTTATTTCCATTTCTCTAGGAGGTGGGTCAAAAAGGATCTTGCTGTGATTTATGTCATAGAGTGTTCTGCCTATGTTTTCCTCTAAGATTTTTATAGTGTCTGGCCTTACATTTAGGTCTTTAATCCATTTTGAGTTTATTTCTGTGTATGGTGTTGGGAAGTGTTCTAATTTCATTATTTTATATGTAGCTGTCCAGTTTTCGCAGCATCACTTCTTGAAGAGGCTGTCTTTTTTCCACTGGGTGTCCTTGCCTCCTTTGTCATAGATTAGTTGACCATAGGTGCATGGATTTATCTCTGGGCTTTCTATCCTGTTCCACTGATCTATATTTCTGTTTTTGTGCCAGTACCTTACTGTCTTAATTACTGTAGCTTTGTAGTATAGTCTGAAGTCAGGGAGCTTGATTCCTCCAGCTCTGTTCTGCTTTCTCAAGATTGCTTTGGCTATTTGGGGTCTTTTGTATTTCCATACAAATTGTAAAATTTTTTGTTCTAGTTCTGTGAAAAATGCCACTGGTGGTCTGATAGGGATTGCATTGAATCTGTAGATTGCTTTGGGTAGTATGGTCATTTTCACAATGTTGATTCTTCCAATCCAATCTTGGTATAAAGATATACCAAGAACATGGTATATCTCTCTATCTGTTTGTATTGTCTTTAAATTCTCTCAACAGTGTTTTATAGTTTTCTACATCCAGGTTTTTTGTCTCCTTAGGAAGGTTTATTCCTAGGTTGCAATGGTAAATGGTTTTGTTTCCTTAATTTCTCTTTCAGATTTTTCATCATTAGTGTATAGGAATGCAAGAGATTTCTGTGCATTAATTTTGTACCCTGCTACTTTACCAAATTCATTGATTAGCTCTAGTAGTTTTCTGGTAGCACCTTTAGGATTCTCTATGTATAGTATCATGTCATCTGCAAACAGTGACAGTTTTACTTCTTTTCCTATTTGGATTCCTTTTATTTCTTTTTCTTCTCTGATTGCTGTGGCTAAAACTTCCAAAACTAGGTTGAACAATAGCGGTGAGAGTGGGCAACCTTGTCTTGTTCCTGATCTTAGAGGAAATGATTTCAGTTTTTCACCACTGAGAACGATGTTGGCTGTGGGTTTGTCATATATGGACTTTATTATGTTGAGGTAGGTTTCCTCTCTGCCCACTTTTTGGGGAGTTTTTATCATACATGGGTGTTAAGTTCTGTTGAAAGCTTTTTCTGCATCTATTGAGATGATCATATGGTTTTTCTCTTTCAATTTGTTAATATGGTGTATCACATTGATTGATTTGCATATATTGAAGAATCCTTGCATTCCTGGGATAAACCCCACTTGATCATGGTGTATGATCCTTTTAATGTGCTGTTGGATTCTGTTGGCTCGTAGTTTGTTGAGGATTTTTGCATCTATGTTCATCAGTGATGTTGGCCCCTAGTTTTCTTTTTTTGTGATATCTTCGTCTGATTTTGGTATCAGGGTGATGGTGGCCTCAAAGAATGAGTTTGGGAGTTTTCCCTCCCTCTGCTATATTTTGGAAGAATTTGAGAAAGAATAGGTGTTAGCTCTTCTCTAAATGCTTGATAGAATTCACCTGTGAATCCATCTGGCCCTGGGCTTTTGTCTGTTGGAAGATTTTTAATCACAGTTTTAATTTCAGTGTTTGTGATTGGTCTGTTAATATTTTCCTAGCTCAGTCTTGGAAGTTTGTACATTTCTAAGAATGTTTCCATTTCTTCCAGGTTGTCCATTTTATTGGCATAAAGTTGCTTGTAGTAGTCTCTCATGATCCTCTGTATTTCTTCAGTGTCAGTTGTTACTTCTCCTTTTTCATTTCTAATTCTGTTGATTGGAGCCTTCTCTCTTTTTTTCTTGATGAGTCTGCCTACTGGTTTATCAATTCTGTATTTGTTCAGTGTCAGTTGTTACTTCTCCTTTTTCATTTCTAATTCTGTTGATTGGAGCCTTCTCTCTTTTTTTCTTGATGAGTCTGCCTACTGGTTTATCAATTTTATCTTCTCAAAGAAACAGCTTTTAGTTTTATTGATCTTTGCTATTGTTTCCTTCATTTCTTTTTCATTTATTTGTGATCTGATCTTTACGATTTCTTTCCTTCTCCTAACTTTGGGTTTTTTTTTTTTTTTGTTGTTGTTGTTCTTTTTTTTCTATTTGCTTCAGGCATAAAGTTAGGTTATTTGAGATGTTTCTTGTTTCTTGAGGTAGGATTGTATTGCTATAAACTTCCCTCTTAAAACTGCTTTTGCTACAACCCATAGGTTTTGGGCCGTCGTGTTTCACTGTCATGTGTTTCTAGTTATTTTTCGATATCTTTGATTTCTTCAGTGATTTCTTGGTTATTTAGCAGTGTATTGTTTAGCCTCCCTGTGTTTGTATTTTTTACAGCTTTCTTCCTGTAATTTTTTCCTGTAATTTATATCCAGTCTCATAGCATTGTGGTTGGAAAAGATACTTGATACCATTTCAATTTTCTTAAATTTACTGAGGCTTGATTTGTGACCCAAGTTATGATCTATCCTGGAGAATGTTCCATGAGCACTTGAGAAGAAAGAGTATTCTGTTGTTTTTGGATGGAATGTCCTATAAATATCAATTAAGTCCATCTTGTTTAATGTATCATTTAAAGTTTGTGTTTCTTTATTTACTTTCATTTTTGTTGATCTGTCCATTGGTGAAAGTGGGGTGTTAAAGTCCCCTACTATGATTGTATTACTGTTGATTTCCCCTTTTATGGCTGTTAGCGTTTGCCTTATGTATTGAGGTGCTCCTATGTTGGGTGCCTGAGTATTTTCAAGTGTTATAACTTCTTCTTGGATTGATCCCTTGATCATTGTGTTATGTCCCTCTTTGTCTCTTGTAACATTCTTTATTTAAAGTCTATTTTATCTGATATGAGTATTGCTACTCCAGGTTTCTTTTGATTGCCATATGTATGGAGTATCTTTTTCCATCCCCTCACTTTCAGTCTGTATGTGTCCCTAGGTCTGAAGTGGGTCTCTTGTCGACAGCATATATACGGGTCTTGTTTTTGTATCCATTCAGCCAGTCTGTGTCTTTTGGTTCAAACATTTAATGCATGTACATTTAAGGTAATTATAGATATGTATGTTCTTATTACCATTTTCTTAATTGTTTTGGGTTTGTTATTGTAGATCTTTTCCTTCTCTTGTGTTTCCTGCCTAGATAAGTTCCTTTAGCATTTGTTGTAAGGCTGGTTTGGTGGTGCTGAATTTTCTTAACTTTTTCTTGTCTGTTAAAGGTTTTAATTTCTCCATCGAATCTGAATGAGATTGTTGCTGGGTAGAGTAATCTTAGTTTTAGTTTTTTCCCTTTCATCATTTTAAATATGTCCTGCCATTCCCTTCTAGCTTGCAGAATTTCTGCTGAAAGATCAGCTGTTAACCTTATGGGGTTCCCCTTGTATGTTATTTGTTGCTTTTCCCTTGCTGCTTTTAATATTTTTTCTTTGAATTTAATTTTTGATAGTTTGATTAATATGTGTCTTGGCATGTTTCTCCTTGGATTTATCCTGTATGGGACTCTCTGTGCTTCCTGGATTTGATTGTCTATTTCCTTTCCCATGTTAAGGACGTTTTGAACTATAATCTCTTCAAATATTTTCTCAGACCCTTTCTTTTTCTCTTCTTCTTCTGGGGCCCCTATAATTCAAATGTTGGTGCATTTAATTTTGTCCCAGAAGTCTCTGAGACTGTCCACAATTCTTTTCATTCTTTTTTCTTTATTCTGCTCTGCAGTAGTTATTTCCACTATTTTATCTTCTAGGTCACTTATCCGTTCTTCAGCTTCAGTTATTCTGCTATTGATTACTAAATTTCATTTATTGTGTTGTTCATCATTGTTTGTTTGCTCTTTAGTTCTTCTAGGTCCTTGTGAAATGTTTCTTGTATTTTCTCCATTCTGTTTCCAAGATTGCAGATCATCTTTACGATCATTACTCTGAATTCTTTTTCAGGTTGACTGCGTATTTCACCTTCATTTGTTTGGTCTGGGGGTTTTTTACCTTGCTCCTTCATCTGTTGCATATTTCTCTGTTTTCTCATTTTGTTTAACTTACTGTGTTTGGGGTCTCCTTTTTGCAGGCTGCAGGTTCGTAGTTCCTGGTATTTTTGGTGTCTGCCCCCAGCGGGTGAGGTTGGTTCAGTGGGTTGTGTAGGCTTCCTAGTGGGGGGACTTGTGCCTGTGTTCTGGTGAGTGGGGCTGTATCTTGTCCTTCTGGTGGGCAGGGCCATATCTGGTGGTGTGTTTTGGAGTGTCTGTGAACTTAGTAAGACTTTAGGCAGCCTCTCTGCTAATGGGTGGGGTTGCGTTCATGTATTGCCAGTTGTTTGGCATGGGGCATCCAGCACTGGAGCTTGCTGACCATTAGGTGGAGCTGGGTCTTAGTGTTGAGACGAAGATCTCTGGGAGAGCTCTCACCAATTGATATTATGTGGGGCTGGGAGGTCTCTGGTGGTCATATGTCTTGGACTTGCCCCTCCTACCTTGGAGGCTCAGGCCTGACACCCGGCCGGAACACCAGGACCCTGTCAGCCACATGGCTCAGAGGAAAAGGAAGAGAGAAAACAAAAACAAACAAATAAACAGAAAACAGACAGAACCCTAGGACAAATGGTAAAAGCCAACCTATACAGACAGAGTCACACAAAGAAGAATAGACATACACACTCACAAAAAGAGAAAAGGGAAAAAATATATATATATATTAAAAAAAAAGGAAGAGCGCAACCAAACGAGAAACAAATCCACCAATGATAATAAGCACTAAATCCTAAACTAAGATAAACATAAAACCAGAAAGAAATTCGATGCAGAACACAAACTCCAAGTCTACAGTTGCTCCCAAAGTCCACCGCCTCAATTTTGATAAAATTTGTTGTCTATTCAGGTATTCCACAGATGCAGGTTTATCAAGTTGATTGTGGGGATTTAATCTGCTGCTCCTGAGGCTTCACAGAAAAATTTCCCTTTCTCTTCTTTGTTCGCACAGTCCTGGGGTTCAGCTTTGGTTTTGGCCCCACCTATGTGTGTAGGCTGCCCTCAGGAGTCTGTTCCCCACCCCGACAGGACGGGGTTAAAGCAGTGGCTGATTAGGGCTCTCTTCCTCATTCAGGCTTGGGGGAGCGAGGGGTACAGTACTCATAATTGGAATGCAGGGCGAGCCTGAGGTGGCAGAGGCCGGCGTGACGTGGCAACACCCGTGCCGTGTGTTCTCCCGGGGAAGCTGTCCCTGGGTCTCAGGACCTTGGCAGTGGCGGGCTGCACAGGCTCCAGCGGGGCTGTGGATAGTGACCTGTGCTTGCACACAGGATTCTCGGTGGCAGTGGCAGCAGCATTAGCGGTTCATGTCAATCTCTGTGGTCCGAGCTTATAACTGCGTCTTGTGCCTACCTCTGGAGCTTGCTTAGGCAGTGCTCTGCCTTCTGTGGGCACACTGGGACGGAATACCCTCTCCTCGCACACCCAGAAACAAAGGTTTCTTTCCTCTCCGGCAGGTCCAGACCTTTTCCCGGACTCCCTCCCAGCTAGCTGTGGTGCACTAGCCCCCTTCAGGCTGTCTTCATGCAGCCAACCCCTGTCCCCTCCCTGGGATCTGACCTCCAAAGCCTGAGCCTCAGCCCCCAGCCCTGACCCGTCCTGGTGGGTGAGCAGACAAGCCTCTCAGGCTGGTGAGTGCTGGTCAGCACCGATACTTTGTGTGGGAATCTCTCTGCTTTGCCCTCTGCACCCCTGTTGCTGCTCTCTCCTTCATGGCTCCAAAGCTTCCCCCCACTGCCCACTCCCCATCCCCACCAGTGAAGGGGCTCCCTAGTGTGTGGAAACTTTTCTTCCTTCACAGCTCCCTCCCAGAGGTACAGGTCCTATCCTTATTCTTTTGTCCCTGATTTTTTCTTTTTCTTTTGCCCTACTCAGGTACATGGGGATTTTCTTGCCTTTTGGGAAGCCTGAGGTCTTCTGCTAGCGTTCAGTAGGTGTTCTGTAGGAGTTTTTCCACATGTAGATCAATTTTTGATGTATTTATGGGGAGGAAGGTGATCTCCACTTCTTACTCCTCTGCCATCTTGAAAGTCTCTCTGTTATATTTTTCACTAAGACCAACTATCATCCATCTGGTGACTCAGTGATAGAGGCTGACGGAGGTTTTGTCATCCTACAGCTGTGCCATCTGGAACACATGGCGTCCATGGTCAATGTGGCACATAAAGGGAAGTGCAAAACGGTCTCAGAGTGGAAATTAAATATTTCATCTCAGAGATGATACACATCACCTCCTCTCACAGCCCATTGTCTAGTACTAGACACATGGTCCTATCAGACTACAAGGCAGTAGGGAAATGTAATTATTATCCTGTGCCTGAAAGAGAGTAGAACTGGATATAGGTAAACACTGGAAATCTCAACCACAAAATCATATTGTTCTAGTTTATTAAATGGAGAAGATAATCAGTGGGTTGTCATTGTGCTGATGATAATTACTGTGTCAAACATGACACATGACAAACTTTAGCTGATTGATGTGTGAACACAATTTTTAAAACGTATCCTGAAGTATAACTAGTGACATATACACTTAAAGTGAGTGTCTCTATTAACACAAAAGAATATTCAGTAAGAGCTCACCAGCACTCTTGAGTGGTGGAAGCCTCTTAGATACTACTTTCTATACCTCGGTTTGGGGTAATTAACCTGTCTGTTATAATTGGAATCCCACAGAGAAAAGGCACAACCTTTTGAGACCTTCTGGGAGTAGAACTGTAAAGGATATGAGGTAGAAGGACGGAGCATTTTAACTCTCTCCAGAGACATAAATGGCTTTGGGGTAGATAAAACATCCCCAAATTGCTCTGAAGCCATCCAAGTGTTAAAAATTTCATGCAACAGAGAGCTGTGTTAAACTGAAATAAGACACCATGTAGACATGCAGCCTCGGGGAAACAACCAACTCTACTCTAGAGGTCATGGTTGGTGGGAGGTGGGTTGATCATGGAAGTGTGTAGCCATGGCTCATAATGCATGAACCTGACAATGTTTGCCTACCATCTAATCAGCTAGACTCTCCAATAAGACATCAGTGCCCAATGTACTGAAACTGTGAATTGGACGAAATAACCACAGGGATAATAAAACTATTTTATAGGCTTAGAAAAATAGAAAGCAGTGTTTCAAAATGAGTCATGCTATACAATTGGTAAGTCCATACAGGAAGAAAAATTGGTAATAGGGAGTTAATAAGAGAGAACTAGATGAAAACTGTGCCTTTGTATCTCAGCTATGATTTTATTTCTAACATCTCTATTGGGTATAAAGAGTAAGAGCTGCCTGGGAAGTAACATTGTCCAGACACAATTCCCAGAAGTATCATTTTACTTTTGTTCTTCCAAGCAATTGTGTTAAATTTATGACTATCCCAAGCTGCCAGCCACACCTCCGGAGTGTGAGCTGCTGGGCCACAGGGCTCTATTTTCCCAGCTCAGCTCAGAGTCCTAGAGACCTGTTCACTGCAGCTTCTTTAAAACTATCTAGTTCTGTTCTAAGGAAGAGTGGATACAATAGATGACCATTCTTCGAATGGTGAAAAAATATGAGACAACTCTAATATTGGGTTGAAAAACTATATCCATGTAAATAAAGTGACATATATGCTTGTCAATGTTCTTGGGAGGGTCACTGCCTTCAAGGTTCTGGGATATCTAACTGTTGGCTCTTCTTTATTGGCTGAGGGTAAATGGTGTACTTCAGAGAGAATCTACAATGTTTGTGTCAAATTTTTTACAGGCTGAGAGTGCCATTCTTGTACACAACATTCTGAGGTGAATTAGAACTTACATCACTTGTAGGTCATCTTGCATAAAGTTGAAAACACATGAACCTAGCACTACACACACACATGTGTACACATATACACACACATATACATGTATGAATTGATTGTTATTATTTTAGTGACCATATGCTCCTAGGAAACACTAGCTTCTTTCTTTAATTTACCATGGATTCTGGCCAAATGCAAGGATTTCTGTACTTTGAAGAGTACAGCATTACAGCATTCACCTTTTTTTTCCAATTAGTAAGAAAAAGTAAAAGTAAAATGTATCAGAGACTCCTAGAAAATCTTTCCCTGAAAACCAAGGCATTCTGGCCATTGTGATGATTATAACCATTCCTTTACCTGGGGACAAGAATGGACTTGAAAAGTTGTTACCTAGAGACCATAGAACACAAGGTGTGAGCCCTTCAACTCTCAAAGGAAAATGTATGTAAGTTACCATAAAAGTAGACAATAAATGTTGAGATATTCTGTAGTCTTTTTATCTTACATCATGGCATGGTAAATGTTTCATGCTTATTACCTTGCTATATCCCTATCAGTAAATAGGAGAAACTTAACCTACTTTTAAATATTTTTCCTAGAGAAGAGAGGAAGCCCCACTTACAGAGCCTCACATGCAAAAGGAAAACTTCTCGCTGGATATTACTACCATCACACATGCTGATAATAAGTGAGACAGGCAGGTTCTCACCCCCAGGAGAAATAGTGTGTGAGTGTGGTCTGCTGAGGATAACAGGGCTGGTCACACATACCTGCTCACCTCTTCTAAGATGGAAAAGGATGGCATAGTCTTCACTGCTTCCAGAAGAGAAAAAAAATTAACCTACTCCAGTAACAAGACAAGAAGCCATACGGAGCATTTTCTTCATTTTTCACCAAGACATTTTAAGTTGAAAATAAAAACATTTTTCTAAAGGAACAATCTTTCCTTACATGTGTCATGTGTCTTCTAACACATCCACTCACTGCCTTATACAAAGAATCAAGTGTATCTTTGCTGATCCCTAGAATACCAGCTTCCTGCTGTATTCATGGAGTTCTTCCTTTTCCCTTATCACATCTTCTCCTTACTCCTTGAATTTAAATTATTTCTCTCATCCCATCTTACCTTTTGAAGGTTTTCCTTTTTCTCTGTCATTAAACTATGGGATTCAGATATTTTTCCTTGAAGTACAAAATAAACCACTCACAAAGAGATTCGAGGTCCTGGTGGAACTTAAATCACAGCATTGGCAACCTAAAATGGAAAGTGACAGAATGAAATGTTTTAATTTGGGGGGTTTATAGTCTTCTTAATTATTTTCATTTCTCTCTGTCTAATGTTTTTGTCATAATGGGGAAAAGAGAGGTGTTATTTATCCATCTCCTTCAAACCAAAATATAAATTCTATGCAAATTTAAACATTCCAGATCATCGAAGTCCCTTGGCCATTATACCACCTAAATTTGCTCATTGGTTATCTCTCCCTCAGACTTAAGTACCCTTAGTCACCCCTCTGTCCCAAGATCTACCCCATCACCAACATCCCCTGCCTATGTGCACAATCTCTCTTCTCCTCACCTGATAATTCGTTTTCTTTATCTCTTTTTCTTGGGTTTACCCAGGTAACTCAAAATCCCTCTTATTTTTTTTTCTAATTTTTCTATTGTGTTAATATATACATAAAAATTTTATTATTTTAATCATTCATAAGTGTACAATTCAGTGGCATTAAACACATTCATAATGTTGGCTAACCATCACCATTTTCTATACCCCAAACTTTTTCATCATCCTGAACAAATACTCTGTACCCATAAAATTATAACTAATCCTTCCCCTCTTCCCCTAGCCCCTGGTGACCTCTATTCTACCATCTAACTCTGTGAATATGTTTATTATAGGTAGCTCATGTAAGTGGAATCATACAAAATTTGTGTATCTATATCTGGCTTATTTCATTAAGCACACTGTTTTGAAGGGACATCTATGTTTTAACAATTATCAAAACTTTAGTATTTTTTTCTATTGAATATTATTCCATTGTATGTATATACCACATTTTATTTATCCATTAATCTGTTGATGGGAACTAGGGCTATTTCCACCTTTTGGTTATTGTGAATAATACTGCAATGAACACTGATGTACAAATGTCTGTTTGAGTCTCTGCTTTTAACTCTTTTGGATATATACCTATGAGTGGAATTGCTGGGTCGCATGGTAGTTCTATGTTTAATCTTTTGAGAAACTGCCAAACTGCTTTCCACAGTGTTAGCATTTTACATTCCCACCACTGATGCATGGGGGTTGAATTTCCCCATATCCTTGCCAACACTTATTTTCCATTTTTATTATTATAGTCATCCTATTATGTGTTAAGTGGTATCTTGTTTCCATTCACATTTCCCCAGTGACTAATAATGTTGAGCATCTTTTCATATGCTTACTGGTCATTTGTATATCTTCTTTGGAGAAATGTTTATTTAAGTTCTTTGCTCATTTTTGAATTGGGTTGTTTGGTTTTTTGCTTTTGAGTTTTAGGATTATTTATATATTCTTGATATTAATCTCTTAACAAGCATATGATTTGCAAATATTTTCTTCCATTCAGGAGGTTGTTTTTTCACTTTCTTGATGATATCCTTTGATGTACAAAAGTTCTTAATTTTGATGACATTTATTTTTTTCTTTTGCTGCCTGTGCTTTTGGTGTCATGTACAGAGTCAATGTCAAATCTAATGTCATGAAGATTTTCCCCAAAATTTTCTTCTAAGAGTTTTACAGTTTTAGCTCTTAAGGTTAAGTCTTTGATCGATTTTGAGTTAATTTTTGTATATGATGTAAGATAGAAATCCAACTTCATTCTTTTGCATATGGTTATTTAGTCTTCCCAGCACCACTTGTTGAAAAGACTGTTCCCAGCTCATCCACTTTATATTCAAAGCAGCCAATAGAAGTAAATAGTAGAGCAATTTACCCTAGGGAGACAAGATTCTAGAAGCATGTCCAGGCAGTCATGATTTTATAGGGGAGGGATGATTTACTCTAAGTTCCATGAAAGGAGATACTGTTTCTGTCGAGTTCAACACAGGCACCTCAGCTGCTAGAATCATGCCTGGCTCATCATAGGCTCTCCATAAATATTTGTTAGGAAAAAAAAAATCAATGAATAAAGGACTTATCCTTTGCACTCTAAAATAAAGTGTAAGAAGAAGGCAAAGATTGTGTAGGCTAGTGATAGATTTGAAAGTTCTGACACATGGTAATGGAGATATTTCTGGGGAAATTCAGCCTTCTTGATCTCAGTGACACTAGAATGCCACCACCATAGAGCATACACAGCTGTAATCTGCTGGTTTCCATGGTTCTCTCCTTTACTACAGTGAAACTGTGAAGGCAGCAACACCCTCCACACTCCCTCCTCATGGTTTTGTGCCTACGCTCTGCCCTTGGCCTAGAATACTCTTTTCACTTCCCAATTACACTCATCTTCACACCCCACACAAAACTGAGCATATACCCAACACAGATGTGCATACACACACTTCGCCCAGCTAATCCTTATCATTTTGAATATCTCAGCTCAGTATTGCTTACTCACAAATACCTTCTCTGTCTGTATCCTCACAAGGTCAGTCCTCCAGCCAGATCATCCTTACCACTCAACACATATCAGTGTATATTTGTGACATGATTTGATAAACGTTTCTTTCCCTCAGCTGTCATAAGCCTACCACACTTCTATGTGCTTAGTAGGATCTCAAAAATTGCCCAGTAAACAAGCCTATAGGAGACACCCCAAGTGTGGTTAACTGTAATCATTCAGAATAAATCATTATCTAGATATAAAGATGATATTAAAATAGTGAGTTGGACTGGTAGGCAAAGAACAGCAGACAACAACCATGAACAAAATGACAAAAACAACTCAAGAGAAAAACTCTTCACTGTGTTCTTCTCTCACTAATCGCAAGCAAGCAACATTCACATTTGAAAATGAGTTTAGCTGAGGACTATTGATTTTCTCTCTGCTTTGCCTCAGGCTTTGTGCTGAGACTCCAGCTCTCAAGAGGGAGAACACCCTGCCCTGATTCCACTTGGCCTTGGTTTACCTCCAGCTCAAACATGCCTGCCTGTCTGTCAGATTTAATTAAAGGGCAAGATAATAGCAACAACGGCAGAAGCAGGGTAGTCAAGAGACCTTGCTTGTTTTGTGAAATGGAACATTTAAAGAGGATTTTCAGAAGGCAAATGAAAATCTTCCCTAATTTTTATTAGGGAATCTTTCTATCTTCCCCAATTTTTATTTGAAAAAAAAAAAGTCCAACCCCTAGAGAATCTGAAAGAATATTATAATGAATGCATATGTATTCTTCATTTAGATTCACAATTGCTAGCATTTTCCCACATTTGCTTTATCTGCATATATATGTGCACACACACACACACACACACACACACACACACACACAAACACACAGTGGAATTTTTTCCCAAAATCTTTTGAATGTAACTTGTAGGCATCATAACATTTCAACCCTGAATACTTTAGACTATATCTACCTGTAGAACATAAGGACCTTGTCTTACAGAACTATACTACTATTATCACACCCAAGAAATTTAACACTAATATGGTAATTGCCTAACATGTAGTCTTCAAATTACCCAAGTCCTCCCCAAATATACTTTTATAGCTCTTTCAAAAATCCAAGATCCAATTAAAGGTCTCTCATTGCATTTGTTTTTTTATGTTTTCTTATTGTCTTTAATATACACCCTCCTCTCCTTTATTCATCTGTTTGTTTGTTTGTTTACTTTTATTCATGGGCAATTTTTTAGAGCATTTCATGCTAGCTGTCTTGCAGAATTGCCCCCAATTTTGGATTTTTCTGATTCTTCATGACTGAATTCAAGTTAAACATTTTGGGGAAGATATTGTGTAATTGACTTTGAATAACATCAGGGGGCACATAATGCGAGTTTATCCTATTACTGGTGTTGCTAAATTTGGTCAGTTGGTTAAGGTGTTAGTCCCCAGGTGTCTCCATTATTAAGAACCTCAAGTGACCTGTGAGATTACGGTTTTAAATCTCATAAATGCCCTTTTCTTCAAGACACTTTTAACCAATGGCTTAAACTTCTGTTATTGACCCTCCATGAATCAATTATTTCTTGATGTTACCAAACAGTGACTTTCTATTCTATTATTCCAGTGACATATATTAGTTAGTATTCTTATGTTAAGAAAGCTTCCTTTTCTCTTTCAAAGGGGGGAGGTGTAGATTGCGTCTTGAAGACGAGACCCAAAAGTGTGTAGGAATAAAGCCCACAGTACTAATCACATCCTGCTTAAATGTTCCACATGTAATTAGACGCTTTCCTGTAAGTCTGGTCTTCTCTGATGTGGGTCCCAAGCCCTCCAAGATCTTTGGATACCCCTATAGCATAGGTGTCTGATTTTCCTGGCTTTCTGAGCATGAAAATCACCAACACTATATGAGAAATGTAGAGTCAAAAGTATGGAAACACCCTTGTAAACTATGCACGTGTAACTCCTTATTAGGGCTGAGGTTAACCCAGTAGGGGACCAGTTTGTGGTAGAAATAGGATAGGAGATCTTAGGGTCCATATTGAAACAGTTGTGGCAAGGAAGATGCATTAAGTACTGTCAAATCCATAAAAGCTTAATGCCTAGTGTACAAACCGAGTACGATACGAGGAATAAAGGAGAATGAGCAAGAGATGGAGGTTCCAATGTATGTCTGAGACAAGTAGGACAGGAGCGCAGAGAGGCTCTCTTATCTACTTCAGAATACTTTGGACTTACTGAAGATTGAACGCAGTTTTAGCTCTCCTCAATGGAGCCCCTACTATGTGAGAACAGACTGCGTTAATTGCATCAAGTGTCTGATTGGTGTAGATAAGATTGTTGGGGTGATGTCCACCATGACACTCTTGCACCTAGCCTCTGTGACTCAGTTCCAGTGGGATTTGGTCTTCTGCGGTCTCAGCAACAAAGCTGACATGTAATCTCTCCATCTCTACGTGGCAAGGAAGTTCCTGCAGAGATTAGAAAAGGGGAAAGTGGGCTTCCCCTAGTGGCGCTGTGGTTAAGAATTTGCCTGCCAATGCACGGGACACGGGTTCGAGCCCTGGTCCGGGAAGATCCCACATGCCGCGGAGCAACTGAAGTCGTGCGCCACAGCTACTGAGCCTGCACTCTAGAGCCCGCGAGCCACAACTACTGAGCCTGCGAGCCACAACTACTGAAGCCCGCATGCCTAGAGCCCGTGCTCCACAAGAGAAGCCACCGCAATGAGAAGCCCGCGCACTGTAACAAAGAATAGCCCCCGCTTGCTGCAACTAGAGAAAGCCCGCGCGCAGCAACGAAGACCCAATGCAGCCAAAAATAAATAAATAAAAGTAAATAAAATGAACAAAAAAAGGGTGACATTAAAAAAAAAGAAAAGGGGAAAGTGAGTACACGTGTGGGTGGTGGGGGTGTACGGCAGCAGGGAGCAGAGGGTAGAGACAGGTGTATTTAAAGCAGCAGAACAATCCGTACTAGGCGGGGCAATTTTGGGATTAGCACTTTGGATTTTATTTTATTCTATTTTTTATAAAAATAAAAGATCTCTCTCTGATGAAGAAGTCGTGCTGCTCTATTGTTGTAGTCTCACCTCCACTCACACAGTTTCACGCCGTTTCATTTGTGACCCACTTCCTTCATCTCCTTTGCTTGTTTCCTTCAAGAGCAGTTTTAGCTCCCAACCCCAGCCAGTACCTTGCTTAAACTGCTTTAATCCCCAAGTGCTTCTTATATTGATTTTAAACAGTTAAGCTGCCAATCAACTCCTCTCCTTGTGCAGCAGCTGAGGGCAGAGAGATTAACACAAACAAACAAATAAGGCTGGAGCCAGGAAGTTGGTTAGAATTTCCAAGTGAATGTCAGCACATACCAGCAGTCCCTCTTTCCCCCTCCCACGATGGAGGTGCAAGGTTATTACAAACAGACTATGCTCAGCTTTGTAATGTTAACAATAGTCAGCAATTAATGAATAGTTGCTCTGTGCCAGGAACCCCTCTAAATACTGTACCCTTATTAACTCATAATCCTTGCAACAATCACATGGGGTAAGTCATATCAATATTCTGTTCTAACAGAAGAGGAAACTGAGGCATAGAAAGGTTAAGTGACACATCTAAGGTCACCTTAGCTAGTGAATGGAAGAGCATGATACCAAAGGCAGTCTGTCTTTAGAATATGAACTAGTAGCCAGTAAGCTATATGGACTCCCTTGCCTTGTTACAAAGTCTTCCCCAGGCTGTAGCACAGAGAGAAGCAGGAATGCCCCCTTCCAAAATGCAGAGGGGAGACTGGTCAACACAAGTAAATGTTAAATACCTTTTAATCCAATAAGCATTCATGAAGCCCTGGTTATGTATGGGCACTAAGCTTGAGGTTGGAGATACAGAGATGGTGAAGATGCAGTTGCAGCTATCAGAGACGTCAAAAGAGTAAAGTAAGTCAGAAAGAGAAAAACAAATACCATATGCTAACACATATATATGGAATCTAAAAAAAAAAAAAAGGTCCTGAAGAACCTAGGGGCAGGACAGGAATAAAGACGCAGATGTAGAGAATGGACTTGAGGACACGGGGAGGGGGAAAGGTAACCTGGGACGAAGTGAGAGAGTGGCATGGACATATATACACTACCAAATGTAAAATAGATAGCTAGTGGGAAGCAGCCGCATAGCACAGGGAGATCAGCTTTGTGCTTTGTGACCACCTAGAGGGGAGGGATAGGGAGTGTGGGAGGGAGAAGCAAGAGGGAGGGGATATGGGGATATATGTATATGTATAGCTGATTCACGTTGTTATAAAGCAGAAACTAACACACCATTGTAAAGCCATTATACTCCAATAAATATGTTAAAAAAATATATATCTAACGGAATCTAATCACAGATAAGCAGTCCACCTGGGAAGATGGTAGTGAAAGAGGAAGGAAAGGCACGCAAGTGATCAAACAGCTCCTAATCGTTCACTTTATGACTCAAACCTCACTTCTTCTAGGAAGTCTTCCCTAACTACCTTCAGCTGCTTTGCTCTTGTCATACACTTGCTCTTTTTTTCCCCCTAAAGATTTATTTATTTATTTAATTTATTTTTGGCTGCGTTGGATCTTAGTTGCGGCACGCAGGCTCCAAGGCACGTGGGCTCTGTAGTTGTGGCGTGCGGGTTCCAGAGCATATGGGCTCTATAGTTTGTGGCACGCAGCCTCTCTAGTTGAGGTGTGCGAGCTCAGTAGTTGTGGTGCATGGGTTTAGTTGCGCTGCAGGGAACTAGGATCTTAGTTCCCTGACCAGGGGTCGAACCCACATCCCCTGCATTGGAAGGCGGATTCTTTACCACTGGACCACCAGGGAAGTCCCCATGTCACTCACTCTTGAACACTGCAATGGTAGGATCACTTGTTTGTTTCTCCAACTAGATAAGGGGACTGTAAATGACATCTTAAAGGGCAAATCTGGCCCACCACCTGTTTTTATAAATATTTATTGAAACACTGTTGTGGTCATTTGTTTACATATTGTCTAGGACTGCTCTTAAGCTACAACAGCAGAGTTAAACAATTGCATCAGAGACTTTTTGGCCTGTAAAGCCTAAATTAATTACTATCTAACCCTTTTCATAAAAAGTTTGCTGACCTTATGCCAGACTATCAATATTTTTAAGGCAGGAGCTTGCTCTTTATTTCTGAATCTGTAGTAGCCAGCACTGCAGATCATTCTGGGTAAATTTGCATCTGTTAACCTCATGGAAGCATCATTTAAGTTTGTCCTGGGATAGATTCTTAAAATGAAGGTTCCTGCTGGACAGAGAAGCAGAGGGGATGCTGGAACTCCTACCCAGCTCTTCTGTTTCCTGGCTCAGTGCACATCCCACCAATGACACAGCAAATGGCCAGGTGATTTAGTAATCAAACCCAGGCCTGCTGAAACCACTCTGTAAGAACTAACACACATAACAGAGATGCTTCGGGGCAGGCTGAGGGAACGAAGTGGAGACAAAGATAAAACAGACCATGTGTGGGACGATTTTCCACTTTAATTTTCCCAGGGGGTGATATAACTTCTGTGACAGGTACGTTATTTTGGTTCTTCATTAGAACTCTTATTAATATGGTATTGGATGTACCTAACTGCACCTGCTGTGTTAGGGATCGTAAAGTGGTGTGTATAATGTCGCATCTATCTTGGGAAGGACCAAATGTGAGCTGGTGTGAGGGTGGGCAAGCAACAGATTGGACAGCGGGTAGAAATTACCTGCAAGATTTCCGTGCTCTGAGTTGGTAACAAGCCCAGAATGAACACTTGATCCAAGCAATTGCTGGCAAGAGGGTCATCCGTCTTGAAAGAGAACATTTTTGCTCGAATCGCAGTGCACCATGCAAGAGCTCAGCTGGTCTGAACATTTTTTATATCTTGGTCCGCAGTTTTCTCCCAAGTGGTATGTGGGGAACAGTAAGTTTTCAGAGGGCTGGCTGCAACCTGCAGAGTCAGGAGGGAGGTGTAAACCTGCTGAAAAGGGGTGACACATGTTCCGTAATTTATATGACTAAGACATTGCCAGAGTGAGACAGGCTGGGCTTTTGTCGTCGTTGTTCCGGGAAATCTTGCTATGTTACATTTCAACTTGAATCAAGCACCCCAAAGGCTGTCAGAGTCTATATTCTTCCTTCCTTGTGGTACAGCTGAGAATCTCCATTCCCCTGTCATAGGTTGGTGGTCATTAGAACTTCAGGTTTAAAGGGATGTTAAAAATGAGCTTCTATTACTTAACTGTCTATTACAATTCAATTAGGGAGCTCTTACAACTGATGGTGCTTGAATACCTAATTTCTTGCATACCTCCTTTCTTGAAGAACTCAGATCTTCCCAAAGCATGCCGTAATATCTTGGACCGATTTAACTATTAGAAAATTGTACAGTGCACTTCACATAGTACAAATAGTGGTCTTCTTGATGTCACAGGGTGAGCCCAATCTTGCTTTTACATAATATATCTTCATGTGTTTGTAGATTGTTTCCTTTCTGTCCCTACCCCCAAATCATAAGTATTCTCTTCTCTAGCTTATATAATCCCACTTCCTTCAACCTTTCCCACAGACGTGGTTTTGGTTGCACTCACAACTTTGATTGATTTTTTCGGTAACATGCCTCAACCTGTCTTTAGCTTTATTTTAGTCTGTTATCCAGAAGGAATGCAGTGATGCAATGCTTCTTTCCTCCTGCTAAATGTGCTTCTCTCACAAGACAAGATACAGTACTTCGGACCACTCTCAGATGTCGAAAATAATCAGCTCTCAAGGAGAAGTCTTCACACCCTTATCATCAGTTTAAGTCCAAAGACCAGAAAGCATTTCACGGGGGAGGGGGAGTATTAGGCACAGTGGATTCCTCCTCCTGATTTTAGAAGTACTCACCCAGTCACTGGAACATTGAGTTCTCTGGTTTAGATTCAAAGATAAGTTTTTTGGGTTTTGTTGTTGTTGTAATTTTTCTAGGATTTGGGAAAATTTGTTCATAAGTTCTGAAATTATTTTTTTCTTGGAGACTGTTGTGCAATAAAATAAAAATAACCTGAATGGTCGTCAGAACACTCTGTTAACTTACACCACTCACCTCTGAACTAACTCCTTCTCGGTGACTGCAGTGCTTTGAAAATGCAGAGCTAATTTTCATGAGTTAACCCAGTGAGCTATGTTTTCTTTTTTTCTCTCTATGATTTTGGCAAGAGTTTTACTTTCCTAGCTATTCAAGTGATTCCCAAGCCATTTTATGGACAAAGATGTGGCATTTTGCTTGGGCCAGAACTTTTTCGAAAGAACCAAGCTGTAGGATGTCAGCAGTGAGGAATCTGAGAAATCATCCAGCCGATGCTCTAACTTTGTGAGTGAATGTCAGCGGTAGGTGATCCTGGACTGAGTTGGAACATGAGCCAAGGCTTCCTAAGAGTCATTAACTTCTGCTGAAATTGAGGGGTCTCACTAGCATTCTTTTTTACTCTTATAGGATGGTAGTTATCGGAAATGCAATCATGGAAAATTAGACAATCTCTGTACTGCTTTTATTTCCTTCTTTTTATTTATTTATTTTTTCCTTTGGCTTTTTTCTAGAGTGCTTCTTGAAAATGTCAGCCTGTCTCAGCTACACTGAGGGGAGATAAGAAAAGGGGGATTATCCGACACTGAAGTAGAGTGTTAGGGAGAGGGCTGTGAATCCTGGGAGCCTGTGGTGAAGATGAAAGGCAAGTCAAAGCCAGAGAGAAGGAGACGGTAGATAAGCACCCTGGAGTGGGCCATGCAAAGCCATCTCCGTGAGGCTTCGGGGCACCCTGATGTTCCGGGCACAGCCTGAACCACTGTGTTCCATAGCCCCAGGGGACGACGGGGTGGTCAGGGAACCCTGCAGAAACTGCACCTAGCTTGAAACAGCCCCAGATCTCCCATTTTTATCTTTAAAATTTTATGTGAATTGTAGATTATACTCCATATTACTATAATCCATAAAATCTAAGATGCATTTATTGTGAAACACATCATTGTTTTATCACTAAGAAAGAAAGAAAAAAACACTGTAAATTAAACTGTGACATAGCATTGATTGTAAAAGGCATTCTGATTTCCAAGGTGTTAAACCACGAATGAAATATTGGATATTTGTCTGTTTTTAATATAAAAACTTTATTTTCCTTCTGTCTTCCCCCAATCTTTAAAATAATTTTGCTTCATAAAATGCACCATGGTTGTCCTTTGGCTTTGTGTATCCACTGGTACCACACCACAAACCCCCAGAAGTATTCACACTCCCATTTAGACACATTAATCACACCATTCCTGGAGTTAGTGGTACAAAGCATCTTTGGGGGATACAGGGAGAAGCTGTGGAACTATTTTCATTTAAAACCCTAACAACTCAAGAAAATTAAAGATGTACGTTCAAACAAAAATTTGCACATGAGTGTTTATGGTGGCATTATTCATAACAGCCAAAAAGTGAAAACAAGGCAAGTGCCCATCAAGTGATAAATGGATAAACAAAATGTGGTGTATGTGTGTAATATTATTCAGCCATGGAAAGGAATGAAGTACTGATACATGTTACACCTTGAAAACATGATGCTAAGCGAAAGAAACTAGTTACAAAAGACATGTATTATAGGAGTCCACTTATATGAAATGTCCAGAATAGGCAAATCCATAGAGACAGAAATATTAGTGGTTTCCAAGGGCTGGAGGAAGGGGAGGTTAGGAAGCGATGAGTGACTTTAATGAAAATAGGTTTTGTTTTGGGGTGATGAAAATGTTCTGTCATTAAATAATGATAACAGTGGTACAGCACTGTGAATATACTAAGACACTGAAATGTACAGTTTAAAATGGTTAAAATGATGAATTTTATGTTATGTGAATTTGATCTCAACTTTAAAAAAGGGTTTAAAAAAAAACTATAAAAAATTTTCCTGTTTCTCTCTGAGCCACCATCCCGGTTAAAAGCAGAAGCAACTGTGTTGGAAGTAGAATCGGGAGGATGTTCTAGCTCAGCCTTGCTCTTGCTCCAAGAGTAACCCCTGAGGTCCTTCTGCAAAACCCTGGGGTTCTGAGGAGCTAAGATGAAACCCACTGCCTTAAACCCTCCTCACAAAGTGGCTTCCTCTTTCCTGGTGAGTTGCAAGGCCCACACTGCCTTCTTCCAGGAGCAGGTTCCCTGAGTGGCAAGAATAGTGTGTTTCTCCAACATATGTCCCCTCTTTCCTTCTCCAGATCTTCCAGGTACTTCAGATTCAAACTGCTCCCTCCCTGGCACCAAGTTCCTCACACGTTTGGGAGCCAAGTTTTTATACCACCCACATCCTCCACGAAAGGCCAGGCATGAGGACACTGGAGAAGTAGCATGTTCTGCTGGGAAGATTATTTCCAACTTTGAATTCCCTTTGGAGTGATGCACATGCACATGTACATTTCACACTCACATGTGAAGTATGTGCTTTGCTCAGGCCAGGTGCTGCTGTGCTCAGAAAGGTCCAGGTGAGCCTGCCCTAAGCCCAGGATATTTTGAGAGTTGATCACATCAGACTCATTTATTCTATGTTCTGACTTGGCTTTCTTTCATGGTGACTTACTTGCCCGCCACCTCAATATCCCTAGTTTCATGGCAGACATATCATCTCTGAGTCCAGATTTGCCTGGTCCTCATGCCTGCCACTGTGTATTCTCTCCTTCTAGTGACTGTTGGCTCTCAGAGCAGCCTGGATAGAAGCAGCCAGGAGCCCCAGGCTCTACCTACGCTAAGTCACCAAGATGGAGCCCATGATGCTTTTCCCCACTTCTTTCTTTATGCTATTTTCTCTCCTTGACATACCTTTCTTCCTTCTTTTTGCCTGACTGTCTCACTCATGTTTGAAAACTTAGCTCAGATCCAGTAAATGGAGGCTTGGGCATGTCTGGAAAGAGTCATTGTATCTCCCACACTACAAACATAAAAATGTTAGATATTATATAATAAAAAGTAAACAATATACATCCAGTCTTAAAGAATAGAGAGGGAAATCCACAATGCCTGGAGTTGGAGCTATGAATACAGACTGATCCCTAACTCACAGGGGTAGGGAGAGGTCATATAAATGAGTATGGGCTCTGCTCTCCTGGGTGAACTGAAACCCTGAAAAAATTCACAAGCCTTAAAAAATGCCCTATGTATAATATAGGGATTTTACCACTAGCCCTCCCCTCCCAGGGCTATAAGTGGAAATCAGAGCCCTGTGAGAACTCAGAATCCTTGGCCAAAGCCAAATATACTTGTAGACTTTAAATCCACATAATCTCTGGAGTGTTAAGACTCCAAATGAAAAACTAATTTATATATAAAAAAAGAATCTCAAACTAACCCACCAGGTTGCTTCTATAAGACAATACACAAGCGGCTCCCACTATACACACCCCTGCTGAGATGACTTCCTAGTAAAAATTGTGTACCACACAAGGAAACAAGCCACAACGAAGGAGAGTCTACATATGAAGCAAATGGAAGAATTTACACTGGATGAACCTGCACACTAGACAATCTGAAAGAGATTTTAAAGTGTATTTAAAGTGGTCAAAGGAGATAAATGAAAGTAGTACACGTAAGTCAAGAACAATAGAATATGGAACAAATAATAGGTGGATTTAAAAAAATAAATAAGTTTAGAAATTAATGTATTTGTAGACATTAAAAACACAATGGATGGATGATACAGTAGACTAGAAGAGAAGAGAATTCGTGAACTGGAATATAGCTTTGAGGAAATTACCTCAAACTGCAAAAAAATGCAGTTCACAGATGTAAGAAGAAGGATAACATTAGATCTCTAAAAACCGTGAATATCCAAAATGTATTTAATAGAGAAAATGTAAATCTAGAGGCAAGTGATGTTCACAGAAAAATAGGCTAATTTTTTCCCTTTTTTTAATTGTAGTAAAAAACTCATAACATAAAATTTACAATCTTAGCCATTTTAAGTGTACGGTTCAGCAGTGCTAAGTATTAATATATTCACATTGCTGTGAAACAGATCTCCAGAAGTTTTTCATCCTATAAATCTTAATTATATTTGTTAAACAAAAAAATCCTCAATTCCCTCCCTCCCAGCTCCTGGTAACAACCATTCTACTTTCTGTTTCTATGAATTTGACTACTTTATATACCTCATATAAGCGGAATCATATAGTAAATATTCATCCAGTTTTGAAAACAGATCAAATCAACATAGAGGATCCTAATTAAGACAAGTAAAAACAAATCTATACCCAATATATTTCATAACAAAATGAAGACATTTTCAGACAGAAAAAAGACTGAAGTGGTTTGTCTGCTCACTGGCCTCTCCAAAAGGACTATTAAAGGTTGAACTGAAGTGAAAAAGGAAGCTGAATCTGAATGGAAGGTACAAGATGCAGGAAGCAAAGTTGAGTAAACAGTATTAAGCATACTGTTAGCACTAAATAAACACAAACCTCAAATAATTACATATATAGCTGTGTGTACACATACACACATACACAAATAATGGAGGGGTTTTAAAACGGTGGAAATAAAATATTTGTCAATACATGAAAACACAGTTAAAGGGTTGTATGTGTTTCACAATATTCATGTAGAAAACAGAAATGATCAATTTTAAACTTATTAAAAACAGCATGCATGTTTAAAATTGAAGATCAATCTCTAAATTAAGCCAAGTAGAATGTATAGCTTTCAATTTAAAAAGAGGAAATAAAGACAAAATTTTTCAATTAATAGAAGGCAGGAAAGGAGGCAAAAAGAAGGCAAGATAAGGAATGCTACCCAGCAATGCAAATGAATGTCTAGATCTGGATGGGTAGATCACAAAAATATAACCTTCAGGATAAAAGAGATAGTTGACAAAGTTTAGGTATGATTCTAACATATGTACCTCCTATAACAATGATATCATGATATGTATTGTTCATGGATATGTACAAATACATAAATATAATTGTGAAGTTCTAACATCATTACCAGGCTAGAGATTAAAAAAAAAAAAAAAAAAGAGCATAGAATTGAAAAGTCCCACAAAGAAGTTTTCTACTATATTGGTAATCTCTAATTCTGTAAAAGTTTTGAAGCATCTATGAAACAATGTTGGTATTAGTTACTTCCAGGTGGGGAGTATGTGTTTAATAATGTTGTATTAGCCTGATACATTTCTATAGATTTAAAATATTTCATGTCTATAGAAAGATTCAGCTCAGGATGCCTCTCTCCCAGGAAGCCCTCTCAGGCCCTTTGTCTCTAGACCACGTGTGATACCTCTCCCCTGTGCTCTCAAAGCTCCATGCACTCACCCTATCAAAGCACCTACTGTACAATGGCTTAGGAGGTGTTCTCCAGAAGCAGAGCCTGAGATAGGGGTTTGGGTCCGTGCAATTTACACAGGGAGAGTACTAAAGTAGGGTAAGGAAGAGGAAAGAGCCAAGCACAGATGTGGTCTGAGGCGCAGCCTAGCCTTGGCCTGATCCACAGGACAGGATTCTAGAGCAAAAACCACACCACAACATTGTCTCTCCTTACTGTCCATTTGGCTGTGAGCTGCTTACTAGTGGAGGTGGGTGGCTTCGGGCAGCCAAGTGTCATTCTCTCAACAGGAGGTGTGAACCTTACCAGCCAATACTCACTGCAAGTAGAGCTCAGTGCATTGACCCTGTAAAGTGGCATATGGGTCAGCCTCTATAACACCTACATTATCTTAAAATGCTCATGTTCCTCTCTACCTTTTCATTATATGAACTCCTTACATCAGGGGCTGGGTCCTACTAGTATTCTGACCTCCAGGCCTACCTCAGTGCCTACATAGTGTAGACTCTAACACATGTTTAATGAACTGAAATGAAACTGGAGGAAAATGATCCAGCAATGCTAAAAGGTGAAAATCAATAGGAAAAAGGCCAAAAGTCTGTTCTTTCTTCTGTATTCCTGAACCCATTGGTGGAGGGCTGACTTGTTGATTTTCTCATAAATATACATGCATGCATGCATCTATTCATCAAGCATTTCTTCAGCATCTACTGTGTGCCAGGTACTAGAGATTAAAAACTGTATATATTAAGCTTATATTCTCAAGATTACATTACAGTCAAATGAGTAAGGCAGTTGATTCCTATCAACTTATATTCATGGAAGGCCCAGCTTCCAGGACCAGTGGGAACATTCCATGCTGAATAATTGATGCTAACTGCCCATAAGCACTTACAATTCAGAAAGGGAAACAGGACTGCACATACACAAATTTGGTACCAGATAAGCTGCTGTAAATGCATTACCTGGAATTCAACTATGTGATATATGTTCAGTATGATATACCATTCATTCATTCATTCAGCTATTCATTTGTTCATCTTTGCTTTGAGCAAATATTTAACAAGGGACTGTTGTGTACTAAACACAGATGCACTGGGAATAGAGTGTTGAACAAGATAACATGGTTCATAAACTTACAGACTACAGACTAGTAGGAAAGGCAAATATTCTAAAGTTACTTATGAATAAATATACAATGGCAAGTTGCAGTAAGTCTAGCTTCAAGTTTCTTGCACATGAAGAAAACCAAGTGCTATGAAGCAAGGTTATGGAGGATGCCCTGATTTGGTCTTGGGAGATATGAAAATCATCTCAAATGAATTAATTTTTTTGTTTGCTATGAACAAAGAATTTGGACAAGCAAGGAGTGAGGAAAAGAGTATTTCAGATGTAGGGAAGAAAATCACAAAGTTTCTGATGTTGGCTGGCATTTAGCACAGGATTAGAATGAGTTGGAGAATGGTTTGAGTGGGATCTTAGGGGCCAGATCATGAATTACTTTGCAGGCCTCCTTAAGATATTTGAATTTCATTCCAAATGTAAAAGGAGGCCACCAGAAAGTTTAAGCAGAGGAGTGATACGATCCAATCTGTATTTTTAAAAGGATTAGTCTACTAGGGTGGAGAATGGATTGGAGGCAAACAAGAATGGATATGCGAAGGAAAGATAAACAGTTGTCCAACACTGAGATAACAGCAGCTTGAAGCAGGCATGACGGATTCAATATGTATGTTGAGGGTTGGATGGACAAAGCTGGGATGTAGATTGGCTATGAGAGGTGGAGGAGGGGAAGACAAGAATGATTCCAAATTTCAGGCTTAAGCAACTGGGTAGATGGCAGGACTGTTATCTGAGATGCAGAAGGATGGAGTAGAAATTAATGCTGACTAAGAGAACTCAGGAAGGCCTCCGGGGTAAGCGATATCTGGATGACAGGGGTTATAAAGGAGGACATTAAAAAAGATTAATACAGGGAAAGGGGGTTGTTCTAAGCAGAGAATGATATGAACAAAACCCTGGGGATGAAAGAATACATGGTCAGGAGAATGGCAGTGAAAGAGTATGGCACTGCGTATGCAAAGTGACACTGTGCAGATGTTGCTATCAGGATACAAAATTGAAAATTTAAGTGACATAGGATATCAAAGTCTTTGAAATTTATCTGGGAAAAAGATAATCTTTAAAGGTTTTCAGACAGTGGAATAATATGTTCAGACCTGGGTTGTTATTTTTTTTTAATTTTGTTTAAAAAATTTTTTTTTTTAGTTTTATTTTAGGAAGATCTCCAGAATTTCTGGAGCTCTGAAAGGGAGAAAAAATAGTTGGTGTTGGAGAAAGAGACATTTTGGGAAAATTGAAATATATGCAATCTTTTTTTAGCATCTCTAACAGATCAGTTTAAGAATATGAGCATGCATTATGTATAATTTGGGTTGTTTTTAAAAGTATCATGTTTCATGTTTGTTATATATAGAGCTGCTAAGGCCTGGACAATTCTTGGAATAGATTTTATTTTCCCATTAGGATGGAGGTGTGGGTGTGGTGGCTACCCATTGGTCAACAATATTGCCTGGTTAAATCTTGCCATTTCCAACCTAAAGTTTCATATCTCTTTTATAATTCAAAAAAGAAAGTCTGGTTTTATTTTTATTTTTGGATGGCCTGCTCTATTGCCCACTAAAGTGTTCTCTGGACCAAAAAGCAAAGGAAAGAAAAATACGACTGGGAAATTATGGGACAGCATATACTATTCATGGTGTGGAATTACAAAAAAACATAAAAAAATAATTTTCCTAGTTATGCTTTCCTGGTACTTTTTACATTAAAAAAAAAAAAAATCAAAGCAGTGTCCTTGACCAGGAATCAGTAAACTTATTCCGTGAAGGGCCAGATAATAAATATTTTAGGCTTTGTGGACTCTGATCTCTGCTGCAACTCTTTAACTCTGCCTGTAGCACCAAAGCAGCCATAGATGATACAGAAACAAAGGATCATGGCTGCGTTCTGATAACTTTGTTCACAAAAACAGGTGTTGAGCCATATTTGTTGACCCTTGCCCAAGACCCCCAAATCTGATAATATCATAAGGATTCTTTTCTTGGCTACTCTTTAAACATGTCTGTTTCTGCCTCTGTAGATCACACACAGTTTATAGAGTATCACTATGGCTTATTTGCCACTTATAAACGTTGCTCAGTGTAATCCACTCATATTCGGGTAGAGCCAGTACCCAGTAAAAGTCAGCCCCAGGTATGGTAGCCCTTTGTCTTAATCAAGGTTATGAATATTTGTTCCCAAATTCGAACTTACTTTAGTGTCCCCCACTTTTGATTTGTCTTGAGTTAATGTTTTTAAACATCCTGCCTGATGACTAGTAAGGTTTGTTTCTCGGGTAAAATTCTCATTCACCCTCAGAGAGTGGGGAAGAGAAGCAGCAGCAGGAAGAAAAGGAAAATGAGAACAAGGATGACGCGATGGATAAAGAGGAGGATGCTCTGCATGTTTTTGGTTGTCGCTGTTGCTGTTCTTTTGCCTAGAACTCACGGGCCAGGCTCTGTGCCAAAACATTGCAAATGCTATTTCCCCCAACAGCCCTACAAAGGAGGTTACAGTCGCCATATAACTCTTGGCAGGAACACTTTTAGGTTGGGTTTCTCCGCAGACGGATACTGGGACAAGGATTTGAATGCAAATAGTCAACCAGAGAGGTAATCCCAGGAAACAAAGGGAGGGAGGGAGCAAATGAGCCAGGAAAAAGGGAAAGACGGTAGGGAATACGTTATCGAGGGGACAACTGACACTCAATCCGTGTCAACTGACACTCAACCCTTTCAGAGACTATGGAACACACCTCACAGCTGTCCCCCTGAGAAGCCAGGAGGCTTATTTAACCACCAACCCCCATCCCTTGTTGGTTAAGTTTGCTCCTGGGGCCCTTAACCCCTTGCACCACATGTGGGTTGATCCCATTCCTGAAGCTGGAGAAAGGCTTTAGGGGGACAAACAGGTGTTAGAGGCAGGAACTGATGGTGTGTACAGGAATTGTCCACTGAACTTCCAGATGACCTCTGACAGGGACCAAGGAGCTATGGGTAGGGCACCAAGAGGATGTGCTACAGACACTGAGGACAAAGTCTCTAGGACATGCATGGTTCTCTTTTACCTGACTCACACCCATTATTTGTTCCTCTTTTGTCCCCACTCAACACTATTATCAGTCCCAGAGCTAAAGGGAAGTCTAGGGCCAATCTCCAAGAAGGGGTTTCAACTGATAATTCTTCTAATTTTTCCAAGCCCTCTCTCTTCCCAGTATGTCAGAGCCCACTCTTAACGCTAAAAATTTCAGTGTGCATTCGCTCTGGCACAATACAATTTTAGTAGGAAAGAAATCAATGCAACAGAGTCACAATCCATTAAATCATCCCCATCCTTGTCATTTACCTGCATGGAATACAGATGCAGGATTTACTGGGTAGCCACCCAGAGATGGTGTGGTTCACAAGTCTGATGATGGCTCTTTTAACAGCAATGGGGACATTTTCTTTGTTTGCAAACTTAGAGGCATACATCCAGGAATGGAGGGAAAAAGGTGTTTCAAAAGAAATATTAAGTGCTTTATAAGTGTTAGCTAGTATCATTATCATAGACTTTTGAAAAAATAACTGACTAGTTTTTAACATACCTTCCCCTCCCCTGCTTTAGCTCCATCTTTCTGAGTTGGAATAAGCAGGAGACTTATTTATAGCACAAGGGCTAACATATGGGAAAAACATGAGACCTTGTTTCTGTGTTCCTCTAGAGGGCAGAGCCAGAATTGATAGAGGGAAGGAACTCCAAGAAATAATTGAACTCAATATGAGGGAGAACTTTCTGGCCGTTAGCATGATCCAAGACTAAAGCTACACTGCCTTGTGAAGTACTGAGCTCCCTATCACTGGAGGGGCTGGCTTCCCATGTGTTGCAGCCAGAATAGTGGGAGAGCTATGGCATTACGTGAATGCAGGAAAGAGATATAATCACTGCAGTTTCCTTGAAATAACAGTCTCTGGAGTCTGATAGCCTGGGTTTAATCTTGGCTCTGTTGCTCTTACCTACTCTGAGTTTTAGTCTTCTAATCTGTTAAAATGGGGGTAACAATAGTATATTTTTATAGGTTTGTTCTGTGAATCTCCTAAGATTATGTCTGTAAAGTGCTTAGCACAGGGTCTAGCTATAATACTCATTAAACTGATATTGCTCTTTGTTGTTATTAAGGGGCTCTAGCAATGTAGGGATTTACATAGCAATTCTCTTGGCAAACGCATCCTGAGCACTCTCTTTGTCTCAGGCTTGAGCCAGATGCTGAAATACAGAAATGGATACATTGGATTCTTTTCTGCAAGATACTCCAAGCATACATGTCCTTGTGTACAGGGGTCTCCTAAGGATAAATTAGTCCAGGGAGATCTGCTGGCCTGGGTTTTAGGGAATGACCATCTGGCTGAAGCCCAGCAGCTCTGCCTGGGAGAGGGTTGTTCTTATGGGTGATGGAAATAGGTGAGCTACATTGTCCCATGCCATTTCTAGAGGGGCACAGTAAACTCCAGAGGATACAGGCAATCAGACAAAAAAGTCACACGTGTCTGTCTAGGAAAATTAAAATGAATGCTAAAATCAGCCTTCAAGGGGAAAAAGAAGACTCAAATAGTCAGTCTGTCAATATGCATAGGGGTTAGCTGGTTCCAGGCCCATGAAAACAGTAATTGAGAGAAAATAGAGCTGCAAGGAACTATAATTTATTGAGCATTTACTAAATACCAAGCACTGCCCTAGATACTTCATATGCATTGAAGTATTTAACCTGTTTGGTAGCAATGATATAGGTATTGCTATTATTATTTCACCATTAGAGGACAAACTGAAGCTTGCCGAGGTTAAACTACCCATCTCGGGTCACAAGGTGCACAGGTGGGGAGAATTCCATTTACCCTGAAGGGGAGGATGCTTGGAGAATCATCCATTTACTAGCCATTTTCCCTAAGACAAAATGGTCCTCAAGGTGGCTTCTGGACTTCTTGGGGACAGCTGAGCCTCTGGACCTGGGATCTGCTGCTGACTCCTTTTTGCCATCCCTACTTCTCTGTTGTAACCTGGAATCACACCCGTCAGTAAAATTATTTTGAGGTGAATAATATGAAATGGGGAACAAGGATTGAGGACAGAAGTGGCAGTTGCCATGGAAATGCAGGGATCTTTGTAGAGCCCAGTTTTGGTGGTGACACTCATAAAGGTGTGTGAAATGAGAACGTTCTCCTGTGACGGTATATAAAGGTGGGATGATAGCAAGGGAGACCTCTTTTTTGAAACAGTGGTTGGCTGGTTTGACCCAAGTGGGAGTACAGAAATAGTCTACTATTTATAAGCCTAAATTCTATGTGATTTCCCAGCTATGTGATCTTGGACTGGTCATTTAACCTCTCTTGGTTTCAACTTCCTTTTAGGTAGCGATGTCTCCTTTGCAGGATTGCTGTCCATATTAAATGAGCTAATAATTCAAAGTGTCAAGCATTAAGTCAAATATTTCAGACTGTTAGTCATATATGAGCCTTTGTGTGACCTTGGATTCATTCTTCTACCTGTCTCGAGTGAGGTTCATTCAATGTGAAAAACGGGCCAGAGCCCAGCTTCTCTCCTGATCTGGCAGCAGAGTAAAGGTGGGAATGGTTACCTCTGCCAATCTCAGCTAGGTCTGACCTTGTGGAAAATCAAACAAACAGAATCTTATTTTCAATCCCCACAGGAAGAAGCATGTGTAGGGGTCACTCTTGCTCTGCCAACTATTGGCTTTCTTTCATGGACATGTTAAAAAATATATTTCACTGGTAAAACAAAGCCCACTGGTGTCTGGCAGAAAAGCAGAAAGCAGAAGGAGGCTTCTACTCTCCTCTCCCTTATTACTAATGCTTATCCAGGCCTACTGATGAGGAAGCAGTATCAGCGTTAGAAGGTTGGTAGCTACAAAGTAGTGATACCTAGGGCTTTCCAGAATGTTTCAGCCCCAGACTTATAAGCAGAAACTCCTCCAGAAACAAGAGTGGACACCAGGAGAAAAGGACATTGTGGTTATATGGTAGAGTTTATCTGTGATGTCTAATGGTTCCAAATGCATTGACTGGCATGTGATACCTGCTCAGATCTTTCACACCTTTACCCAAAAAACCACCCTGCCTTCCCCCTTCCCCACCCAGAAATACAGTCTTATAAATATAAAATCAGTGAGCTTCCACTAGATGGATTCTAGAGAAACCATCTTGACCAGGTGGGAGATGACCACTCCTTTCATAACTGTGGGGTCTTGAACAAATGACTATGTCCTTGGGGTTTCTGTTCCTTCCACTATAAAAGGAGGACAGTGCTGCTTACCTTTAAAGATCATTATGAACACAGAGACTTCCTACCAACTTATAAATTAATGGGTACGTATTAGGCATTATTCTGAGAGCTGTGGAGGCAGGGGTGAATAAGACAAAATTGCCCTTCAGGAGTCTATGTTCTTACAGGGAAATCAGACAATAAACACATAAGTCAATAAGATAGTTTTAGCTACTGACATGAGCTATGAAGAAGATAAAACAGAGTCATGTGATGTAGAAAGACAAGTGATGCTACTTTAGTGAAGTGATTAGAGGAGATCTTTGAAGTGGTGACCTTGGAGTTGACGCATGAATGATGAGTGGGTGTCAGCTCTGCAAATATCTGAGGGCAGGACATAGTTGGGAGAAGAAATAAGTGGAAAAGCCAACAGATGGGAGCACAGTTTGGAATACCTGAAGGTTGTGGTTGGCAGTTAGTGAACAAAGGAAATATTGGAGAGAGATGAGGGATCTCAACAGCTTTTTAGCCACAGTAACTCTTAGCTGACTCTCAGTTCCAAAGCTAAAATCTTAGTGGAGAGAATTCTGGTTCAGCTTGAGTGAGGTGTGTACCTCTCAACCTGTTAATTTTGGCTGGAGGGTCAGGTTTATATCAGAACATGGTAGATCCAATGGTAATTATATTGATGGGGTGAAGGGAAATGTAGTTCCCAGAAAAAAAAAAAAAAGGAGAGTACTGTTCCCAAAATGAAAGAAGAATGGCTGGTGCTTAAAATGAGTCATTCATGAGTCAATCCATGTTCTGTGGTTCCAAAAAATTTGACCTTCCTGGCTGCCTCTTGAGGTAGGTTGAGCAGGTCATCCTATGTCCAACTTAGGAAGAAGAACCATGCTGCAAAGATTGAAAAGTTTTATCTAAGGTTACATAGGTTATAAAAGGCTAAATAAGACAGGTAATCAGATTTGAGGTTGAAATCCTAAGACACCATCCTCTATTCTTTGTTCACTTAACTGTTCATGTTTACTTGCTGTTTATTATATTCTAATAGCCATTGTCCTTTAAAAAAGTCTTTTCTCAAAGAACTTTGCAAAAAAACAACCTATGTTTTGCATATTCTTATATTATCATAAAAAAAACAAAGTTCTTGAAGTACAGAATTTATTAAAATTTCTTCGATCACTGAACTTGCTTTCTACTATGTGAGATGCTACAATAAATGTCTTTTAGTTACTCTTATTCATTTGAAAATTATATATCAAATATTCCTGTAAGGTATAATGGAAAAACAAGGAGTTGAAATCAAAACATCTGGTTTAATTCCAACCTCTGCTGGGGGATGGTAGGCAAATCATCTATTTTCTGTACACTGGGTTCCTAGTCCTTTACCTATAAAATGAGGAGAGTTAGATTAAATGAGGCTAAAGTCTCTTCCTGCTCTGATAGTCAGTAATTGTATTTCCATTCCCCAAGGCTGTAAAAGTTACAGACTATAAGAAATATGGTTCTTGACTTCAAGGAATTTACATTGCATTTGCAAAAGGAGAGTGCACAGACACACACACACAGGATCATAAACGTGTGATTATATAGTCCTAATTATATATAACCTTGCTCATCTCAAGGTGAGAGTAACGACGATGTTGTTTGGTTGTTCTATGAAGAGCACAGGGACAATAAAAAGGTTACATGATTTCCCCAAAGTCACACTATGTTTAATTGCAATTGCCATTGCCACACGTGTCCACAGTTTGGGACCTCCACAAGTTAACCCATCCTTAGAATAGAATTTATGCTGCTTGGAAAAATACAAAATGGACATAATAAGAACTCATATTTGTACAACTCTTTACAGTTTAAAAAGAGTTTTGCTTGGACATATTTCACCCAATCTGCACAGCCTAGTATATATATCATTATGACCACTCTCTTTACATAAATTAGAAAGCTGTAGTGCAGAGCATTTAACCAACATGTTCTAGGTATAATAAGTGGTAGGGCTACTTCTGTCCAACTCTATAGCCATTTGTTTCCATTATTCTGCCCTCACTGGCCTAGTAAAAACATTGTATTCCTAGGCCTGGAGGTCGAAAAGAGATGATTCCCCTGTCTACACTGAAATTCCAGTATTTCAACCCAAAATGGGAGAAAAGATACCATCCCCATTCCCTTTTCCCCTCACAATGTGAATATTTTCATTCCCAATTTTGTTTTGTTATTTGGGATATTTGAGATGGAAAGGAAATAAAAGATAATTAAAGATATTACTCATACTAGTACATACTTAGTGACTCGCTTGGCATTTGCTCCTTGATGGCAGGATGCAAAACATACAAATCCCTTAGCTATTACTCTTAGTTTCCTGGAAAAATAGTTCTCATAGAGCTATATTCAGAATTGAATATTACACAGGAGAGAGCATATTTAGAATCCAAAATCCCCAGTTCCTGCAATTTAAGGGTTGTGGAGTCTTGATTGATTTACCTCTTTGAATCTCAATTTCTTAATCTGTGAAATAGGAATAATTTTGATATTTTAATAATCAACTGCTCGTGTAAAGATCAAACAAAATAAGCCTTGGACATGCATTTTAATCTTCCATGAGAGATTCATACATAAGGAAATACTACTTTAAGAATGAATGTTATATTCAAGAAAAGTGTTTGTACAAGAGCTCAAATTTTGTTGTAACTAGATTAAGAAAGCTTTGTTCCTAGGAGTCATATACCAAAGTACAGAACTTTATTCTACACAATTCTGCTTTTTCATTGTAATCTTTTTGAAATGAAAGTTGACCTGTATTCAAGAGAGAATGTAGCTAGATGTTGGCGTCAGGATTTGCAAAAGACAAAAGGCTGTGAAGGAGAGAGGGGAAATAGTGAGCAAATCATGATTGTATAGATCAGCATCCAGGTGAATCAAATCCCTTTCTGCAGCAGCTTCCAAGCCACAACTGGGTAAACACACATTGTCAGTTGTCAAGGCCATGTGCTCTCCCCTACCTTCTCTAGTGCCTGTCAGTCACAGCTTCTAAGCTCTGACAATGGGGAAGAGTTTAGTAGTCTGTTTGCTGTCACACCCAAGTATCTGCAAGCAAAACTACAGCAGCCACAGGAAGGGTGCGGTGAGAACTCTCCAACTGGGACAGGATTCCAAATCCCTGCTATGAAAAGAATGTTAGTATTTTATAGCAGTGTTTGAGTTTTACCACCCTTGACCTTCCCAAGGAACGGTCTCCATCCATTTTAAGCATTCTATAAGATAGCACATATGGACTTTGGGACACACCTGGGTTTGTCTGAATAGCTTGCCTCAGGCAAGTCACTGCACATTTCTGAATATGTTTTCCTTCTTTATGAAAATAATCCTCAGGTTATTGTAAAAATTATAAAGGGTAAACAGTGAAAGAGATTAGTTAATTGTTAAGGTCACCATTAATTCAGTGGCCAAGCAAACGTTTGAAATTAGGAATTTTGGCAGTCAGTTGGGTACTCCTTTTACTGTTTCTTTCAGGGGTCAGTTTGAACAAAGCAGAAGTCTCAGAATGAAAAGAACCTTGTATTTATGTCCAATGGGAGGGTTAGATATATTCTGAGAATCCCTTCTATGACCACCAGATAATTGGAGCTAAAATGTTCCATGGCAAATTGATTGCTTAAATTTGGGTCAAAGTTGCCTGCCTCACAAAGAGAAGATGAAAAACATAAGCTTCCAATTGCTACTACAGGCTGTGATTTCCACAAAGCTGCACACTTAAGGAGGACAGAGGACACAGACACAGCCCACAGCCTTTCTATCAAGAGGTTAACCAACCCCCTACCAGCTAATTTCCACCTTGAAGAACTTCTACAGCTATGCTTCTCAGACTCTGTGTGCAAAGAACAGTTGTTGTTTTCTTCCCCCTATTTCAACACAGAGTTGTTGTTTTTTAGTAAAATACAATTAAACTAAATTGAAAAATGAAATAAAATGTAGACATACAAATACAACGTCAAATTTTGTTGTGTTAGATTTGACAAAAATAAAATTGCTTTGTCAAGTGCATATAAAATTTTCCAGGGCCTTTCTCTAAATTTTTATACTTTTCTCATCATGGACAGGTTACAGTTTGTGAATCATCACCATTGTGGTCTTCACTTTAAATAATCATGCTCTATATCACAGTAGAGCAGCAGCCCCTAACCAACACCCTGGAGGAACAGATGCAGTCAGTTATGAGATCATTAACATGCTATATGATTTATACATGTGCTATGTCTATTGTCTATTTCCTTCCATTGGAATGCAGGCTCCATGCAAGGAGTGATTTTTGTGTGTTTTGTAGCCTAGATATCCCCCAGAGCTACATAAGGACTGTTGCATAGTAGCCACTCAAATCATATTTATATATAAATATGTGGATGATACCAGAAGGGGTGAGAAGAATAGGGAGAAAAACAAACATAAAAATGCACACACACACACTTTCACATATGAGGAAAGTTAATACTGAGAAAATTAGCCAGCAGAACCAATCATCAGAACATGAATATACCATGAATTAAATCAATTCTGCAAAATGGTTGACAAAGGTTCATTATAAGAATATGTAGGTTAATCACAGAAAAAAAACAACCTTGAATCACACTGGAAATTAGGAAACAAGCAAAAATTTAAAAAAAAGGAAATTGGAGAATGTGGACATAAAAAACAACCAGTTAGAAATTTTGAAAATGGATACATTTAAATCGAAAATATAAAGAATGGAATAAATGCTAGTTAATAAACAATAAAAATGATGATTTGGAATGGAATTATAAGAACCTCACCCAGAATTCTCCAACAAAGAAGAAACTAAAAAGCTACAGTAAGCAAGAGAGTATGGTACTGGCACAAAAACAGAAATATAGATCAATGGAACAGGATAGAAAGCCCAGAGATAAACCCACGCACATATGGTCACCTTATTTTTGATAAAGGAGGCAAGAATATACAATGGAGAAAAGACAGCTTCTTCAATAAGAGCCTCCTAGAGAAATGGAAATAAAAACAAAAATAAAATGGGACCTAATGAAACTTAAAAGCTTTGGCACAGCAAAGGAAACCATAAACAAGATGAAAAGACAGCCGTCAGAATGGGAGAAAATATTAGCCAATGAAGCAACTGACAAAGGACTCATCTCCAAAATACAGAAGCAGCTCGTGCAGCTCAATATCAAAAAAACAAACAACCTGATCCAAAAATGGACAGAAGACCTAAATAGACATTTCTCCAGAGAAGATATCCAGATTGCCAATAAACACATGAAAGGATGCTCAACGTCACTAATCATTAGAGAAATGCAAATCAATAACACAATGAGCTATCACCTCAAACAGGTCAGAATGGCCATCATCAAAAATCTACAAACAATAAATGCTGGAGAGGGTGTGGAAAAAAAGGAACCCTCCTGCACTGTTGGTGGGAATTCAAACTGATATAGCCACTATGGAGAACAGTATGGAGGTTCCTTAGAAAACTAAAAATAGAACTACCACATGACCCAGAAATCCCACTACTGGGCATATACCCTGAGAAAACCATAATTCAAAAGGAGTCATGTACCACAATGTTCATTGCAGCACTATCTACACTAGCCAGGACAGGGAAGCAACCTAAGTGTCCCTCAACTGATGAATGGACGAAGAGGATGTGGCAAATATACACAGTGGAATATTACTCAGCCATAAAAGGAAATGAAATTGAGTTATTTGTAGTGAGGTGGATGGACCTATTTTCTGTCATACAGAGTGAAATAAGTCAGAAAGAGAAAAACAAATCCCATATGTGAACACACATATATGGAATCTAAAAAAAAATAAAAATAAAATGGTTCTGATGAATGTAGGGGCAGGACTGGAATAAAGATGCAGAGGTAGAGAATGGACTTGAGGACATGGTGACAGGAAAGGGTAAGCTGGAACGAAGTCAAAGAGTAGTATTGACATATATACACTACCAAATGCAAAATAGCTAGTGGGAAGTAGCTGCCTAGCCAGGGAGATCAGCTCGGTGCTTTGTGACCAGCTAGAGGAATGGGATAGGGATGGCGGGAGGGAGATGCAAGAGAGAGGATATATGGGGATATATGTATATGTACAGCTGATTCACTTTGTTCTGAAGCAGAAACTAACACTCCATTGTAAAGCAATTATACCCCAATAAAGATGTTTTAAAAATAAATAAATAATAAATACAGTTCCCCTTGAAAAAAATAAAATAAAATAAAAAGAGCAAAAGAGAGATATCAAGGATATCTTGAGATGCTCCAACTTAGACCCTGTAAAAGTTCCAGAAGACTGAATGAAGGAAAAAGGAGGAGAAATATTTGAAGAGGTAATTACTGGCCTTTTACAGAACTGATGAAATACAAGTCCACAGATCAAAGATCCATAGAGAAGAATAAATCATACCAAGTAAATACCTACTCATTGAATGAAATGGTAGAAGAACTAAGGCAAAAATACAATCTTAAAAATTACCAGAGATAAATGTCAAAGTGGCCACAGAATCATAGTATTTAGACTGACAAGATTTTTTCTTTCTCATTTTGACAATAATGATGCCCTAAGATCAAAGGGTAATATATCACTGTATTGAAGGAAAGCATGTATTAACTCAGGGTTTTAGACCCAGCTAAACTTTTAGTCAAGTTTGAAGGCAAGACAAAGCATTTTTTTAGAATGCAAAGATTAAGTGAGGTTAACACTCTCAGGTTCTTTCAAGAAGAAAACATGCAGGATGTCTTTTATTAAAAAGGAAATGGTAACCCCAAATAAAGATGTGGGATATACGAAACATTGTTAAAAGTTTAAAAAAAACAAAATAATGGGAAAACTTCTTTGAGTACAGAATTGAAAAAAATACCAGTACATTTAATTAACTTTAAATGTAAAATTAATAATAATTATGTTTGTGTAAAAAATGTAATTCAAAGTCTGAACAATAATTACCATGACGGGCTGGAGTTCAGCAGTAAATAATGTGTTCTAAGATATTTGCTATGTTCAGGAAAATATTTAAAATTTTGAATAATCTTAGTCATGGTTAAAAATTTATAGTTACAGTCATCCCTTGGTATCTGCATGGGACTGGTTCCAGTACCCCTGTGAAATCCAAAATCCACAGATGTTCAAACCCTTATGTAAAATGGTATAGTATTTGCATTTAACCTATGCACATCCTCCCATATACCTTAAATAAATTCTAGATTGCACCTAGTACAAAGTAAATGCTATGTAAGTAGTTGTAAATACAATGTAAATGCTATATAAACAGTTGACAGCATGCAGCAAATTCAAGTGTTGCTTTTTGGAACTTTCTAGAATTTTTTTACCAAATATTTTCAGTTTGAGGTTGGTTATATTTGCAAATGTGGAACCCCAGGATTTCGAGGGTTGACTGTACCTATGTATGTGAAAAAAATACATTCCTGAAAGATCAGAGGAGAATAATAAATATGGAAAATATACCAATCCTAGCAGAATCGAAAAAAGGGAAAGAAAAAAAGAAGGCAGAAATAAGTCTAAATATATCTGTAATCACTATTAATGTGTATGAATAAAATTTGCCATTATAAGATATATTATCGGAATGGATTTTCAAAACTACAGTTATAATGTTCCTTAAAAGAGAATCACCTGAAACAAAAATCACACAATAAGTTTGAAAGGTAAAGTAAATGATATATTAAGCAAATACTAATGCAATGAAACATAATGAGGCAACATACCAGCAAAATGAAATCCAAAGCAAAGAAGCATTACTAGAGATAAAGAAATATATTACTTAACAGTAAATTTTAAAAAGTTATTAAGCAAACATAATTTAAAGAATACTGATGCACTTAACAACAGATCCTCAAAATATAAAAGCAAAATTGGCATCATTGTTTTGCAAAATTAGCAAACGTCCTATCATTAGTGGGAGTTTTTTTTGTTGTTGTTGTTTTGTGGTACGCAGGCCTCTCACTGTTGTGGCCTCTCCCGTTGCAGAGCACAGGCTCCGGACGCACAGGCTCAGCGGCCATGGCTCACGGACCCAGCTGCTCCGCGGCATGTGGGATCTTCCCGGACCGGGGCACAAACCCGTATCCCCTGCATCGGCAGGCGGATTCTCAACCACTGCGCCACCAGGGAAGCCCTAGTGGGAGTTTTTAAAATATCTTTATCAGAAATCAATAGATTAAACAGACAAAAATAGTTAACAAAATTAGCAAGGTTTGTCATATGTATATGTGTACTTGTTCATATGTATAAATAAGCTATACACAAAAATTGGTAACATAATTTTTCAAAAATATACCAAGTATATAACTATCTATACATATGCATTTGTGACATATATGGTCATAAATAAATTATCAAATATTTTAAAAAATTGGTATTGAACAGACTACATTTTCTTTCTGCAATGCAAATAATTTAGACATTGACAATAAAGCAGTAGAAGTGTACTTTACATTTGGTAAGTAAGATAAGGTAAGAGAAACATATATTTTGAAAATCTTACTGATTGAACATTGGCCTCATCCAAGGGGACTATAATAAACACTGATGCCTGGATCTCACCCCCAGTGATTCTGATGAAACTGGTCTCTGGGTATGCAACCTGCGATTCTAATGTGTAGTCAAAGCTGAGTACAGTGGTCCCTCAGTATACAGGATTGGTTCCAGGATCCCCCCCAACCCATTCCCATCTCCTGTGGATACTCAAGTTCCATACATAAAATAGCGTAGCATTTGCGTATAATGTACACACATCCCCCTGGATACTTTAAATCATCCCTAGATTACCTATAATACCTAATACAATGTAAATTATATGTAAATAGTTGTAAATACAGCGTTAATGCTGTGTAAATAGTTGCCGGTGGGTGGCAAATTCAACTTTTGCTTTTTGGAATTTTCTGGAATTGTTTAAAAAATATTTTTGATCTATAGTTGGTCGAATCCACAGATGTGGAACCTGTGGATACAAAGGGCTGACTGGACCACTAATCTAAGTTCTGCCAATATTTCTAACCTATGTATGTTAAAGCCTTTAAAGACTCTATCACAAAGACAAATGCTTTATATTTCTCTTCAAGGGTTATCAAGATACAATCTTCACTGAAAGCCAAGTGTCTGGTGATGTAATCAGTACAGCAGCTGTCAAAGTGCCTTCAGTCACTGTGACCAAATTCCTCCATCTGTGCTTTATTTCCTTGGTTTACTATCAAGCACATATCTTTTAAAAAATTTTTTAATTATTATTATTTAATTTTATATTGGATTATAGTTGATAAACAATGTTGTGTTAGTTTCAGGTGTACAGCAAAGTGATTCAGTTATACACATACATGTATCTGTTCTTTTTCACATTCTTTTCCCATTTAGGTTATTACAGAATATTGAGCAGAGTTCCCTGTCAAGTACACATCTTAATTGACCCTTACACAGAAGACATCTGACTGTGAGTTGCTATGGTCTCCGTATGTGAAGGGGTCTGAGTCAGTCATTTGCCTCTCTTCTCATGGGAAAGAAAGTAGCAGACACACTGAAGCATTTCTCCTCAGTCTAACCCAAAGGCCAACGTGATGGAGATGAAGTTCTTCCTGAAGAGGAGTGAATTGGAGTGCAATCCAAATGTTCTGGCATTGGCCAAAAGCAAAGATAGATAACTGAGATTTTCAGGAATAGTATTCTATATTGTTTGATACATTGTATGCAATAACATATAATGTATGAATTCATGGGTTTTGAAGTTAGATATATTAGGAACGAGTCCCAGCGCAGTTAATTATGAGCTATGTCTCCTTGGGCCCATTACTTATTTGTAAAATTTGTGACATTTAAATGAGATGATATGGATACAGTACTCAGCTCAGTGCCTGACACATAGTAAGTATGTGGTCCATGGTATCCATTACTATTGTTACTGAGGTTATTATTCAGTAATTTTCCAAGGATACATATCACAAGGGTCATGCTAGCTGTCAGTGTTTGAAAACTAATGCATCTTTCTTCCATTAGAGAGGTGACAGGATGGGCTGGGAGCTAAGAAAAATGTCTTAGAAAGTGAGAAATATAAAAATGTAAGTCCAGAGATGGAGAGAGAATTTTAGCACTGAAATACCTTAGTAACATGATTTCCAGGTTTCGACAGACAGTGATCTTTCTTGAGAAAGGGTCACTCCAATGGGGCAAGGTACTCTAAAGCTTTAGCATGGTGATTGGTAGATGATATTTTTTCACAACATTACCCCAACCAAGGGAACAACAAAAAAAACCATTTAAATTTAAAGTGGCCCAGGCCACTGAAGCTGAAAGCTGCAGATCTCATCATCTCCCTTCTCCAACAAGACATGGACAGACACCTATGCATTCTGCCACTTCCTCCTCTTCCTCTAATACTGCAACCTAGGTACTGAGATGTCATGATTTACATGTTTTAATGTGGGTCTAACAGGTTACTTTCTTTTCTGATAATCCATCCACTTCTATCCAAGTCTTCTGTTCTACATTTTTGTGTTCAGAGTTTTCTCTTTCTCATTCATAAGATACACCAGACATATTGTTTTCCTCTGCTCTGCATGAAGGCTTGTATCTCATGCCATAACACCTCTTCATCGTGCTACAAAGTATTTGTTGAGTCCCTACTATGTATACTGTGCTATGCGTTAGGGATGTGGGAAGCAAGAGTCCCTTATCTCAAGAAGAACACAGTTTAGTGGAAGAATGATGGAAACAAGTTATGATGGAAATGCAGAGAACAGGAACCGAACCCAGACTATTGAGTATTCGAACTGTGGCAAGTCTTAATTAAGATGTACTGAAACTGTAAAATATACATCAAATTTCAAAGACTTAGTCTTGGAAAAGAATATACAATATCTCATTAATTATTATATTGAATCCATGTTAAAATGATAGTATTTTTTGATATACTGATTTAAATAAAACTACTATTAATTTTGGGGAGAGGGATAAATTGGGAGATTGGGATTGACATAAACACACTACTATATATAAAATAGATAACTAATAATAAGAACCTACTGTACAGCATAGGGAACTCTACTTAATACTCTGTAATGGCTTATATGGGAAAATAATCTAAAAAAAGAGTGGATATATGTATATGATAACTGATTCACTTTGCTGCACACCTGAAACTAACACAACATTGTAAATCAACTATACTCCAAAAAAATTAAAAAAAATAATTTCACTTGTTTATTTTTACTATCTAAAAGTGGCTACTAGAAAAATTAAACTTATATATGCATCTTGCATTTATGGTTTGCATTATTTTTTTCTATTTTTCTGAAGCAAAATGTGCTTCTTTAGAGGCTTTTAAAAGACAGAATATGTGATCATATTTAGCAATATTTTTCAAAGATGGGTATTTCCTTAATATGATAAATATCCTGCTTAGTGGAGAGAAACACTAAACTCTAAAAACACTTCCATTAAAGTTAGAAACAAAGAACTCACCATCAACAGAAATAACATAATAATGACAACAAACCCCACAGCTATTAGTTAATTTTTTTTTTTTTTTTTTTTTCTGAAGGTGCTAGACGGTTCTGTGGGACAAGAGAAAGAATCACAGATATAAACATTGGGAATGAATATGTAAAAGTATCACTACTGTAGATAATATGATGGTATACTTGGAAAACCTAAGAGAATAAAGTGAAAACTTTTACAAATATCAGATAATTCAATAAAGTGGATGGGAACAATATTAATATACTGAAATCAATAACTTTCACAATACAAATAACACACAGTTAAAACAGAAAATAAAATGGAAGAAAAGATTCAATTTAAAATAGCAATAGGGACTTCCCTGGTGGTGCAGTGGTTAAGAATCCACCTGCCAATGCAGGGGACATGGGTTCGATCCCTGTCTGGGAGGATCCCACATGTCGTGGAGCAACTAAGCCTGTGTGCCACAACTACTGAGCCTGCGAGCCACAACTACTGAGCCCACACACCACAACTACTGAAGCCTGTGCACTTAGAGCGCATGCTCCACAACAGGAGAGGCCACCGCATTGAGAAGCCCGTGCACTGCAATGAGGAGTGGCCCCCGCTCACCGCAACTGGAGAAAGCCCACGCACAGCAACGAAGACCCAATGCACCCAAAAATAAATAAATAAAATAAAATAAATTTAAAAAAAAATAAAATAGCAATAAATAATAAAATGGCCAAGATCTATATAAAGGAAAACTGTAAAATGTTCTTGAAGACTTGAACAAGTATAAAGACAGACCATGTTCTTGGATAGTAAAACAATATTTTTAATTAAACTTTTATTTTGAAGTAATTGTAGATTCACATATTGTTGTAAGAAATAATGCAGAAAGATCCCAGGTATACTTTATCTAGTTTCCTCCAATGATAACACATTACAAAACTATAGTACAATATCACAAACATGAGATTGACATTAATACAGTCAAGACACAGAACATTTCCATCAGCAAAAGGGACTCTAATGGTGTCTTTTAGAGCAATATTCACTTCCATTACCACTCCTTCTATTTCTAACCCCTGGCAACCACCAATCTGTCCTCCATTTCTATTTTTTTTTTCATTTCAAGAAAGGTATATAAATGGAGTCATAGAGTATATAGCCTTTAAGGATGGGATTTTTCACTCAGCATAGTTATCTAGAGATTTATCAAGAAATTTGTGTATCAATCATTTATTCCTTTTTCTTACTGAGTTGTATTTAAGTTCCATATATTTTTCTTCATGTACTATAGTATGCTTAATCATTCACTCATTGATTGGTAACTGGATTGTTTCCAGTTTGGAGCTATTATGACTAAAGTTGCCATGAACTTTTGTGTACAGATTTTTGTGTGATCATAAATTTTCATTTCTCTGGAATAAATGTCCAGCAATTCAACTGCTGAGTCTTTTGGTAGCTACATATTTAGTTTTTTTAAAGAAACTGTCAAAATATGTTCCAGAGTGATAGTACCATGTTACATTCTCACCAGCAATGTATGAGTGACTCAGTTTCTTCACATCCTTACCAGCATTGGATGTCACTATTTTTCATTTTAGTCATTCTTGTAGACACGTAGAGATATTACAGGCTGGTTTTGATTTGTAGTTCTCTTATGGCTAGTGACGTTGAAATTTTTTCATGTGGTTATTCATCACCTGAGTATTGTATTTGGTAAAAGACCTGTCCATGACTTTTGCCCATTTTCTGAATGGATATTTTTTCTCTGTTGAGTTATGAGAGTTCTTTATATATTCTAGATACTAGTCCTTTGTTGAATGTGTGGCTTGCAAATATTTTCATTCAGTATGTAGCTTCTCTTTTTAGCCTTTAATAAGGTCTTTTGCAGAAAAAAAAAGTCTTAAATTCTGATGAAGACCAATTGATAAATTATTATTTTTTCCTTTTCTTTTTACGGATGGTACTTTTGGAATCTAGCTAAAGAGCTTTTCACTTAGCATTAGGTGTTCCATGAATTCCAAAGCTCTTTTATTAGATGCCTACACATTTGTATAAGAACTCTGCTTAGGCTCAGATCTCAAAGATGTTCTCCTATGTTTTTTCCAAAAGATATATAGTTTTATATTTTACATCTAAGTCTGATCTATTTTGAGTTAAATTTATATAAAATGTGTGGTTTAGGTGGAGGTTCTTGTTCTTTTTTTTTTTTTTCCCTCCCTGTGTATGTCCAATTACTTCAGCACCATTTGTAGAAAAGGCTATCCTTTCTCCCTTGAATTGCATTTACACCTTTGTCAGAAATCAATTGGCCATATTTGTGTGAATTCAGTTCTCAGTTCTTTATTTTTTTTCATTGACCAATGTGTCTATTTTTCCACCAACATTACACATCTGTGATGACTGTGGCTATATAGCAAATCTTGAAATCAGGTAGCCTGATTCCTTCAGTTTATTCTTCTTTTTTCAAAATTATTTTAATTATTCTTTTCCCTTTTCAGATATACCTCAAAATAATCTTGTCTATATATACAAAAAATCTTGCTGAGACTTTGATAGAAATTCTGGTAAACTTATATATCAATTTGGAGAAAACTGACATCTTAACTATGTTGAGTCTCCCAATCCCTGAATGTGGTGACTTAGTTATATTTTCTTTGATTTCATTCATTACTGTTTTATAGTTATCAGCATACAAGTCTTATACATGTTTTGTTAGATTTGACCCTAAGTATTTGGGGTGTTTTAGTGATTGTGAATGGTATGGTATTTTTTATTTTGATGTTCATGTATTCATTGCTAGTATAAGAACAACATGGACAATGCATTATTTAGAAGTGTGTTGCTTAGTTTTCAAATGTTTTAAGATAGTCTTATTATCTTTCTGGTACTGATTTTTAGTTTTATTTTCTTGTGCAGAGAATGCATTCTATTTCATATCAATTCATTTAAATTTGTTGAGATTTATTTTACACCTGAGCATGTGGTCTACTTTGGTATAAGTATCATGGGTATTTGAAAAAAAAATAGTGTATTCTGGTGTTGGGTGTAGTGTTCTATAAGTTTCGATTAGATACTCTTTTTGATGGTATTGTTGAGTTATTCTATATCCTTGCTTTTTGTTTTTTTTTTTTTTTGGTCTGGTTTTCTATCAATTGCTAAGAAATAAGTGTTGCAGTCACCAACCACAGTTGTGGATTTATGCATTTATCCTTTAAGTTCCATCAATTTTCTTCATATATTTTACAATTCTGTTGTTTGATGCACATACATTTAGGGTTGATATGTCTTCTTGGTGGATTGATCCTTCTATCATTATAAGATCTGTCTCTGTTTTTGGTAATTTTCTTTGCTCTGAAGTCTATTTATCTGTTATTAATATAGCTGTTCCTGCATTCTCTTGACTAATGTTTGCATAATGTATATTTTTTCACCATTTTACTTTTAACCTACCTGTATCATTGTATTTGAAGTGAGTTTCTTGTAGATAGCACACAGATAATACCCATTTAAAAATCCAGTCTGTCAATCTCTGTCTTTTAATTGAAGTGTTTAGACCATTTAAAATGAATATAATGATTGACAGATGAGGTTTAAGTCCTCCACTTGCTTTTTAGTTTGTTTTCTATTTACCTCTGTTTTGCATTCTCTTTCATTTTTTCTACCTTCCTGTGGGTAACTTGAACATTTTAGAATTTCATTTTTATTTAGCTATAGTGTTTTTGAGTATGTTTATTTTTTTAGTGGTTGTTTTAGGTATTACTTTTTTATTATTTATTCTTTCGGCACTTGAAAAACATTGTGTCACTTCTGTCTGACCTCCATAGTCTCTGATGAGAACTCTGCTATAATTCAAAGTGCCCCCCACAACTTCCTTATAGCAAAAGTATTATTATAGATACTTAAATGCATGCAGAAAACAGAGAACATTGGTCACCTTTCATGTAGAGAACTGGGTTGCTGGTGAATGGGGTAATATATTATTTTGTATTTTGAACTGTATGTATGTTTTAGCTATTAAAAGGCACGTTTAAGATTCCTCAGCCAAATGTTACCATATGTTAGGATGCCCCCCCAAAACTTTTAATCAGGGTAAAATGAGATCTGACAAAAATATTAGAGCAGGAAAGCAGAGTGTGGGTAAAGACATGGAGTACTATCATTTTGATAGAGAAATTGAAAAGTGAGAAGTTGAGTGATATTGTGAACTGGTTAAGTATGCAGGCACTTGTGTTAGGCAAACCAAGAAGCACATACACATTTGGTTACTTCCTAGCTAGAAGACCAGGGACTGGTTCCTTAACTTTTCTGAGCTTTAGTTTCCACATGTGTACAATGGTGATGATAAAACCAGCCTTATGTTGTGAAGAATGATGAAATAATTTGGTATGTGCACACTACATACACAGGGTGTGACATATAGGAGGCTTGCAATATAGGAAAGTTATTATTCTTTTTTTTCTTTCTTGTATTTATAACAATACATACTCTCATCTACAAATATTATTTCATGAGAAATAGGATCATATCATAAAACTCTGAAAAACTGGGCTTCCCTGGTGGCACAGTGGTTGAGAGTCCGCCTGCCGATGCAGGGGACACGGGTTCGTGCCCCGGTCCGGGAAGATCCCACATGCCGCGGAGCGGCTGGGCCCGTGAGCCATGGCCGCTGAGCCTCCGCGTCCGGAGCCTGTGCTCTGCAACGGGAGAGACCACAGCAGTGAGAGGCCCGCATACCGGAAAAAAAAAAAAAAACTCTAAAAAACTGTTCTGCAAATTTTGGCCTTAATTTAAAATATTATGAGCACTTTTCCCTGTCAGGGCATGTGATTTTACCTCAATTTTTAAAATGGCTAAGCACTAATTCTTTATTTGCAAGTACTATGATTTATGACTTTATTCCACAGACAAGTACTGTTAGGTTTTTTCCTAATATTCTATTCTTACAAATAAGGCTGAGTGAACACCTTAGACCCCTATGTTTTGCACTTATTTTGTAGGATTTTCCCTATATTAGATTATTATTATTTCTATTTAAGTGGTCACAAAGTTTGGTTAACAAATGAATTTTCTCTAAGTCAGCAAAGCTTCTCAGAACTCTTTGCCTTTCATTTCAAGATGGGTCCACTTGAAGGTATTCCTCTGTAGAACTAGAGGATGAAAATCACCAGCGTGACCCCAGTGGAGAGTATCCTGGTCTCTGCAATTTCTCTAATCACTCTCTTCAGCTTGATGGATGCTGAAGGAGATAGATGCCTGTTGGTTGGGTAATTTCTACAGAGCTATAATGGTAGATTGTTTTTAAGTGAGCAAAACTCAAGCAGCACATTCTGGTAATGAGGTGGGAAGGAGAGTTATGAGTAAAGTTCAGGGTATGAAAACATCATGATAAAGAAAACTGCTTTCGAGCAGAATGACTAGGAGAGTGATTAAGGAGCAATGTTGGGAATGAAATGATCCCAGGCACAGCAGAAAGAGCAAGGAACCACAGAGCTTAGACGGGCTTTGAAAGGTCATCCAGTCCTTTTCCCTCCTCATAGGTAGAATTACTGACTGTTAGAGTAGGAAGGTGTCTAGAGACCTATGGATCTGTGCCAATCAATAGGAGTCTGTGCAACCCCACAGACAAAGCCTCAGGGGTTCAAGAAGCCTATGCACCTTTTATTTGGAAGAGTTTTAAATATACAAAACAAATCCAACAAACAGAGCACAGCAGAATAATACTGCAAACAATCCTCTACTCAGCTGCTTAGAATTAACAAATATTTTGATTGTTATTTTGCCTTACACTTAAGAAATAAAACACAGCAGATAAAATTGAAGACTCAGGCTCTCACAGCTCCCTCTTCTTTTAGTCTGCCAGAATGTTATGTATGTGAGTGTGTGTGTGTGGGTACAGTTAGCAAAAATAGCTGTCATACATCCTTCCCTTTCTTGCATGTTCATGGCACCATTATTATCAAGAAGTAAAGTCTATTTCCCCTCCCCCTGTATCTGGGATTGTGACCTGTATTGACCAATAGAATGCAGCAGAGGTGACATTTTAGGGCTTCTGACCCCCGGCCTTAAGAAGTCTGAAAGCTTCTGAGTCTTCCCTCCACAAAGCCAGCTGTCATGTAAGAAAGCCAACTACCCTGAGATCACTATATAATGAGGAAACCCAAGCTAGCCACGTGAAAAGGCCATGTCGAAGAACATTGAGGTTCCAGATATGTTAATGAATTCGTGGAACTTCTGGCCTAGACCATTTGTAGCTGAGTTCAGCTGAGTGAGCGACCCATCCAAGGTCACATGGAACAAAAGACCCATCCAGTTGAGCCAGATCAGCCAACAAAATTATGAGGAAAAAAATATGTTATTATTTTAAACCACTAAGTTTTGGGGTAGTTGATTATGCAACAGTAGATCAATAAAATATGCATATATATTTATACCAATAAAATATTAATAGTGTACATAAACAACAGCTGTTTCAACTAATGGGCAAATAAACCTCTATCAAACTGGTCTTCCCATGGATAACAATAAATAATGGACAAAATATTAAAAAGCAACTACTTCAAGGCAATGGAGAGGGAGCAGAAGTAGGTGTACCCTGGAAGGGACTTGACACTTGGAGGAAAAATGAGGTATTCCTTTTCATAGCTTATCTCAGCATGAGGGCAGTCCATAGTCTGCTCCATGCAGAGCAGTTAAAACTCCGATAGAAGGCACACAGCCTTTCTGGCTTCAGAAACAGAAGTTAGAGTTTGGAGCAATCATATTTGCTGGAAAGTGAGGGGCAGATCTTAGAAAGGACAGAGCCAGAGATGGACAGCCCAAATTCTGTATATAAATTCTTCCCCAATCTCTGTCTGACAGCTGAATCACTCATGCATGGAGCAGAGTTTAAATAAGCTAGCTACGGCTAAAAGAACTGAACTTTGAGCTGCTGTTCAAGAGACAGAGTTTGCATTCTGCACCCAAACATGTTATCTTCTATTAAAACAAAGAGAATCCCTCACTTTTTCAATGAGTCCAGAAGAATCTGCCATCTCCATACCATAACATTTTCAGTATCTAGGAGATAACCATGAATAACGTGATATATGAAGAAACAAGAGCACGAGACATATCCTCAACGGTATAATGACTTTGCCAACAGCAGAACCTACCATTTAATGAATGACTCTATGCTTCAGGACATATTCTATGTACTTTTACACATATTATGTAAATCCTCATGGCAGCTCTATTATGTTGATACAATAACCTTATCAGTCAATATGGAATTAAGAAAGCAGAAACCAGTTTAGGTATTTCAGGCAAAGAGATATCAAACATATAAATGTAGAAATTTGAGCTATTTAATAGTTAGAAGGATCAGAACCGCACTCCCCCTCCCCCGCCAAGGGCAGTGTTATCCAGATATAGAGAACTGTGAGAAGCCACTACTGTCCTAAGATGCCTCACTAGGTCATCGGCTGCTACTATTGCAGGAGTTGGCCATTGCACAGTTGCTGCAAGAGCCTGCTATGGCCACCAATTCCATGGAAGGGAAGTTCCCTTGTCTGCTGCTACCAGCATCACTGTAGGGGTCAATCTTAGTCTGCTGCCACCACTGAGGCTGCAATCAAAAGAAGAATGACCCTTCCTTTCTTTTACTGTATCATCTTGCAGAAGTGCTTTACATTGGTGGAACCTACATTGGAATACTACTGGTAAGGATGTAGAGGAAATGTAGTTTCTAATCTTCTAGGCCTTGTAATACAGGGAAGAACTTAGAAGGGCAGGGAGAGTGTAAATATGAACAGATATTATTCAGCACAATTGTCATTATTATTTACAGAACAGAAGCAATTTTAAGCAACTTGCCCAAGATCACACATCTAGGAAGCAGTGGTTAGCATTAGAACTCAAGAAAGCTTAACTCCAGAGGTAGTGTTCTTAATATTATGAACATTTGCCTTGTTTTAAATTATTTAATATTATAAACAAAGTCACAGAGAATATTTTTGTCTTTGGGTCCACATGCTAATTATCATTTTGATAATGACTTAAAAATAATTTTGCATTCTTAGATTTTTCTAAATTACAACGTTACAATCAAGACTACCATCTAATTTCAAAACCTGTATTTCTACTTGTTTTTCATAATTATGTCAATGCCAGATTATGATGCCAAGTGGCAGCATTTAACTTTTAATGTGTTGGTAAGCAAGTTTGACAGCATGTAGCTTTCACATCCTAATGTCACAATGACAATATTTGCTCTGCATCTGCCACTGTATTCATTAATCCTTTAACATTTATTATGACAAAATTACTCTTTCTCAGCAATGGGTTGTATTCAAGAGATATTTTCATGGACTATGAAATTAATTTATTGACTTAGTTGATAAATTAAGAATTTAATTTGACATCATGAAAATGATTCAGTGAAGGGGACTGTCACACTATCTTGAGTGTTCCAGGCTAATGAGAAAACCGTACTGCTAAAGACTTCAGAATAAATGATGCATCTGAGAGCCAAGTGACCTCATGACAAGCTATAGGGACAAATAGTCCTTGGCAGTTTGAACAAAGAAAAGTGGAGGGAGAATTGAGTCATCAGAAGGCACACAATGATGTTCCTAAAAGAGAACAAAACAAAACATGTGCCTTTGCACTTACTGTTATAATTAAGTTTTGAGCAATAGTGGAACATAGAGCTCTTCTTTATATATATTATTTAATATGAGTTTAGCAATAAATTTGTGAGTAAAAACATTAGGAAGAATTCATGTGTATATAAGTAAATGTATATAAATATACATGCACATACTTATTAACCTATTGTAAGGTATTACTACCAAGGTAGGTTCTGCTATAGTAACTGATAGATTCAAAAATTTTAGTTTTTAATTCAATCAATGTTTACTTCTCACTAACATGACAATCCAAGGTCATAGGTGGCTCAACTTCATACGATAATGCAGTTTTTTTCTATCTTGAAACTCTGCCATTCTCTGAGCCTCACCAACATCATTATTTACAACCAGCACAAAGAAGGAAAGAACTCAGAAGCTTATATAAGTTGGCATGGAAGTGAAACAGATCATTTCCAATCACATGTCTTGGAGATCAAACAGAATGTGCAGTCTTATTTGCCTAAAAAAATCAGACAGAGTTTGAGAGTGCCAGAGCAACTGGGAATTAAAAGGGGGAAATTCTAGAAGCAGGGGAGCCACAGAAAATTAATTCTAAAATCTGATTATTAGCTTCCCTCGAATCCTTGGCTGACTCCTGACATGCATGCCAGAGGCATGAAAATGCAAGTGGTCCACAGGCAAAATAGCACCTGGAATCCTTAGATTTCTGATCAGAGGTTTCAGCAGCTCCCTACCTCATGGAAGGCAGAGTTTTGGGTTTGGGTCAAGTTACATAAGAGGGAATTGGTAAACACCTTGGGCTTATATTAGAAGGATGACAAAGAAGAAAATAACAGGTCTCAGATTAAGGGATTTGTTTTAGAACTCAGGAAAAAACTGGAATAGGTCACCTTTCCAAGACCCGAATCTAAACCTCTAAGATCCAGTTGATCTGCTAGTAATTTAACTGTCTGCCAGAACAAAACTCAACACTATATAGAGGAAGATAACAGAATCTAGAATCTTCACTGTTTATCATTCACAATATCTAGTTTACAATAAAAGACAGGTATACCTTGGAGATACTATGGGTTTAGTTCCAGATCACTGAAATAAAGCAGGTATCACAATAAAGCAAGTCACACAAACTTTTTGGTTTCCCAGTGCATATAAAAGTTATGTTTACACTATACTGTACTCTATTAAGTGTGCAATATCATTTTGTTAAAAAATGCACATAACTTAATAAAAAAATACTTTATTGCTGAAAAAATGCTAACCATCTTCTAAGCCTTTGGTGAGTCATAATCTTTTTGCAATAGCAACATCAAAGATCACTGATCACATATTACTATAATAAATATAATAATAATGGAAAAGCTTGAAATATTGTGAGACTTACCAAAATGTGACACAGAGATACGAAGTGAGCAAATGCTGTTGGAAAAAAAAGGCGCTGATAGACTTGCTTGATAGCAGGGTTGCCACAAATCTTCAATATTGTGGCAAAACACAGTAACTGCAAAGCATAAAGTAAAGCACAATAAAACGAGGTATACCTGTAATTATTAGACATATACTAAATATAACAATATGATCTGTAGTCAAAAGAAAAATCATTCAATAGAAACACTGACAATCAAATATTGGAATTAGCAGACAAGGACTTAAAAAAAAGAGAAATATGATAAACAATTTTCAGGAAAACTTTAATATAATTAGTGAAAAGTTGTGGAATTTCAGGAAAATATTAAAACTGTAACAATGAACAAAATGAATATTCTAAAACTGAAAAGTAAAAATTAAAATTTGCTACCTGAAATTTAAAAAATATACACGGGTTTAGCAGTAGATCGAAAAATAACAGCCTCAATGACTTTGGATAAAATATCAAGTGTTATTTTATCTAGAATGTTAACTGAAATCTCAGAAGGAAATGAAGAGAAAGAATACGGCAGAATGATATGTGAAGAAATATTGGTAAAAATTATTCCACATTTAATCAGAAATAGAAACAGAGATTCAAGAAATTTAGAAAACTTCAAGCAGGAAAAACATGAAGAAAACCACACATAAGCACATCAGAGTCAAACTACTGATAGCAAGAGAAAAAGAGATTAAGAAAAAATCTTAATGGCAGGCAGAGAAAAAAATGTACATCTACATACAGGGAATGCTGGTTAAATTCTTGCCAGAAACAATGGAAGATATAAATCAATGTGATGACCTTTAAAGTGCTGAGAAAAACAATAACCAAAATAACTGTTAACTAGAATTATTAATCCAATAAAAATTTATTTTGAAATTGAAGTTGGAATAAATATAATTTCAGACAAATATAGGTTGAGAGCATTTTTTTCACTCCAAAAAATACCAAAGGAAGTTATTTAAGCGTAACGAAAATGCTAACAGATAGAAATTCATATATACAGAGAGTAATAAAGAGAACTGAAAATGGTCAATATGTGGGTAAACAAATATAAATTTTTTTTTATTATTTAGAAGTTAATTGACTAAGAAAAAATAATAATATATTTGGTGTTTATATCATATGAAGAGGAAAATATATGACAGAAGAAGAATGAGAGGGAATGTACATGAAATTATACTGTAGTAAAGTTCTTACAATGTATATGGTATGGTACAGTATTAATTTAATATATATTGTGAGAAGTTAAGGTTACATATTTTAATACTAGAGTAACTAGTAAAACATAAATAAATAAAACAAAGAAGCATAGGTTTTAGGGACTTCCCTGGCTGTCCAGTGGTTAAGACTCAATGCTTCCACTGCAGGGGGCATGGGTTCAATCCCTGGTCAGGGAACTAGGATCCCAATTGCCGCGCAGCATGGCCAAAGAAAAAGCAGCATAGGTTTTAAGTAATTATATAGAGATGTAATGGGATACTAACAGTATTTCCTTAACTCCAAAGAATAATGGATTTAAGTGGCATAGAACAAAGAACAGGATCTATTAAGAGGAAAAAAATAGAAAGATGGTTGGCTTAAACTCAATCATATTAATAATTATATTAAATGTAAATGGAGTAAATACTTTGGTTAAAATGGGGAAAATTTTCAGCATAGATTAAAAAAATAATGTCCCAAACATATGCTATTTAGAAGAGTCACAGTTCATAAAAAAGTTCAAAGTAACAGGCTAGGAAAAGATCTACTACACAAACTCCAAACCAAGGAAAACATGCAGTTGCTACATTGATATCAAACAAGGTCAATTTCAAGACAAGACGTCCTGCTAGAGATAAAGAGGGACATTTCAAATGATTAAAAAGTCAATTCTCAGGAAGGCATGATGACGTAAATTTGTATCTTCTTTTTTTTTAACACCTTTATTGGAGTAAAATTGCTTTACAATGGCATGTTAGTTTCTGCTGTATAACAAAGTGAATCAGCTATACATCTACATATATCCCCATACCTCCTCCCTCTTGCGTCTCCCTCCCACCCTTCCTATCCGACCCCTCTAAGTGGACACAAAGCACTGAGCTGATCTCCCTCTGCTATGCAGCTGCTTTCCACTAGCTATCTATTTTACATTTGGGAGTGTATATATATATAAATGCCACTCTCTCACTTGGTCCCGGCTTACCCTTCCCCTTCCCCATGACCTCAAGTCCATTCTCTACGTCTGCATCTTTATTCCTGTCCTGACCCTAAGTTCTTCAGGACCATTTTTTTTTTTTTTTTTTAGATTCCATATATATGTGTTAGCATATGGTATTCGTTTTTCTCTTTCTGACTTACTTCACTCTGTATGACAGTCTCTAGGTCTATCCACCTCACTACAGATAACTCAATTTTGTTTCTTTTTATGGCTGAGTAATAGTCCATTGTATATATGTGCCACATCTTTATCCATTCATCTGCTGATGGACACTTATGTTGCTTCCATGTCCTGGATATTGTAAATAGAGCTACAATGAACATTGTAGTATAGGACTTTTATTGAATGATGGTTTTTGCAGGGTATATGCCCAGTAGTGGGATTGCTGGGTCATATGGTAGTTCTATTTTCAGTTTTTTAAGGAACCTCCATACTGTGCTTCATAGTTGCTGTATCAATTTACATTCCCACCAACAGTGCAAGAGGGTTCCCTTTTCTTCAAACAATCTCCAGCATTTATTGTTTGTAGATTTTTTGATGATGGCCATTCTGACCTGTTTGAGGTGATACCTCATTGTGGTATTGATTTGTATTTCTCTAATGATTAGTGACGTTGAGCATCCTTTCATGTGTTTGTTGGCAATCTGGATATCTTCTTTGGAGAAACGTCTATTTAAGTCTTTTGTCCATTTTTGGATCAGGTTGTTTGTTTTATTTGATATAGAGCTGCATGAGCTGCTTCTGTATTTTGGAGATTAATCCTGTGTCAGTTGCTTCATTTGCAAATATTTTCTCCCATTCTGAGGGTTGTCTTTTCATCTTGTTTATGGTTTCCTTTGCTGTGTAAAAGCTTTTAAGTTTCATTAGGTCCCATTTGTTTATTTTTGTTTTTATTTCCATTTCTCTAGGAGGTGGGTCAAAAAGGATATTGTTGTGGTTTATGTCATAGAGTGTTGTGCCTATATTTTCCTCTAAGAGTTTTATAGTCTCTGGCCTTACATTTAGGTCTTTAATCCATTTTGAGTTTATTTTTGTGTATGGTGTTGGGGAGTGTTCTAATTTCATTCTTTTACATGTAGCTGTCCAACTTTCCCAGCACCACTTACTGAAGAAGCTCTCTTTTCTCCATTGTATATTCTTGCCTCCTTTGTCATAGATTAGTTGACCATAGGTGCATGGCTTTATCTCTGGGCTTTCTATCGTGTTCCACTGATCTATATTTCGGTCTTTGTGCCAGTACCAATTTTTTTGATTACTGTAGCTTTGTAGTATAGTCTGAAGTCAGCGAGCCTGATTCCTCCAGCTCCATTTTTCTTTCTCAAGATTGCTTTGGGGGCTTCCCTGGTGGCGCAGTGGTTGAGAATCCACCTGCCAATGCAGGGGAAACGGGTTTGATCCCTGGTCCGGGAAGATCCCACATGCCGCGGAGCAACGAAGCCTGTGT